>NC_091996.1:93450210-93806221 GCF_044704955.1 Pristiophorus japonicus
GAGGGGGGGTAGAGAGAGAGGGTGTGAGGGTGGGAGAAATGAAGGAAGAGGGAAAGATGGAGGGAAGGAGAGATGGGAGGGAAGGAGAGATGGAGGGAAGGAGAGATGGAGGGAAGGAGAGATGGAGGAAGAGAGAGATGGAGGGAAGGGGAGAGATGAGGAGGGAGGGAGGGAGAGAGGGAGTATGAGAGGGAGGGTGAGGGGTGAGATGGAGGGAGAGTTGGAGAAATGGGAGAGAGAAATGGATGGAGGGATGGAGGGAGGGCGAAATGGCGAGAGGCGAGATGGAGGGAGAGATGGAGGGAGAAATGGAGGGAGGGAGAGCTGGAGGGAGGGAGAGATGGAGGGAAGGAGAGATGGATGGAGGGAGAGATGAAGGGAAGGAGAGATGGAGGGAAGGAGATATGCGGGAAGGAGAGAGGGAGGGAGGGTGAGAGGGAGGGGGATGAGAGGGAGGGGGAGGGTGAGAGGGAGAGAATGAGGGTGAGAGGGAGAGAGGGAGGATGAGAGAGAGAGAGGGCGTGAGGGAAAGAGCGAGTGAGGGTGAGGGAGAGAGAGAGATAGGGAAGGGAGAGATGGAGGGAGAGATGGAGGAGGAGGAGAGAGATGGAGGTAGAAAGAGAGGATGGAGGGAGAGAGAGATGGAGGGAGGGAGAGAGAGATGGAGGGAGGGAGAGAGAGATGGAGGGAGGGAGAGAGAGATGGAGGGAGGGAGAGAGAGATGGAGGAGGAAGAGAGGGTTGGAGGGAGGGAGAGAGAGATGGAATGAGGGAGGGAGAGATGGGAGGGAGGGAGAGAGAGATGGAATGAGGGAGGGAGAGATGGGTGGGAGGGAGAGAGAGAGATGGAGGGAGAGGAGAGGAATGAGGGAGGGAGAGATGGGTGGGAGGAGAGAGAGATTAGGGAGAGAGAGATAGAGGGAGGGAGAGAGAGATGGAGGGAGGGAGAGAATGAGGGTGAGAGGGAGAGAGGGAGGATGAGAGAGAGAGAGGGCATGAGGGAAAGAGCGAGTGAGGGTGAGGGAGAGAGAGAGAGGTAGGGAGGGAGAGATGGAGGGAGGAAGAGTGAGATGGAGGGAGAAAGAGAGGGATGGAGGGAGAGAGAGAGGGAGGGAGAGAGAGATGGAGGGAGGGAGAGAGAGATGGAGGGAGGGAGAGAGAGATGGAGGGAGGAAGAGAGGTTGGGGGAGGGAGAAAGAGATGGAATGAGGAGGGAGAGATGGAGGGATGGAGAGGAGATGGAATGAGGGAGGGAGAGATGGGTGGGAGGGAGAGAGAGATAGATGGAGGGAGAGAGAGATAGAGGGAGGGAGAGGGAGATGGAGGGAGGGAGAGAGAGCTAGAGGGAGGGAGAGTGAGATGGAGGGAGAGCGAGATGGAGGGAGGGAGAGCAAGATAGAGGAAGGGAGAGCGAGATAGAGGGAGGGAGAGCGAGATGGAGGGAGGAAGAGAGAGATGGAGCGAGGAAGAGAGAGATGGAGGGAGGAAGAGAGAGATGGAGGGAGGAAGAGAGGGATGGAGGGAGGAAGAGAGAGAGAGATGGAGGGAGGGAGAGAGAGATGGAAGAGGGAGAGAGAGATGGAGGAGGGAGCGAGAGATAGAGGAAGGGAGAGAGAGATGGAGGGAGAGATGGAGGGGGAGAGAGAGTGATGGAGGGAGGGAGAGAGACAGATGGAGAGAGGGAGAGAGAGAGATGGAGGGAGGGAGAGATGGAGGGAGGGAGAGAGAGATGGAGGGAGGGAGAGAGAGATGGAGAGAGAGATGGAGGGAGAGATGGAGGGGAGAGAGAGTGGAGGGAGGAGAGAGAGAGAGGGAGAGAGATATGGAGGGAGGGAGAGAGAGAGAGAGATGGAGAGAGGGAGAGAGCGAGATAGAGGGAGGGAGAGCGAGATAGAGGGAGGGAGAGCGAGATGGAGGGAGGGAGAGAGAGGTGGAGGGAGGAAGAGAGAGATGGAGGGAGAAAGAGAGGGATGGAGGGAGGGAGAGAGAGATGGAGGTAGGGAGAGATAGAGGGAGGGAGAGAGAGATAGGAGGGAGAGATGGAGGGGGAGAGAGAGTGATGGAGGGAGGGAGGAGAGAGTGGAAGGGAGGGAGAGAGATATGGAGGGAGGGAGAGAGACAGATGGAGAGAGGGAGAGAGAGAGATGGAGGTAGGGAGAGAGAGATGGAGGGAGGGAGAGAGAGATGGAGGGAGGGAGAGAGAGAGATGGAGGGAGGGAGGGAGAGAAAGAGATGGAGGGAGGCAGAGAGAGATGGAGCGATGGAGGGAGGAAGAGATGGAGGGTGGGAGGGAGGGAGAGAGAGAGAGATGGAGGGAGGGAGGAAGGGAGAGATGGAGGGAGGGAGAGATGGAGGAAGGGAGAGAGAGATGGAGGGAGGGAGAGAGAGATGGAGGGAGGGAGAGAGAGAGATGGAGGGAGGGAGGGAAAGAGATGGAGGGAGGCAGAGAGAGATGGAGCAATGGAGGGAGGGAGAGATGGAGGGTGGGAGGGAGGGAGAGAGAGAGAGAGATGGAGGGAGGGAGGAAGGGAGGGAGGGAGGAAGGGAGAGATGGAGGGAGGGAGAGATGGAGGGAGGGAGAGAGAGATGGAGGGAGGGAGAGATACCCATAGGCCCTGCCCCTTACAGGACCTGTCACTGGCTGCTGACCAGAAGCTTCTCGTTCCACCCTCCACCTCCCGAGCCCAGGGGGGCTGATACTGCAACCCTGCGTTCCTCCAACTCTGGCCGCTTGCCCATCCCATGATGCCCCCGCCCTACCATTGGTGGCCATCTGGTACATTACACTGTGTAAACACAAGCTTCCTTTGCATCTTCCTGCTGGGTGGAGGCCCAGAAAACCAACGCACCCACAATTTGCCGATAACTGGTATGAAACGTTGAATCTCTGTCAAAGCTGCCCTGATGTTGGTGGGATTGGTTCTCGGGCTCCTCAGCACCAACGTGCTGGCTTCCCCTGACCTCCCTGGTTTGTTACCAGGCCCTTGCAGAAAGGAGGCAGCAGAGAGAGAGGACCTGTGGCCCTGGGACACTGCAGCAACACCTTCCGTTGCAAACACACACGCCCTTCTTCATCACGACTCAATCCTAAAGCTTCCTCACCAAATGAGCACCTGCCAATCCTTCCCCAACCAACAGAGAGACCCACGCTCAGAGTCCCGCCCAAAAGTAAAAAGAAAAAGATTTGTATTTCGATAGCGCCTTTCGCTGCATGACAGGAAAGATGTGATTGCACTAGGAGAGGGTGCAGAGGGGGTTTACCAGGATGTTGCCTGGACTGGAGAATTTTAGCGATTGGATGGGCTTTGGAACAGAGGAGCCTGAGGGGGGACCTTATAGAGGTGTATAAAATTATGAGGGCTCCTGTTGGGGTGGAGTGTAGAATGTTTCAGTGTAAGGGGTGTCACAGTTGTGTGGGGCAGACTGGTTGGGCCAGATGCTCTTACCTTTCCGCCATTGTTCATGGGTTTAAATGCAAACTTCAGGGCTGCTGACTGAGGGCTGTGTGGCTCTTTGTCGGCCGGCGCAGACACGATGGGCCAAATGGCCTCCTTCTGCGCTGTAAATTTCTATGTTTCTATTTTCCCTTAGCAGAGGGGTCAACAACCAGGGAGCATCGATTTAAAGTTATTGGGGGGGAGGTTTAGAGGGGGATTTGAGGGGAAATTTCTTCACCCAGAGGGTGGTGGGGGTCTGGAATTCACTGCCTGAAAGGGTGGTAGAGGCAGAAACCCTCACCACATTTAAAAAGTACTTGGATGTGCACCTGGAGTGCCGTAACCTGCAGGGCTGCGGACCGAGAGCGGGAAAGTGGGATTAGGCTGGGTGGCTCTTGGTCGGCCGGCGCGGACACGATGGGCCGAAATGGCCTCTACGACCACAAGGCGTGCATAGCCCCAGATGGTACCAGCTCATATAAGTGGGTTTTGGGCATGAGGGAGTTGCGCCTGAGCTAAGAGTGACTGTCGCTAACACTCAGTGTCAATTCCCTCTGACCCAACGTCCAATAGCACGACGATTCACGGAGAAATACATATTAAAAATAACAGAAGAATTAGGAGCAGGAGTCGGCCATTCGGCCCCTCGAGCCTGCTCCGCCATTCAATGAGATCATTGGCTGATCTGATCTTGGCCTCAGCTCCACATCTCCGCCCGCTCCCCAGAACCCTCGACTCCCTTATCGTTCAAAAGTACAGGCCCAATCTACTCAACCTCTCCTCATAGGACAACCCTCTCATCCCAAGAATCAACCAAGTGAACCTTGGTTGCACCGGATCCAAGGCAAATATGTCCTTCCTCAGGTAAGGAGACCAAAACAGTGCGCAGTACTCCAGGTGTGGTCTCACCAAAGCCTTGTACAGTTGTAGCAAGATAAAATGTTAAAAAATCTAATCAGTTTAGGAAGCTTGGAAGGGCATTAAACTTAAAAATACGGTACGCCATTTTGAAGGACTCTCACTGAAGGGAAATGAAAGCGACAGATATTCATCTCCTCCTGCTCCCTGTTCTTTAGCAATGGAGCTCATTGTCCCTGTAAGCTCTCACTGAATAAATCCCCATCATTAATAACAGATTTCTACAATGTCTTTCACCACCTCAGGGCATCTCAAAGCGCTTTATAACCAATTAAGTACTTTTGGAGTGCAGTCACTGTTGTATTGTGGGAAACGCGGCAGCCAATTTTCGCACAGCAAGCTCCCACACACAGCAATGTGATAATGACCCAGATCATCTGTTTTAGTGATGTTGGTTGAGGGATAAATATTGGCCCCAGGACACCGGGGAGAACTCCCCCTGCTCTTCTTCAAAATAGTGCCCTGGGATCTTTTACGTCCAGCTGAGAGAGCAGACAGGGCCTCAGTGGGCAGCACTCTCGCCTCGAGTTAGAAGGTTGAGAGTTCAAATCCCACTCCAGAGACTGGAGCACAAAATCTAGGCTGACACTCCCAGTGGAGTACTGAGGGAGCTCCGCACTGTCGGAGAGGCAGTACTAAGGGAGCGCCGCACTGTCGGAGGGGCAGTACAGAGGGAGCGCCGCACTGTCGGAGGGGCAGTGCTGAGAGAACGCGGCACTGTCGGAGGGGCAGTGCTGAGGGAGCGTTGCACCGTGGGAGGGGCAGTGCTGAGGGAGCGCCGCACTGTCGGAGGGGCAGTACTGAGGGAGCGCCGCACTGTCGGAGGGGCAGTACTGAGGGAGCGCCGCACTGTCGGAGGGGCAGTACTGAGGGAGCGCCGCACTGTCGGGAGGGGCTGTACTGAGGGAGCGCCGCACTGTCGGAGGGGCTGTACTGAGGGAGCGCCCACAAGTGGAAACAGTGCCTGTGCGTCACACACGGAAATAAAAGTGGATTGGGGAATCTAATAGACATGACTGAAACAAACCAGACTTGAAAAGGGCAGGTTCCTGCTATGGTGAGTCCAATGCTACAACATCTCATTTATAAATAGCAACTGCCCAAGATCTTTGCATCCCACTGTCCGTCTTGACAGATAAGAGAGAGAGGGCTTACAGACAATGGAGGTGGAGAGGGAGCGAGAGGACTCGGGAGGGGTGAGGGAGAGAGAGAAAGAAAGAGAAAAGAGAGGACACGGAGACAGAGGGTGCAAAGAGGAGCAGAGAGAGAAAGAAAAGAGAGGAAGAACCCGAGATGAGTGAGAGGGGCAGAAAAAAAAGAGTGGGATGATGATAGAGAAAAGTGGAGAGAGAGGATAGAAAAAAGGCATTTAAGAAAATTAAAATAGGGAGGAATATATATCAACAACTTGCATTCAAATAGCGCCTTAAACCTAGTAAAATATCCCAAGGTGCTTCACAGAGGCGATTATCAAACAAAATTTGACACCGAGTCACATAAGGAGATATTAGCGCAGGTGACCCAAAGCTTGGTCAAAGACGCAGGTTTTAAGGAGCGTCTTAAAGGAGGAGAGAGGTTTAGGGAGGGAGTTCCAGAGCTTGGGGCCCAGGCAACAGAAGGCACGGCCACCGATGGTGGAGCGATTATAATCAGGGATGCTCAGGAGGGCAGAATTAGAGGAGCGCAGACATCTCGGGGGGGGTTGTGGGGCTGGAGGAGGTTACAGAGATAGGGAGGGGCGAGGGCCATGGAGGGATTTGTAAACCAGGATGAGAATTTTGAAATCGAGGCGTTGCTTAACCGGGAGCCAATGTAGGTCAGCGAGCACAGGGGGTGATGGGTGAGCGGGACTCGGTGCGAGTTAGGACACGGGGCAGCCAAGTTTTGGATCACCTCTAGTTGACATGGGGTAGAATGTGGGCGGCCGGCCAGGAGTGCGTTGGAATAGTCAAATCTGGAGGTAACAAAGGCATGGATGAGGGCTTCAGCAGCAGATGAGCTGAGGCAGGGGCGGAGACGGGCGATGTTACGGAGGGGGAAATAGGTGGGTTTAGTTATGCTGCGGATGTGGCCGGAAGCTCATTTCAGGGTCAGGGGATAGGGTTCTGAAGTGCATTAAGCCTATAACTAAGCGTCTCTTCTGGTGGCTGGACGTTCCCGGGTGGGGTGCAGTGTACTCCAGATCCCGAGTGCAAAAAACACCACAAACATTTTACATTGAAAAAAATGGCTGCCTCACAATTTCACTGCACGCAGAAACCAGGGTGCTTTCCCCCCAAACCCCCCTGCCCAGCAAAACCCCCAACATAAGAACATAAAAATTAGGAACAGAAGTAGGCCATCTAGCCCCTCGAGCCTGCTCCGCCATTCAATAAGATCATGGCTGATCTGGCCGTGGACTCAGCTCCACTTACCCGCCCTCTCCCCGTAACCCTTAATTCCCTTATTGGTTAAAAATCTATCTATCTGTGACTTGAATATATTCAATGAGCTAGCCTCAACTGCTTCCTTGGGCAGAGAATTCCACAGATTCACAACCCTCTGGGAGAAGAAATTCCTTCTCAACTCGGTTTTAAATTGGCTCCCCCGTATTTTGAGGCTATGCCCCCTAGTTCTAGTCTCCCCTATCAATGGAAACAACATTTCTGCCTCTATCTTGTCTATCCCTTTCATGATTTTAAATGTTTCTATAAGATCACCCCTCATCCTTCTGAACTCCAAGGAGTAAAGACCCAGTCTACTCTATCTATCATCATAAGGTAACCCCCTCATCTCCGGAATCAGCCTAGTGAATCGTCTCTGTACCCCCTCCAAAGTCAGTATATCCTTCCTTAAGTAAGGTGACCAAAACTGCACGCAGTACTCCAGGTGCGGCCTCACCAATACCCTATACAGTTGCAGCAAGACCTCCCTGCTTTTGTACTCCATCCCTCTCGCAATGAAGGCCAACATTCCATTCTCCTTCCTGATTACCTGCTGCACCTGCAAACTAACCTTTTTTGGGATTCATGCACAAGGACCACTCTCCTGATCTTTGGGCACCCTGTGCGGAGGGGAGCGGGTAGGTCCGAGGGCCTCCTCGTGGGACTGCTCCTGGGCACGGCCAAGGGTACCATCAGCTGGTCCAGGCAGCGGGCGGTCGTTCAACCTGACTGCCTGCCTCTCTTCCGCTCTTACATCCGGTCCAGGGTGTCCTTGGAGATGGAGCACGCGGTGTCCACCGGTACGCTCGCGGCCTTCCGCGAGAGGTGGGCACCGGAGGGACTGGAGTGCATCATCACGCCCGGCAACCAAATTTTAATTTGATTTTATGTTTTAAAGTTTAATTTGTTTTAATTGCCGGTGCTTTTAGTGTCCCCTTCCCTTTTATAGGGGGCACTGGGGAAAAAAGGTGATTTTAGTGCCCAAAAAAACCCCCCCAAAAAAAAGAAAAACACAAAAAAAAAGGGAAAAAAAGGGCCTTGTAAATGTCTGGTGTGTCATCCAGGTCGGGTGGCACAGTTTAATGTTTTATGTTTTATAGGTAGACTCTAAAAGAGTTTCATGCACAAGGACTCCCAGGTCCCTCTGCTCCGCAGCATGTTGTAATTTCTCCCCATTCAAATAATATTCCCTTTTACTGTTTTTTTTCCCAAGGTGGATGACCTCACACTTTCCGACATTGTATTCCATCTGCCAAACCTTAGCCCATTCGCTTAACCTATCCAAATTTCCTTGCAGCCTCTCTGTGTCCTCTACACAACCCGCTTACCCACTAATCTTAGTGTCATCTGCAAATTTTGTTGCACTACACTCTGTCCCCTCTTCTAGGTCATCTATGTATATTGTAAACAGTTGTGGTCCCAGCACTGATCCCTGTGGCACACCACTAACCACTGATTTCCAACCGGAAAAGGACCCATTTATCCCGACTCTCTGCTTTCTGTTCGCCAGCCAATTCTCTATCCATGCTAATACATTTCCTCTGACTCCGTGTACCTTTATCTTCTGCAGTAACCTTTTGTGTGGCACCTTATCGAATGCCTTTTGGAAATCTAAATACACCACATCCATCGGTACACCTCTATCCATCATGCTCGTTATATCCTCAAAGAATTCCAGTAAGTTAGTTAAACATGATTTCCCTTTCATGAATCCATGCTGTGTCTGCTTGATTGCACTATTCCTATCTAGATGTCCCGCTATTTCTTCCTTAATGATAGTTTGAAGCATTTTCCCCACTACAGATGTTAACATTTTCCCCAACACTCAGTGCTCCCTCAGCAACCTTCGATCCGAGTGATGCAAGGCTCATGAACTCAGCGGCTCAATGCGTTCATATAAAACTGATCCATGCACTATTCCATAGAATCATAGAAAATCAGAGAAATTTACAGCACGGAAGGAGGCTATTTCGGCCCATCATATCCGTGCCGGCCGACCAAGAGCTACCCATCCTAATCCCACTCTCGGTCCGTAGCCCTGTAGGTTACGGCACTTCAGGTGCACATCCAAGTACTTTTTAAATGTGGTGAGGGTTTTTGCCTCTACCACCCTTTCAGGCAGTGAGTTCCAGACCCCCACCACCCTCTGGGTGAAGAAATTTCCCCTCAAATCCCCCTCTAAACCTCCCCCCAATTACTTTCAATCTATGCCCTTGGTTGTTGACCCCTCAGCTGAGGAAAACAAGTCCTTCCTATCCACTCTATCCAGGCCCCTCATAATTTTATACACCTCAATCAGGTCTCCCCTCAGCCTCCTCTGTTCCAAAGAAAACAACCCCAGCCTATCCAATCTTTCCTCATAGCCAAAATTCTCCAGTCCCGGCAACATCCTGGTAAATCTCCTCTGTACCCTCTCCAGTGCAATCACATCCTTCCTGTAATGTGCTGACCAGAACTGCACGCAGTACTCCAGCTGTGGCCTAACTAGTGTTTTATACAGTTCAAGCATAATCTCCCTTCTCTTGAATTCTATGCCTCGGCTAATAAAGGCAAGTATTCCGTATGCTTTCTTAACCACCTTATCTACCTGGCCTGCTACCTTCAGGGATCTGTGGACCTGCACTCCAAGGTCCCTTTGTTCCTCTACACTTCTCAGTGTCCTACCAGTTAATGTGTATTCCCTTTGCCTTGTTAGCCCTCTCCAAATGCATCACCTCACACTTAGCAAAGTCTTTAACCCGCGTTCCCCAGCATAGCAGTGGATGAATAAACAGGGGAGGAAGTGATGTTACAGTTTATATAAAGCTCGGGTCAGACCCCGTCTGGAGTAACTGCGTCCAGTCCTGGGCCCCGCCCCTCAGGGGGGATATATCGGCCTCGGAGGGGGAGCAGATTCCTCAGACTGATACCCGGGGCTGAAAGGGTTAAATGACGAGGGCAGGTCCCATAGACTAGGCTTGTATTCCCTTGAGTGTAGAAGATTAAGGAGCAATCTAATCGAGGGGTTTATGATGATTAAAGGATTCAATGGGTGTAATGTATTTGCTTCAGGGGTTCTTTGTTTAAGAATCCATAGCAACACATTGCTATTGAGAACTAGTTTGTTTATTAGCAAAGGTTTAACAATCACACGACACATTACCGGTTCATCCACCAGGCTCACAACCACCTGCCCCATCGTGGATCCCCCGAACCCAACTGACCGGGGTTTTATTGAGTCTTGTGAACATCACGTGACTGGCTAAGCCACTCCCAACTCAACAGCTCTACCAACCGGTGAGCATCCTCACAGGGATATACATTACACTGGGATAGAGAGAGAGAAACTATTCCTCTGGTGGGGGGAGTCCAGAACAAGGGGGCGTCACCTTAAAATTAGAGTCAGGCCATTCAGGGTGATGTCAGGAAGCACTTCTTCACACAAAGGGCAGTGGGAATCTGGAACTCTCTCCATCAGAAAGCTGATGAGGCCGGGGGTCAATTGGAAATTTCAAAACTAAGAGAGATATATTTTTGTTGGGTATTAAGGGTTACGGAACCAAGGCGGGTAGATAGAGTTAAGATACAGATGAGCCCTGATCTGATTCAATGGTGGAAGAGGCTCGAGGGGCCAAATGGTCTCCTCCTGTCCCTATGAAGCTGATCTCCATGGTAACACTGACCAACCATGGGCTCCATGTGAGCCTTGAACAAACAGGAATGCCGCCATCTAGCTGCGGGTTAGTTAAAGGTTCGCCTGGGAGGACAGACGCACCAACATTAGCGTCCTCGACCAGGCCAACATCCCCAGCATCGAAGCACTGACCACACTCGATCAGCTCCGCTGGGCGGGCCACATTGTCCGCATGCCTCCCAAAGTAAGCGCTCTACTCGGAACTCCTTCACGGCAAACGAGCCAAAGGTGGGCAGAGGAAACATTACAAGGACACCCTCAAAGCCTCCCTGATAAAGTGCAACATCCCCACCAACACCTGGGAGTCCCTGGCCAAAGACCAGTCTGCCCTAAGTGGAGGAAGAGCATCCGGGAGGGCGCTGAGCACTTCGAGTCTCGACGCTGAGAGCATGCAGAAACCAAGCGCAGGCAGCGGAAGGAGCGTGCGGCAAACCAGTCCCACCCTCCCCTTCCCTCAACCACTGTCTGTCCCACCTGTGACAGGGACTGTGGCTCTCGTATTGGACTGTTCAGCCACCTAAGGGCTCATTTTTAGAGTGGAAGCAAGTCTTCCTCGATTCTGAGGGACTGCCTATGATGATGAGTTAAAGGTTCGACAACAAGATTGAACTGCCGGCGTGAATCAGGCCTGATCAAACCAAGCTCGGGACTGGTCAGGGGAGAGATCGGATTACACAGGCCGGTATTCACAGCTCCGCGCCAGCGAGGGACCCCAAGCCAAACCGGTGATACGTTTGTCGAGTAAATTCCATGAGCCCCAAACCAAACCTTTGCACCAGGGGCCCTCGCAAAGCAAACGTTCCCCTCCTCCCCTCTCCCACTGCCCCCCGCCCCCATCTTCCATCTGAAGGATGAACAGGCTGGGTCTCTTTTCTCC
Source organism: Pristiophorus japonicus (assembly GCF_044704955.1). NCBI lineage: Eukaryota > Metazoa > Chordata > Chondrichthyes > Pristiophoridae > Pristiophorus > Pristiophorus japonicus. Next base: position 93,461,538 of record NC_091996.1, read on the forward strand.
AGAAAAGAGAAGGCAAAGGGGTGACCTAATAGAGGACTTTAAAATGATGGAAGGTTTTGATAGAGTGGATCCAGAATGTTTCCACTTGTGGGGAAGAGCTTAACTTGGGGCCATCAATATAAGACAGTCACTAATAAATCCAATGGGGAATTCAGGGGAAACTTCTTCACCCAGAGAGGGGTGAGAATGTGGAACTCGCTGCCACAGGGAGGGGTTGAGGCGAATAGTATCGATGCATTTAAGGGGAGGCTGGATAAACACATGCGGGAGATGAGGAAAGACTGGGGGAGGCTCGAGTGGAGCAAGGACTGGTTGAGCCCAATGGCCTGTTTCTGTGCCGTATATCTGATGGAATCCTGTGTAACATTTGGGCTGCGCAGAGGTTTATAAAATGTTAATGGGACATAAAAGGCTGGCGTTTAATCATGAAGTCCACCCACTCCACCAGTTCTCGTATCATCCTTATAAGTCTTGTTTTGCATCGTCTCCAGTGCCTCTAAATCCTTTTTGCAATATGAAGAACAGAACTGTGCACAGTGCTCCAAGTGTGGTCTAATCCAGGTATATGGAGATCAGAACTGTGCACAGTGCTCCAAGTGTGGTCTAATCCAGGTATATGGAGATCAGAACTGTGCACAGTGCTCCAAGTGTGGTCTAATCCAGGTATATGGAGATCAGAATTGTGCACCGTGCTCCAAGTGTGGTCTAACCAAGGTATATGGAGACCAGAACTGTGCACAGTGCTCCAAGTGTGGTCTAACCAAGGTATATGGAGACCAGAACTGTGCACAGTGCTCCAAGTGTGGTCTAACCCAGGTATATGGAGACCAGAACTGTGCACAGTGCTCCAAGTGTGGTCTAACCCAGGTATATGGAGACCAGAACTGTGCACAGTGCTCCAAGTGTGGTCTAACCCAGGTATATGGAGACCAGAACTGTGCACAGTGCTCCAAGTGTGGTCTAACCCAGGTATATGGAGACCAGAACTGTGCACAGTGCTCCAAGTGTGGTCTAACCCAGGTATATGGAGACCAGAACTGTGCACAGTGTTAAGTTGACATTTCTTATTATCAGATGCAAAACTCTAGAGAGAATGCCAGGCGGCAAGGAGTCTGGAAACCCAGATACTCTGGGAAATGCAGTGACCGAGGGGACCTCACAGAAAGCAAATAAAACAGTAAGGAATGTATAAATCCTTAACACTAAACTTCAAGCTAATGAGACAACGCCCCCGTCCCCTTGCTCCCACCATTGGTCCCCCGACATGTCCATCATAGCGGAGCCCCGCCTACCCATGGCCAATCAGAAAGCAAACAGAATCTCCATTCTAGATTGGAAGATTCTAGACTCTCATTCAAACAGCCATTTTCCCGATCTCCAATATAGAATCACAGAATCGCACAGCACAGGAGGAGGCCATTGGGCCCATCGAGCCTGTGCCGGCTCTGTGAGTGAGCGATCCAATCAGTCCCACATTACCTGCCCTTTCCCCACAGTCCTGTGAATGTTTCCCCGTCCAGTATTTATCCAATTCCCGGTTTGAAAGTTACCATTGAATCTGCTCCCACCGCCCTTTCAGGCAGCACGTTCCCGATCACAACAACTGACTGCTGAAGCCCTCATCCTTTGTTACCTCCAGACTTGACTATTCCAACGCACTCCTGGTTGGCCTCCCACATTCTACCCGACGTAAACTAGAGCTGATCCAAAACTTGCACCAAGTCTCCTTCACTCAACACCCCCTGTGCTCGCTGCCCCATGTCCTAACTCGCACCGAGTCCCGCTCACCCATCACCCCCTGTGCTCGCTGCCCCGTGTCCTAACTCACACCGAAGTCCTGCTCACCCATCACCCCCTGTGCTCGCTGCCCCATGTCCTAACTCACACCGAGTCCCGCTCACCCATCACCCCCTGTGCTCGCTGCCCCATGTCCTAACTCGCACCGAGTCCCGCTCACCCATCACCCCCTGTGCTCGCTGACCCATGTCCTAACTCGCACCCAGTCCCGCTCACCCATCACCCCCTGTGCTCGCTGCCCCGTGTCCTAACTCGCACTGAGTCCCGCTCACCCATCACCCCCTGTGCTTGCTGCCCCATGTCCTAACTCACACCGAGTCCCGCTCACCCATCACCCCCTGTGCTCGCTGCCCCATGTCCTAACTCGCACCCAGTCCCGCTCACCCATCACACCCTGTGCTCGCTGCCATGTCCTAACTTGCACCGAGTCTCGTTCACCCATCACCCCCTGTGCTTGCTGCCCGTGTCCTAACTCGCACCAAATCCTGCTCACCCATCACCCCCTGTGCTCGCTGCCCCGTGTCCTAACTCGCACCGAGTCCCGCTCACCCATCACCCCATGTGCTCGCTGCCCCGTGTCCTAACTCGCACCCAGTCCCGCTCACCCATCACCCCCTGTGCTCGCTGCCCCGTGTCCTAACTTGCACCGAGTCCCGCTCACCCTTCACCCCCTGTGCTCGCTGACCCCGTGTCCTAACTCGCACCGAGTCCTGCTCACCCATCACCCCCTGTGCTCGCTGCCCCGTGTCCTAACTCTCACCGAGTCTCGCTCACCCATCACCCCCTGTGCTCGCTGACCTACATTGGCTCCCGGTTAAGCAACGCCTCGATTTCAAAATTCTCATCCTTGTGTTCAAATCCCTCCATGGCCCACGCCCCCTCCCTATCTCTGTAATCTCCTTCAGCCCCACAACCTGCACTCCTCTAATTCTGCCCTCTTGAGCATCCCTGATTATAAATCGCTCCACCATCGGCGGCCGTGCCTTCTGTTGCCTGGGCCCCAAGCTCTGGAACTCCCTCCCCAAACCTCTCCACCTCTCTCCCTCTCTTTCCTCCTTCAAGACGATCCTTAAAACCAACCTCTTTGACCAAGCTTTTGGTCACCTGCGCTAATTTCTACCTACGCAGCTCGGTGTCAAATGTTGTATCTCATAATTCTCCTGTGAAGCGCCTTGGGACATTTCAGTACGTTAAAGGCGCTATATAAATACAAGTTGTTTACGCCGGTACATCTTTCCGAAATAGCGCAATGGTGGGGTCAGCACGCAGGACCCGTGTCCAGATCCCTCGGCGTGTCACCGAACCACCCTCCCGACGCCCGCTCCGCGCACCCGCCCCCCCCCCCCCGACACACGTGTGCACACTCACCATCTCCGGCAGGCCCAGGTCCCGCTCCCCCTGCTCGCCCACTCCGCACAGCTTTGCTCCGGCCTTTGCCTCTGCTCCTCCCCCGCACCGCCAACGACACCCCTTCCCCCTCCCCCTCCCAACCCCCGCACTCAAAATAAGCTGCAAGGGGGAAGGGCGGGCGGGAGTAGGGGTGGCTGATATCAAAGAGGCACAGAGAGCGAGAGAGAGAGAGAGAGAGAGATGATGCTTTCATAAAGAACAGATCAGTTGAGTGACGTCCATTAGATGGAGAGAGGGAGTGAGACTGGCCTGGGGGAGAGATGTTCATCACTCATCATTGTTCAGTCTCTCGCTCTGTCTGTGTCTCTCTCTCTCCCTCCCTGTCTGTCTCTCTCTCTCGCTCTGTCTCTCTCTCTCTCTCCCCCTGTGTGTGTGTCTCTTTCTCTCTCACTCCCCGTCTGTCTCACTCTCCGTCTGTTGCTCTCTCTCTCCCCTTCTGTCTGTCTCTCTCTCACTCTCGCGTGTCTCTCTCTCTCTCTCGGTCTGTCTGTTTCTCCCTTTCTCTCTCCGTCTGTCTTTCTCTCTCCCTCCCTGTCTGTCTCTCTCTCTCTCTCCGTCTGTGTGCCTCCCTCCCTCCCCCCCTCTCTCTCTCCCTCTCTGTCTGTCTCTCTTTCTCTCTCCTGTCTGTCTGCCGCCCTCCCCCTCTCTCTTTCTCTCTCTATCTCTCTCCCTCTATTCCTGTCTGTCTGCCTCCCTTCCCCTCGCTCTCTCTCTCCCTCCTTTCCTCTCTCGGGGCCCGAGGAGAATGCGGTGGGGTGTGCGGTGCAGAGAGACAACGAAAGCCCCTTTATTGCCGCTCGGTGCTCGGGACACATTAAGTTTAATGCCCGTCACCACGGCAACCCAGTGCCGAAGCACCTCATCAGCACAGATGTTGGCCCGGGGGGGGGGGGGGGAGGGGGGGGGGGTGGTGGTGGTGGTGGTGAGGGTCATCCCATTGGCTGGGCCACACGACACAGAAATCCTACTCCTGTTCAATCAGATTGTGTGACAGAATTAACCCTCTGTGGTGAGAGGCGGGAGTTGGTCTATCCTTCAGGTCAAGGATCAAAGGCCACTGACACCCCTGCTCCACTGGCAGCTGGTGGCAGATGACCGATGCACGGCCATTGACCAGGCTCTCGTTCCGGGAATGCAGGAACAGGAGGAGGCCCATTCAGCCCCTCGAGCCTGGTACACAGGAACAGGAGGAGGCCCATTCAGCCCCTCGAGCCTGTTACACAAGAACAGGAGGAGGCCCATTCAGCCCCTCGAGCCTGTTACACAGGAACAGGAGGAGGCCCATTCAGCCCCTCGAGTCTGTTACACAGGTACAGGAGGAGGCCCATTCAGTCCCTCGAGCCTGTTACACAGGAACAGGAGGCGGCCCATTCAGCCCCTCGAGCCAGTTACACAGGAACAGGAGGAGGCCCATTCAGCCCCTCGAGCCTGTTACACAGGAACAGGAGGAGGCCCATTCAGCCCCTCGAGCCTGTTACACAGGAACAGGAGGAGGCCCATTCAGCCCCTCGAGCCTGTTACACAGGTACAGGAGGAGGCCCATTCAGCCCCTCGAGCCTGTTGCACAGGAACAGGAGGAGGCCCATTCAGCCCCTCGAACCTGTTACACAGGAACAGGAGGAGGCCTATTCAGCCCCTCGAACCTGTTACACAGGTACAGGAGGAGGCCCATTCAGCCCCTCGAACCTGTTACACAGGTACAGGAGGAGGCCCATTCAGCTCCTCGAACCTGCTACCCAGGAACAGGAGGCGGCCCATTCAGCCCCTCGAACCTGTTACACAGGAACAGGAGGTGGCCCATTCAGCCCCTCGAGCCTGTTACACAGGAACAGGAGGAGGCCCATTCAGCCCCTCAAGCCTGTTACACAGGAACAGGAGGAGGCCCATTCAGCCCCTCGAGCCTGTTACACAGGAACAGGAGGAGGCCCATTCAGCCCCTCGAGCCTGTTACACAGGAACAGGAGGAGGCCCATTCAGCCCCTCGAGCCTGTTACACAACAAAAATCGATCAATCTCAGTTTTGAAATTTCCAATTGACCCCTGACCTCAGCAGCTTTTTGGGGGGAGAGTTCCAGATTCCCACTGCCCTTTGTGTGACGAAGTGCTTCCTGACATCACCCTGAACGGCCTGGCTCTAATTTTAAGGTGACGCCCCCTTGTTCTGGACTCCCCCCACCAGAGGAATAGTTTCTCTCTCTCTAACCCAGTCAACTCCTTTAAACCCCTCGATGAGATGGCCCCTTAATCTTCTACACTCGAGGGAACACAAGACCCAGTCTGTGCAACCTGCCCTCGTCATTTAACCCCTTCACAGTGCCTTGGCACTTTGCTGCGCGACATTATTCCGGAGACGGCCGTCGGTGGGATGTGGTGACTTACCGGGATGCACAGTTCAGCTGCGTCCATATGCTGCTGGAAAGGGACGATAATGGATGAGTGCAGATTACAGACAGTACCGACGCAATCAACTTTATCAATCACTAGCCCAGCGACAGAGCATTACCGGCCATCCAAGACACAGGGCGGGGGGGGGGGCGTAGGGGGGTTTTAACTCAAACTGACAAGCTCATTTCACCTTCGGTACTGAGGCACGCAGCACAGGAAGATCCCAGGGTCAAGCAGTGGGAAGGGGGAAGGTCTGCAGTTAACCTCTGCCTGTCCGTGGGGGTGGGGGATGGTTAATTGGGCAGGTTCACTGTTCCCTCTCCTCACCGCCTCCCCTCAGTCGCTCTCCAGCGGCTCCTACTGGCAGCTCCACATCAGGCCCAGAGTCGTCGAGGCCTTCCACAGTCCACCAGCATTCGCTTGCAGAGCTCACAAATCAAGAATGCACAAGATTGATTCCTGGGATGAGAGGGTTGTCCCAGGAGGAGAGATCGAGTAGATTGGGCCTATTCTTCCTGGAGTCTAGAAGAATGAGAGGTGATCTCATCGAAACGTATAAGATTCTGAGCGGGATTGACAGGATAGATGCAGGGAGGATGTTTCCCCCCGGGCTGGGGAGTCTAGAACCAGGGGTCACAGTCTCAGGATAAGGGGTCGGCCATTTAGGACTGAGATGAGGAGAAACTTCTTCACTCAGAGGGTGGTGAATCTTTGAAATTCTCTGCCCCAGAGGGCTGTGGAAGCTCAGTCTGTGAGTAAATTCAAGGTTGAGGTCGGTAGATTTTTGGATATTAAGGGAATCGAGGGATCGGGCGGGAAAGTGGAGTTGAGGTCAAAGATCAGCCGTGATCTCATTGAATGGCGGAGCGGGCTCGAGGGGCCGAATGGCCGGCTCCTGCTCCTAATTCTAACGTTACATGGGGAGAGGCAGGAGGAGGTCGGGAATACTGACTATTTCTGTGAGGAATATGACGAAATTCTAAAATCAGGAGAAAACCGAGGAATGTCCGAATGAAAGACACGAGAAGAAACAGGTGGTTGAACATTTGGGAGAGGAGACGAGGACGATATTTCGGGGCAGGGTTTGGGGAGGAAACCAAGGGACACTGAGGGGAAAACCCAATCACTCCTGAGCAACTGCACTGCACAAAGCCAACTAAACGAGACAAGGATGTTTATAAACGTGCTGGATGGTTGGACAACATCAAACGCACACACAGCAACAGGTAAACCTTGAACATTGCAGGCTGACAAATGATTTTTGGGCTCCAGGAATCGCGGGATTATGGGGATCAGGCGGGAAAGTGGAGTTGAGCTGGGAGGTCAGCCATGAGCTCATTGAATGGGAGAAGGCTCGTGGGAGAAAAAGAATCATCCACAACCTGTCTGAAGGAAGCATCGGGGGGGGGGGGGGGGGAACGGGCATTCCACACTACAAGCAGTTTGGAATTCAAACAGGAAGAGGCATCAAACAGGAAGAGGCAAGTTGAAGAACATTCGAGTCGGCCAATCAGCGGAAGGGTCATGTTATCTCTGGCCAAACAAACTGGACATCATGCGCGCCCAGTTTTCTGCGCACGATAAAAACTTCGAGACAAAGGAATTTTCTTCCTCTAAGAAGCAGACGTCGTGAGGGAACGTTTGGTAAACCGGCACGGAGAACCATTTGGGAGGTATAGTTAGGTCGAAATGATCGCTCAACAGACTAAACACAAGCCAACATGCATTAACTTGTGGGGAGGTGTACATGACCAAGTAAGTTGAGGCAGGGCGCATAGTTATTGCAAGAAGTAGGATTCGATTTAATTGGACTTAAACTGACTAACTTAGAGCGTAGCAGTTGCTTGTATGTATGGACGAATCTGAAATCGATAGGCTAGCAAATTTGCATTTTGGTTTGATTTTAAAGCTGGACTCAGTAGTGTTGAACGAGGAACTTATAGTCATTTTCAATCTATTTTTAATAAAGTCCATTGTATTGGAAAATCTCAGTGTTCTTACAAGTCTTGGTTTTTGAAACCTGTGGGAAAATTTGACATGGAGGAGCAGGCTCGAGGGGCCGAATAGCTGACTCCAGCTCCTAATTCTTATGGAAGAACAGAGCCTTTGGGTGAGTTACCACAGAGTAACCAGCATTAGCATGCTTTGAAAAGGAGAGCAGAAAATGGAGGGAAAGTGGGAATCTAGTTCGACACCAACATTCACTCTCCAAACATTCTCAAACCACATCACACGACAACCACTCATTCTGTACGGATACCGCCGGAGGTTACAGAGAAAGGACAGCACACAAGGCGGACGTCAAACTTTCCGACTACAATTTTGTGATTATGGAGGTGAGGGATTTCAGTCCAGGGGAATTAAATACATTTCAGTGTCATTAACAGATATTCTCAGAGCAGGTACAGCATGGGGTTAGATACAGAGTAAAGCTCCCTCTACACTGTCCCATCAAACACTCCCAGGGCAGGTACAGGGGTTAGATACAGAGTAAAGCTCCCATCACCTCCGGAAGAGGGAGGAGGAGACCGGAACGACTGCAGTTGGTCCGTTCAATGCCTGCACCACTCTTCTATTCCACAGGGTGGAGCCAGAGCTCCATATTCTGAACACAGCATCGAGCAGCCTGCGGCGGATATCCCCCGAGCCTCATCTCCTCCCGCCCGACACCCGCTGACTGAAGCTGCTCCATCCTGCCCGAGGAGTTGACAAACCCTTCCTGGCTACATCGCAGTGCCTCACACAGGCCACGGGGGTTAAAGCACCCACTCGATGGGACTAACCCCTCTCACCACAGGCCAGCTCACAGATCTGTCCCACCCCAATGATGGGAATTATGAGCCCCGGGGGTATGGCGGGGAGAGGGGAGGCTCTTGGTGAGACCACACCTGGAGTATTGTGCACAGTTTGGGTCTCCTTACCTAAGGAAGGATATACTTGCCATTGAGCGAGTGCAGCGGAGGTTCACCAGACTGATTCCTGGGATGGGGGGATTGTCCTATGAGGAGAGATTGAGCAGACTGGGCCGATATTGTCTAGCGTTTAGAAGAATGAGAGGTGATCTCAGTGAAACATACCAGATTCTGAGGGGGATTGACAGGTAGATGCAGGGAGGATGTTTCCCCCCGGGCTCGGGAGTCTAGAACCAGGGGTCACAGTCTCAGGATAAGGGGGCGGCCATTTAGGACTGAGATGAGAAGGAATTTCTTCACTCAAGAGGGTGGTGAATCTTTGGAATTCTCTGCCCCAGAGGGCTGTGGAGGCTCAGTCTCTGAGCATATTCAAGGCTGAGATCGATAGATTTTTGGATATTAAGGGAATCGAGGGCTCAGGCGGGAAAGAGGAACATAAGAATTAGGAGCAGGAGTCGGCCATTCGGCCCCTTGAGCCTGTTCCACCATGCAATACAATCATGGCTGATGTCATCATGGACTCAGCTCCACTTCCTCGTCCGCTCCCCATAACCCTTGACTCCCTTATTGCTCAAAAATCTGTCTGAGTTGAGGTCGACATTCAGTTGTGCATGAAACACAAAAGGATAGTCTGCAGGTACAGCAAGTGATCAGGAAGGCCAGTGGTATCTTGGCCTTTAGTGCAAAGGGGATGGAGTATAAAAGCAGGGAAGTCTTGCTACAGTTATACAGGGTATTGGTGAGGCCACACCTGGAGTACTGCGTGCAGTTTTGGTTTCCGTATTTACGAAAGGATATACTTGCTTTGCAGGCAGTTCAGAGAAGGTTCACTCAGTTGATCCCTAGGTTGAGGGGGTTGACTTATGAGGAAAGGATGAGGAGGTTGGGCCTCTACTCATTGGAATTCAGAAGAATGAGAGGTGATCTTATTGAAACGTATAAGATTATGAGGGGGCTTGACAAGGTGGATGCAGAGAGGATGTTTCCACTGATGGGGGAGACTAGAACTAGAGGGCATGATCTTAGAATAAGGGGCCGCCCATTTAAAACTGAGATGAGAAGAAATTTCTTCCCTCAGAGGGTTGTGAATCTGTGGAATTCGCTGCCTCAGAGAGCTGTGGAAGCCGGGACATTGAATACATTTAAGACAGAAACAGACAGTTTCTTAAACGATAAGGGGATAAGGGGGCGGGCGGGGAAGTGGAGCTGAGTCCATGATTGGATCAGCGATGATCGTATTAAATGGCGGAGCAGGCTCGAGGGGCCTTATGGCCTACTCCTGCTCCTAATTCTAACGATACATGGGGAGAGGCAGCAGGAGGTCAGGAACGCTGACTATTTCTGTGGGCAATATGAAGAAATTCTAAAGTCAGGAAAAAAAACGAGGAATGTCCGAATGAAAGACACGAGAAGGAACAGATGGTTGAACATTTGGGAGAGGAGACGAGGACGATATTTCGGGGCAGGGTTTGGGGAGGAAACCAAGGGACACTGAGGGAAAAACCCAATCACTCCTGAGCAACTGCACTGCACAAAGCCAACTAAACGAGACAAGGATGTTTATAAACGTGCTGGATGGTTGGACAACATCAAACGCACACACAGCAACAGGTAAACCTTGAACATTGCAGGCTGACAAATGATTTGGCTTGACACTGCACTAAAATAATTAGTGGCAAAGACATGCTGCCAAGTCTGCACTTTGCATGGTGGGAGGGGGGAATGGTCGTTCCTTTCTCTGTGTGTGTCTCACTGACTCACGGTGGCGAAGGGGTCTGGGGGCGGTTCTGAGTGTCGGTCTCCGGGCACTGCGGAGGTTACCGATCTGGGCATTCACACTGCAGCCCTCCCTATCAGTCAGCATAACCCAGTGCCCGATCACCGGCCAGTCAGTGACGACGCGCGGGGAATAGGACGGCGGGGGGGGCTCGGCTGCGATGCCCCCCGCGGTGGAAGAGCCTGCCTGGACACTCGGCGTCCCGGTTCTCCCGCGCGGAGTCGCAGACGGTCCTCAGAGCTGGTCAGAGTCCACGTGGGGGTGGATGGGAGGTGGTCAGGGGACGGTGGGAATGGGAGGGGGAAGGGGGCATTGGGAACGGGAGAGGGGACACGTTGGGGAGGGGAGAGGGGACATTGGGAATGGGAGGGGGGGGACGTTGGGAATGGGAGAGGGGACATTGGGAACGGGAGAGGGGGCGTGGGAATGGGAGGGGGGGAACGTTGCGAATGGGAGAGGGGACATTGGGAACGGGAGAGGGGACGTTGGGAATGGGAGGGGGGGACATTGGGAATGGGAGAGGGGACGTTGAGAACGGGAAAGGGGATGTTGGGAATGGGAGGGGGGGACGTTGGGAATGGGAGAGGGATCGTTGGGAATGGGAGAGGGGACGTTGGGGAGGGGAGAGGGGACGTTGGGAATCGGGGTTGGGGACACTGGGAACGGGAGAGGCCGGGACACTGGGAACGGGAGAGGACACTGGGAACGGGAGAGGCCGGGACACTGGGAACGGTAGAGGCCGGGACACTGGGAACGGGAAGGACACTGGGAACGGGAGAGGGGGGGGGGGGGGCATTGGGAACGGGAGAGGGGGAGGGGGACACATAAAGCATCAATCCGGGTCACCCTGAGCGAGCCCTACCTTCATCGGCGAGATGTGTGAGTGCGAGACGTAGCCGTGGACGTTCTCAATCTGTGACAGGTTCTTCTCCGAAACGTGAACCAGTTCCGGCCCCTTCATCTGATTGGGTAGGTGCGCTGGGCTATGCTCCAGGGGCGGAGTATCTTCATCTTGGTACCGATATTTCTGCAACAGTAACAGCGGGAAACGTGAGCTTTGGTTCAAAACCAGGGGCTGTGACGAACGAATGCATAATCAATACAGTCACGGATCTCCCGAGACATTAACTGTGTTATACAGTGACAGACCTGTACCCACAAGTACTGTATCCCAGTGTTATACAGAGACCTGTACCCACCAGTACTGTACCCGTGTTATACAGTGACAGACCTGTACCCACCAGTACTGTACCCCAGTGTTATACAGTGACCTGTACCCACCAGTACTGTACCCGTGTTATACAGTGACAGACCTGTACCCACCAGTACTGTACCCCAGTGTTACACAGAGACCTGTACCCACCAGTACTGTACCCCAGTGTTATACAGTGACAGACCTGTACCCACAAGTACTGTACCTCAGTGTTACACAGAGACCTGTACCCACCAGTACTGTACCTCAGTGTTACACAGAGACCTGTACCCACCAGTACTGTACCTCAGTGTTACACAGAGACCTGTACCCACAAGTACTGTACCTCAGTGTTACACAGAGACCTGTACCCACCAGTACTGTACCCCAGTGTTATACAGTGACAGACCTGAACCCACCAGTACTGTACCTCAGTGTTATACAGTGACAGACCTGTACCCACCAGCACTGTACCCCAGTGTTATACAGTGACAGACCTGAACCCACCAGTACTGTACCTCAGTGTTATACAGTGACAGACCTGTACCCACCAGCACTGTACCCCAGTGTTATACAGTGACAGATCTGTACCCACCAGTACTGAACCCCAGTGTTATACAGTGACAGACCTGTACCCACCAGTACTGTACCCCAGTGTTATACAGTTTCAGACCTGTACCCACCAGTACTGTACCCCAGTGTTATACAGTGACAGTCCTGTACCCACCAGTACTGTACCCCAGTGTTCTACAGTTTCAGACCTGTACCCACCAGTACTGTACCCCAGTGTTATACAGTGACAGACCTGTACCCACCAGTACTGTACCCCAGTGTTATACAGTGACAGACCTGTACCCACCAGTACTGTACCCCAGTGTTATACAGTGACAGACCTGTACCCACCAGTACTGTACCCCAGTGCTATACAGTGACAGACCTGTACCCACCAGTACTGTATCCCAGTATTATACAGTGACAGACCTGTACCCACCAGTACTGTACCCCAGTGTTATACAGTGATAGACCTGTACCCACCAGTACTGTATCCCAGTGTTAGTGACAGACCTGTACCCACCAGTACTGTACCCCAGTGTTATACAGTGACAGACCTGTACCCACCAGTACTGTACCCCAGTGTTATACAGTGATAGACCTGTACCCACCAGTACTGTACCCCAGTGTTATTCAGTGACAGATCTGTACCCACCAGTACAGTACCCGTGTTATACAGTGACAGACCTGTACCCACCAGTACTGTACCCCAGTGTTATACAGTGACAGACCTGTACCCACCAATACAGTACCCCAGTGTGAGACAGTGACAGACCTGTACCCACCAGTACTGTACCCCAGTGTTATACAGTAACAGACCTATACCCACCAGGATTGTATCCCAGTGTTATACAGCGACAGACCTGTACCCACCAGTACTGTACCCCAGTGTTATTCAGCGAAAGACCTGTACCCACCAGTACTATACCCTAGTATTATACAGCGACAGACCTGCACCCACCAGTACTGTACCCCAGTGTTATACAGTGAACGACCTGTACCCACCAGTTCTGTACCCCAGTGTTATACAGGGACAGACCTGTACCCACCAATACTGTACCCCAGTGTTATATAGGGACAGACCTGTACCCACTAGTACTGTACCCCAGTGTTATACAGTGACATCCTTTACCCACTAGTACTGTACCCCAGTGTTATACAGTGACAGACCTGTACCCACTAGTAATGTACCCCAGTGTTATACAGTGACAGACCTGTACCCACCAGTACTGTACCCCAGTGTGAAACAATGACAGACCTGTACCCACCAGTACTGTACCCCAGTGTTATACAATGACAGACCTGTACCCACAAGTACCGTACCCCAGTGTTATATAGTGACAGATCTGTACCCACCAGTACTGTACCCCAGTGTTATACAGTGACAGACCTGTACCCACAGTACTGTGCCTCAATGTTATACAGTGACAGACCTGTATCCACCAGTACTGTACCCCAGTGTTATACAGTGACAGACCTGTACCCACCAGTACTGTACCCCAGTGTTATACAGTGACAGACCTGTACCCACCAGTACTGTACCCCAGTGTTATACAGTGACAGACCTGTACCCACCAGTATGTACCCCAGTGTTATACAGTGACAGACCTGTACCCACCAGTACTGTACCCCAATGTTATACAGTGACAGACCTGTACCCACCAGTACTGTACCCCAGTGTTATACAGTGACATACCTGTACCCACCAGTACTGTACCCCAGTGTTATACAGTGACAGACCTGTACCCACCAGTACTGTACCCCAGTGTTATACAGTGACATCCCTGCACCCACCAGTACTGTACCCCAGTGTTATACAGGGACAGACCTGTACCCACTAGTACTGTACCCCAGTGTTATACAGTGACATACCTGTACCCACTAGTACCGTACCCCAGTGTTATACAGTGACAGACCTGTACCCACCAGTACTGTACCCCAGTGTTATACAGTGACAGACCTGTACCCACCAGTACTGTACCCCAGTGTTATACAATGACAGACCTGTACCCACAAGTACCGTACCCCAGTGTTATATAGTGACAGACCTGTACCCACCAGTACTGTACCCCAATGTTATACAGTGACAGACCTGTACCCACCAGTACTGTACCCCAGTGTTATACAGTGACATACCTGTACCCACCAGTACTGTACCCCAGTGTTATACAGTGACAGACCTGTAGCCACCAGTACTGTACCTCAGTGTTATACAATGACAGACCTGTACCCACAAGTACCGTACCCCAGTGTTATATAGTGACAGACCTGTACCCACCAGTACTGTACCCCAATGTTATACAGTGACAGACCTGTACCCACCAGTACTGTACCCCAGTGTTATACAGAGACATACCTGTACCCACCAGTACTGACCCCAGTGTTATACAGTGACAGACCTGTACCCACCAGTATGTACCCCAGTGTTATACAGTGACAGACCTGTACCCACCAGTACTGTACCCCAATGTTATACAGTGACAGACCTGTACCCACCAGTACTGTACCCCAGTGTTATACAGTGACATACCTGTACCCACCAGTACTGTACCCCAGTGTTATAGAGTGACAGACCTGTACCCATCAGTACTGTACCTCAGTGTTATACAGTGACAGACCTGTACCCACCAGTACTGTACCCAGTGTTATACAGTGACAGACCTGTAGCCACCAGTACTGTACCTCAGTGTTATACAATGACTGACCTGTATCCACAAGTACCGTACCCCAGTGTTATATAGTGACAGACCTGTACCCACCAGTACTGTACCCCAGTGTTATACAGTGACAGACCTGTACGCACCAGTTCTGTACCCCAGTGTTATACAGTGACAGACCTGTACCCACCAGTACTGTACCCCAGTGTTATACAGTGACATCCCTGCACCCACCAGTACTGTACCCCAGTGTTATACAGGGACAGACCTGCACCCACTAGTACTGTACCCCAGTGTTATACAGTGACATACCTGTACCCACTAGTACCGTACCCCAGTGTTATACAGTGACAGACCTGTACCCACTAGTACTGTACCCCAGTGTTATACAGTGACAGACCTGTACCCACCAGTACTGTACCCCAGTGTGAAACAATGACAGACCTGTACCCACCAGTACTGTACCCCAGTGTTATACAATGACAGACCTGTACCCACAAGTACCGTACCCCAGTGTTATATAGTGACAGACCTGTACCTACCAGTACTGTACCCCAGTGTTATACAGTGACAGACCTGCACCCACCAGTACTGTACCTCAATGTTATACAGTGACAGACCTGTATCCACCAGTACTGTACCCCAGTGTTATAAAGTGACAGACCTGTACCCACCAGTACTGTATCCCAGTGTTATAAAGTGACAGACCTGTACCCACCAGTACTCTACCCCAGTGTTATACAGTGACAGACCTATACCCACCAGTACTGTACCCCAGTGTTATACAGTGACAGACCTGTACCCACCAGTACTGTACCCCAGTGTGAAACAATGACAGACCTGTACCCACCAGTACTGTACCCCAGTGTTATACAATGACAGACCTGTACCCACAAGTACCGTACCCCAGTGTTATATAGTGACAGACCTGTACCCACCAGTACTGTACCCCAATGTTATACAGTGACAGACCTGTACCCACCAGTACTGTACCCCAGTGTTATACAGTGACATACCTGTAACCACCAGTACTGTACCCCAGTGTTATACAGTGACAGACCTGTAGCCACCAGTACTGTACCTCAGTGTTATACAATGACAGACCTGTACCCACAAGTACCGTACCCCAGTGTTATATAGTGACAGACCTGTACCCACCAGTACTGTACCCCAATGTTATACAGTGACAGACCTGTACCCACCAGTACTGTACCCCAGTGTTATACAGAGACATACCTGTACCCACCAGTACTGACCCAAGTGTTATACAGTGACAGACCTGTACCCACCAGTATGTACCCCAGTGTTATACAGTGACAGACCTGTACCCACCAGTACTGTACCCCAATGTTATACAGTGACAGACCTGTACCCACCAGTACTGTACACCAGTGTTATACAGTGACATACCTGTACCCACCAGTACTGTACCCCAGTGTTATACAGTGACAGACCTGTACCCATCAGTACTGTACCTCAGTGTTATACAGTGACAGACCTGTACCCACCAGTACTGTACCCCAGTGTTATACAGTGACAGACCTGTAGCCACCAGTACTGTACCTCAGTGTTATACAATGACTGACCTGTATCCACAAGTACCGTACCCCAGTGTTATATAGTGACAGACCTGTACCCACCAGTACTGTACCCCAGTGTTATACAGTGACAGACCTGTACGCACCAGTTCTGTACCCCAGTGTTATACAGTGACAGACCTGTACCCACCAGTACTGTACCCCAGTGTTATACAGTGACATCCCTGCACCCACCAGTACTGTACCCCAGTGTTATACAGGGACAGACCTGCACCCACTAGTACTGTACCCCAGTGTTATACAGTGACATACCTGTACCCACTAGTACCGTACCCCAGTGTTATACAGTGACAGACCTGTACCCACTAGTACTGTACCCCAGTGTTATACAGTGACAGACCTGTACCCACCAGTACTGTACCCCAGTGTGAAACAATGACAGACCTGTACCCACCAGTACTGTACCCCAGTGTTATACAATGACAGACCTGTACCCACAAGTACCGTACCCCAGTGTTATATAGTGACAGACCTGTACCTACCAGTACTGTACCCCAGTGTTATACAGTGACAGACCTGCACCCACCAGTACTGTACCTCAATGTTATACAGTGACAGACCTGTATCCACCAGTACTGTACCCCAGTGTTATAAAGTGACAGACCTGTACCCACCAGTACTGTATCCCAGTGTTATAAAGTGACAGACCTGTACCCACCAGTACTCTACCCCAGTGTTATACAGTGACAGACCTATACCCACGAGTACAGTACCCAAGTGTTATACAGTGACAGACCTGTACCCATCAGTACGATACCCGTGTTATACAGTGACAGACCTGTACCCACCAGTACTGTACCCCAGTGTTATACAGTGACAGACCTGTACCCACCAGTACTGTACCCAAGTGTTATACAGTGACAGACCTGTACCCACCAGTATGTACCCCAGTGTTATACAGTGACAGACCTGTACCCACCAGTACTGTACCCCAATGTTATACAGAGACAGACCTGTACCCACCAGTACTGTACCCCAGTGTTATACATTGACATACCTGTACCCACCAGTACTGTACCCCAGTGTTATACAGTGACACACCTGTAGCCGCCAGTACTTAACCTCAGTGTTATACAATGACAGACCTGTACCCACAAGTACTGTACCCCAGTGTTATATAGTGACAGACCTGTACCCACCAGTACTGTACCCCAGTGTTATACAGAGACATACCTGTATCCACCAGTACTGTACCCCAGTGTTATACAGTGACAGACCTGTACCCACCAGTACTGTACCCCAGTGTTATACAGTGACAGACCTGTACCCACCAGTACTGTACCTCAGTGTTATACAGTGACAGACCTGTACCCACCAGTACGGTACCCCAGTGTTATACAGTGACATCCCTGCACCCACCAGTACTGTACCCCAGTGTTATATAGGGACAGACCTGTACCCACTAGTACTGTACCCCAGTGTTATACAGTGACAGACCTGTACCCACCAGTACTGTACCCCAGTGTGAAACAATGACAGACCTGTACCCACCAGTACTGTACCCCAGTGTTATACAATGACAGACCTGTACCCACAAGTATCGTACCCCAGTGTTATATAGTGACAGACCTGTACCCACCAGTATGTACCCCAGTGTTATACAGTGACAGACCTGTACCCACCAGTACTGTACCCCAATGTTATACAGTGACAGACCTGTACCCACCAGTACTGTACCCCAGTGTTATACAGTGACATACCTGTACCCACCAGTACTGTACCCCAGTGTTATACAGTGACAGACCTGTAGCCACCAGTACTGTACCTCAGTGTTATACAATGACAGACCTGTACCCACAAGTACCGTACCCCAGTGTTATATAGTGACAGACCTGTACCCACCAGTACTGTACCCCAGTGTTATACATTGACAGACCTGTACGCACCAGTACTGTACCCCAGTGTTATACAGTGACAGACCTGTACCCACCAGTACTGTACCCCAGTGTTATACAGTGACAGACCTGTACCCACCAGTATGTACCCCAGTGTTATACAGTGACAGACCTGTACCCACCAGTACTGTACCCCAATGTTATACAGTGACAGACCTGTACCCACCAGTACTGTACCCCAGTGTTATACAGAGACATACCTGTACCCACCAGTACTGTACCCCAGTGTTATACAGTGACAGACCTGTACCCACCAGTATGTACCCCAGTGTTATACAGTGACAGACCTGTACCCACCAGTACAGTACCCCAGTGTTATACAGTGACAGACCTGTACCCACCAGTACTGTACCCCAGTGTTATACAGTGACAGACCTGTACCCACCAGTACTGTACCCCAGTGTTATACAATGACAGACCTGTACCCACAAGTACCGTACCCGTGTTATATAGTGAGAGACCTGTACCCACCAGTACTGTACCTCAGTTTTATACAGTGACAGACCTGTACCCACCAGCATGTACCCCAGTGTTATACAGTGACAGACCTGTACCCACCAGTACTGGACCCCAATGTTATACAGTGACAGACATGTACCCACCAGTACTGTACCCCAGTGTTATACAGTAACATACCTGTACCCACCAGTACTGTACCCCAGTGTTATACAGTGACAGACCTGTACCCACCAGTACTGTACCCCAGTGTTATACAGGGACAGACCTGTACCCACTAGTACTGTACCCCAGTGTTATACAGTGACATACCTGTACCCACTAGTACCGTACGCCAGTGTTATACAGTGACAGACCTGTACCCACTAGTACTGTACCCCAGTGTTATACAGTGACAGACCTGTACCCACCAGTACTGTACCCCAGTGTTATACAGTGACAGACCTATACCCACCAGTACTGTACCCAAGTGTTATAGTGAGAGACCTGTACCCATCAGTACGATACCCGTGTTATACAGTGACAGACCTGTACCCACCAGTTCTGCACCCCAGTGTTATACAGTGACAGACCTGTACCCACCAGTACTGTACCCAAGTGTTATACAGTGGCAGACCTGTACCCACCAGTATGTACCCCAGTGTTATACAGTGACAGACCTGTAGCCACCAGTACTGTACCTCAGTGTTATACAATGACTGACCTGTACCCACTAGTACCGTACCCCAGTGTTATACAGTGACAGACCTGTACCCACTAGTACTGTACCCCAGTGTTATACAGTGACAGACCTGTACCCACCAGTACTGTACCCCAGTGTGAAACAATGACAGACCTGTACCCACCAGTACTGTACCCCAGTGTTATACAATGACAGACCTGTACCCACAAGTACCGTACCCCAGTGTTATATAGTGACAGACCTGTACCCACCAGTACTGTACCCCAGTGTTATACAGTGACATCCCTGCACGCACCAGTACTGTACCTCAATGTTATACAGTGACAGACCTGTATCCACCAGGACTGTACCCCAGTGTTATACAGTGACAGACCTGTACCCACCAGTACTGTACCCCAGTGTTATACAGTGACAGACCTGTACCCACCAGTACTCTACCCCAGTGTTATACAGTGACAGACCTATACCCACCAGTACTGTACCCAAGTGTTATACAGTGACAGACCTGTACCCATCAGTACTATACCCTGTTATACAGTGACAGACCTGTACCCACCAGTACTTTACCCGAGTGTTATACAGTGACAGACCTGTACCCACCAGTACTGTTCCCAAGTGTTATACAGTGACAGACCTGTCCCCACCAGTATGTACCCCAGTGTTATACAGTGACAGACCTGTACCCACCAGTACTGTACCCCAATGTTATACAGTGACAGACCTGTACCCACCAGTACTGTACCCCAATGTTATACAGTGACATACTTGTACCCACCAGTACTGTACCCCAGTGTTATACAGAGACATACCTGTACCCACCAGTACTGTACCCCAGTGTTATACAGTGACAGTCCTGTACCCACCAGTACTGTACCTCAGTGTTATACAGTGACAGACCTGTACCCACCAGTACTGTACCCCAATGTTATACAGTGACATACTTGTACCCACCAGTACTGTACCCCAGTGTTATACAGTGACAGACCTGTACCCACCAGTACTGTACCCAAGTGTTATACAGTGACAGACCTGTACCCACCAGTATGTACCCCAGTGTTATACAGTGACAGACCTGTACCCACCAGTACTGTACCCCAATGTTATACAGTGACAGACCTGTACCCACCAGTACTGTACCCCAGTGTTATACAGTGACAGACCTGTACCCACCAGTACTGTACCCCAGTGTTATACAGTGACAGACCTGTACCCACCAGTACTGTACCTCAGTGTTATACAGTGACAGACCTGAACCCACCAGTACTGTACCCCAGTGTTATACAGTGACAGACCTGTAGCCGCCAGTACTTAACCTCAGTGTTATACAATGACAGACCTGTACCCACAAGTACTGTACCCCAGTGTTATATAGTGACAGACCTGTACCCACCAGTACTGTACCCCAGTGTTATACAGAGACATACCTGTATCCACCAGTACTGTACCCCAGTGTTATACAGTGACAGACCTGTACCCACCAGTACTGTACCCCAGTGTTATACAGTGACAGACCTGTACCCACCAGTACTGTACCTCAGTGTTATACAGTGACAGACCTGTACCCACCAGTACGGTACCCCAGTGTTATACAGTGACATCCCTGCACCCACCAGTACTGTACCCCAGTGTTATATTGGGACAGACCTGTACCCACTAGTACTGTACCCCAGTGTTATACAGTGACAGACCTGTACCCACCAGTACTGTACCCCAGTGTGAAACAATGACAGACCTGTACCCACCAGTACTGTACCCCAGTGTTATACAATGACAGACCTGTACCCACAAGTACCGTACCCCAGTGTTATATAGTGACAGACCTGTACCCACCAGTATGTACCCCAGTGTTATACAGTGACAGACCTGTACCCACCAGTACTGTACCCCAATGTTATACAGTGACAGACCTGTACCCACCAGTACTG
The DNA here is from genome assembly GCF_044704955.1 of Pristiophorus japonicus. NCBI lineage: Eukaryota > Metazoa > Chordata > Chondrichthyes > Pristiophoridae > Pristiophorus > Pristiophorus japonicus. The sequence continues at coordinate 93,482,776 of NC_091996.1, forward strand.
TACCCCAGTGTTATACAGTGACATACCTGTACCCACCAGTACTGTACCCCAGTGTTATACAGTGACAGACCTGTAGCCACCAGTACTGTCCCTCAGTGTTATACAATGACAGACCTGTACCCACAAGTACCGTACCCCAGTGTTATATAGTGACAGACCTGTACCCACCAGTACTGTACCCCAGTGTTATACATTGACAGACCTGTACGCACCAGTACTGTACCCCAGTGTTATACAGTGACAGACCTGTACCCACCAGTACTGTACCCCAGTGTTATACAGTGACAGACCTGTACCCACCAGTATGTACCCCAGTGTTATACAGTGACAGACCTGTACCCACCAGTACTGTACCCCAATGTTATACAGTGACAGACCTGTACCCACCAGTACTGTACCCCAGTGTTATACAGAGACATACCTGTACCCACCAGTACTGTACCCCAGTGTTATACAGTGACAGACCTGTACCCACCAGTATGTACCCCAGTGTTATACAGTGACAGACCTGTACCCACCAGTACAGTACCCCAGTGTTATACAGTGACAGACCTGTACCCACCAGTACTGTACCCCAGTGTTACACAGTGACAGACCTGTACCCACCAGTACTGTACCCCAGTGTTATACAATGACAGACCTGTACCCACAAGTACCGTACCCGTGTTATATAGTGAGAGACCTGTACCCACCAGTACTGCACCCCAGTGTTATACAGTGACAGACCTGTACCCACCAGCATGTACCCCAGTGTTATACAGTGACAGACCTGTGCCCACCAGTACTGTACCCCAATGTTATACAGTGACAGACATGTACCCACCAGTACTGTACCCCAGTGTTATACAGTAACATACCTGTACCCACCAGTACTGTACCCCAGTGTTATACAGTGACAGACCTGTACCCACCAGTACTGTACCCCAGTGTTATACAGGGACAGACCTGTACCCACTAGTACTGTACCCCAGTGTTATACAGTGACATACCTGTACCCACTAGTACCGTACCCCAGTGTTATACAGTGACAGACCTGTACCCACTAGTACTGTACCCCAGTGTTATACAGTGACAGACCTGTACCCACCAGTACTGTACCCCAGTGTTATACAGTGACAGACCTATACCCACCAGTACTGTACCCAAGTGTTATACAGTGAGAGACCTGTACCCATCAGTACGATACCCGTGTTATACAGTGACAGACCTGTACCCACCAGTTCTGCACCCCAGTGTTATACAGTGACAGACCTGTACCCACCAGTACTGTACCCAAGTGTTATACAGTGACAGACCTGTACCCACCAGTATGTACCCCAGTGTTATACAGTGACAGACCTGTAGCCACCAGTACTGTACCTCAGTGTTATACAATGACTGACCTGTACCCACTAGTACCGTACCCCAGTGTTATACAGTGACAGACCTATACCCACTAGTACTGTACCCCAGTGTTATACAGTGACAGACCTGTACCCACCAGTACTGTACCCCAGTGTGAAACAATGACAGACCTGTACCCACCAGTACTGTACCCCAGTGTTATACAATGACAGACCTGTACCCACAAGTACCGTACCCCAGTGTTATATAGTGACAGACCTGTACCCACCAGTACTGTACCCCAGTGTTATACAGTGACAGACCTGCACCCACCAGTACTGTACCTCAATGTTATACAGTGACAGACCTGTATCCACCAGTACTGTACCCCAGTGTTATACAGTGACAGACCTGTACCCACCAGTACTGTACCCCAGTGTTATACAGTGACAGACCTGTACCCACCAGTACTCTACCCCAGTGTTATACAGTGACAGACCTATACCCACCAGTACTGTACCCAAGTTTTATACAGTGACAGACCTGTACCCATCAGTACTATACCCTGTTATACAGTGACAGACCTGTACCCACCAGTACTGTACCCCAGTGTTATACAGTGACAGACCTGTACCCACCAGTACTGTACCCAAGTGTTATACAGTGACAGACCTGTCCCCACCAGTATGTACCCCAGTGTTATACAGTGACAGACTTGTACCCACCAGTACTGTACCCCAATGTTACACAGTGACAGACCTGTACCCAACAGTACTGTACCCCAATGTTATACAGTGACATACTTGTACCCACCAGTACTGTACCCCAGTGTTATACAGAGACATACCTGTACCCACCAGTACTGTACCCCAGTGTTATACAGTGACAGTCCTGTACCCACCAGTACTGTACCTCAGTGTTATACAGTGACAGACCTGTACCCACCAGTACTGTACCCCAATGTTATACAGTGACATACTTGTACCCACCAGTACTGTACCCCAGTGTTATACAGTGACAGACCTGTACCCACCAGTACTGTACCCAAGTGTTATACAGTGACAGACCTGTACCCACCAGTATGTACCCCAGTGTTATACAGTGACAGACCTGTACCCAATAGTACTGTACCCCAATGTTATACAGTGACAGACCTGTACCCACCAGTACTGTACCCCTGTGTTATACAGTGACATACCTGTACCCACCAGTACTGTACCCCAGTGTTACACAGTGACAGACCTGTACCCACCAGTACTGTACCTCAGTGTTATACAGTGACAGACCTGAACCCACCAGTACTGTACCCCAGTGTTATACAGTGACAGACCTGTAGCCACCAGTACTGTACCCCAGTGTTATACAGTGACATCCCTGCACGCACCAGTACTGTACCCCAGTGTTATACAGGGACAGACCTGTACCCACTAGTACTGTACCCCAGTGTTATACAGTGACATACCTGTACCCACTAGTACCGTACCCCAGTGTTATACAGTGACAGACCTGTACCCACAAGTACTGTACCCCAGTGTTATACAGTGACAGACCTGTACCCACCAGTACTGTAACCCAGTGTGAAACAATGACAGACCTGTACCCACCAGTACTGTACCCCAGTGTTATACAATGACAGACCTGTACCCACAAGTACCGTACCCCAGTGTTATATAGTGACAGACCTGTACCCACCAGTACTGTATCCCAATGTTATACAGTGACAGACCTGTACCCACCAGTACTGTACCCCAATGTTATACAGTGACAGACCTGTACCCACCAGTACTGTACCCCAGTGTTATACAGTGACATACCTGTACCCACCAGTACTGTACCCCAGTGTTATACAGTGACAGACCTGTAGCCACCAGCACTGTACCTCAGTGTTATACAATGACAGACCTGTACCCACAAGTACCGTACCCCAGTGTTATATAGTGACAGACCTGTACCCACCAGTACTGTACCCCAGTGTTATACATTGACAGACCTGTACGCACCAGTACTGTACCCCAGTGTTATACAGTGACAGACCTGTACCCACCAGTACTGTACCCCAGTGTTATACAGTGACAGACCTGTACCCACCAGTATGTACCCCAGTGTTATACAGTGACAGACCTGTACCCACCAGTACTGTACCCCAATGTTATACAGTGACAGACCTGTACCCACCAGTACTGTACCCCAGTGTTATACAGAGACATACCTGTACCCACCAGTACTGTACCCCAGTGTTATACAGTGACAGACCTGTACCCACCAGTATGTACCCCAGTGTTATACAGTGACAGACCTGTACCCACCAGTACAGTACCCCAGTGTTATACAGTGACAGACCTGTACCCACCAGTACTGTACCCCAGTGTTATACAGTGACAGACCTGTACCCACCAGTACTGTACCCCAGTGTTATACAATGACAGACCTGTACCCACAAGTACCGTACCCGTGTTATATAGTGAGAGACCTGTACCCACCAGTACTGTACCCCAGTGTTATACAGTGACAGACCTGTACCCACCAGCATGTACCCCAGTGTTATACAGTGACAGACCTGTGCCCACCAGTACTGTACCCCAATGTTATACAGTGACAGACATGTACCCACCAGTACTGTACCCCAGTGTTATACAGTAACATACCTGTACCCACCAGTACTGTACCCCAGTGTTATACAGTGACAGACCTGTACCCACCAGTACTGTACCCCAGTGTTATACAGGGACAGACCTGTACCCACTAGTACTGTACCCCAGTGTTATACAGTGACATACCTGTACCCACTAGTACCGTACCCCAGTGTTATATAGTGACAGACCTGTACCCACCAGTACTGTACCCCAGTGTTATACAGTGACAGACCTGTACGCACCAGTACTGTACCTCAGTGTTATACAGTGACAGACCTGTACCCACCAGTACTGTACCCCAGTGTTATACATTGACATACCTGTACCCACCAGTACTGTACCCCAGTGTTATACAGTGACACACCTGTAGCCGCCAGTACTTAACCTCAGTGTTATACAATGACAGACCTGTACCCACAAGTACTGTACCCCAGTGTTATATAGTGACAGACCTGTACCCACCAGTACTGTACCCCAGTGTTATACAGAGACATACCTGTATCCACCAGTACTGTACCCCAGTGTTATACAGTGACAGACCTGTACCCACCAGTACTGTACCCCAGTGTTATACAGTGACAGACCTGTACCCACCAGTACTGTACCTCAGTGTTATACAGTGACAGACCTGTACCCACCAGTACGGTACCCCAGTGTTATACAGTGACATCCCTGCACCCACCAGTACTGTACCCCAGTGTTATATAGGGACAGACCTGTACCCACTAGTACTGTACCCCAGTGTTATACAGTGACAGACCTGTACCCACCAGTACTGTACCCCAGTGTGAAACAATGACAGACCTGTACCCACCAGTACTGTACCCCAGTGTTATACAATGACAGACCTGTACCCACAAGTACCGTACCCCAGTGTTATATAGTGACAGACCTGTACCCACCAGTATGTACCCCAGTGTTATACAGTGACAGACCTGTACCCACCAGTACTGTACCCCAATGTTATACAGTGACAGACCTGTACCCACCAGTACTGTACCCCAGTGTTATACAGTGACATACCTCTACCCACCAGTACTGTACCCCAGTGTTATACAGTGACAGACCTGTAGCCACCAGAACTGTCCCTCAGTGTTATACAGTGACAGACCTGTACCCACCAGTACTGTACCCCAGTGTTATACAGTGACAGACCTGTACCCACCAGTATGTACCCCAGTGTTATACAGTGACAGACCTGTACCCACCAGTACTGTACCCCAATGTTATACAGTGACAGACCTGTACCCACCAGTACTGTACCCTAGTGTTATACAGAGACATACCTGTACCCACCAGTACTGTACCCCAGTGTTATACAGTGACAGACCTGTACCCACCAGTATGTACCCCAGTGTTATACAGTGACAGACCTGTATCCACCAGTACAGTACCCCAGTGTTATACAGTGACAGACCTGTACCCACCAGTACTGTACCCCAGTGTTATACAGTGACAGACCTGTACCCACCAGTACTGTACCCCAGTGTTATACAATGACAGACCTGTACCCACAAGTACCGTACCCGTGTTATATAGTGAGAGACCTGTACACACCAGTACTGTACCCCAGTGTTATACAGTGACAGACCTGTACCCACCAGCATGTACCCCAGTGTTATACAGTGACAGACCTGTGCCCACCAGTACTGTACCCCAATGTTATACAGTGACAGACATGTACCCACCAGTACTGTACCCCAGTGTTATACAGTAACATACCTGTACCCACCAGTACTGTACCCCAGTGTTATACAGTGACAGACCTGTACCCACCAGTACTGTACCCCAGTGTTATACAGGGACAGACCTGTACCCACTAGTACTGTACCCCAGTGTTATACAGTGACATACCTGTACCCACTTGTACCGTACCCCAGTGTTATACAGTGACAGACCTGTACCCACTAGTACTGTACCCCAGTGTTATACAGTGACAGACCTGTACCCACCAGTACTGTACCCCAGTGTTATACAGTGACAGACCTATACCCACCAGTACTGTACCCAAGTGTTATACAGTGAGAGACCTGTACCCATCAGTACGATACCCGTGTTATACATTGACAGACCTGTACGCACCAGTACTGTACCCCAGTGTTATACAGTGACAGACCTGTACCCACCAGTACTGTACCCCAGTGTTATACAGTGACAGACCTGTACCCACCAGTATGTACCCCAGTGTTATACAGTGACAGACCTGTACCCACCAGTACTGTACCCCAGTGTTATACAGAGACATACCTGTACCCACCAGTACTGTACCCCAGTGTTATACAGTGACAGACCTGTACCCACCAGTATGTACCCCAGTGTTATACAGTGACAGACCTGTACCCACCAGTACAGTACCCCAGTGTTATACAGTGACAGACCTGTACCCACCAGTACTGTACCCCAGTGTTATACAGTGACAGACCTGTACCCACCAGTACTGTACCCCAGTGTTATACAATGACAGACCTGTACCCACAAGTACCGTACCCGTGTTATATAGTGAGAGACCTGTACCCACCAGTACTGTACCTCAGTTTTATACAGTGACAGACCTGTACCCACCAGCATGTACCCCAGTGTTATACAGTGACAGACCTGTACCCACCAGTACTGGACCCCAATGTTATACAGTGACAGACATGTACCCACCAGTACTGTACCCCAGTGTTATACAGTAACATACCTGTACCCACCAGTACTGTACCCCAGTGTTATACAGTGACAGACCTGTACCCACCAGTACTGTACCCCAGTGTTATACAGGGACAGACCTGTACGCACTAGTACTGTACCCCAGTGTTATACAGTGACATACCTGTACCCACTAGTACCGTACGCCAGTGTTATACAGTGACAGACCTGTACCCACTAGTACTGTACCCCAGTGTTATACAGTGACAGACCTGTACCCACCAGTACTGTACCCCAGTGTTATACAGTGACAGACCTATACCCACCAGTACTGTACCCAAGTGTTATACAGTGAGAGACCTGTACCCATCAGTACGATACCCGTGTTATACAGTGACAGACCTGTACCCACCAGTTCTGCACCCCAGTGTTATACAGTGACAGACCTGTACCCACCAGTACTGTACCCAAGTGTTATACAGTGACAGACCTGTACCCACCAGTATGTACCCCAGTGTTATACAGTGACAGACCTGTAGCCACCAGTACTGTACCTCAGTGTTATACAATGACTGACCTGTACCCACTAGTACCGTACCCCAGTGTTATACAGTGACAGACCTGTACCCACTAGTACTGTACCCCAGTGTTATACAGTGACAGACCTGTACCCACCAGTACTGTACCCCAGTGTGAAACAATGACAGACCTGTACCCACCAGTACTGTACCCCAGTGTTATACAATGACAGACCTGTACCCACAAGTACCGTACCCCAGTGTTATATAGTGACAGACCTGTACCCACCAGTACTGTACCCCAGTGTTATACAGTGACAGACCTGCACCCACCAGTACTGTACCTCAATGTTATACAGTGACAGACCTGTATCCACCAGTACTGTACCCCAGTGTTATACAGTGACAGACCTGTACCCACCAGTACTGTACCCCAGTGTTATACAGTGACAGACCTGTACCCACCAGTACTCTACCCCAGTGTTATACAGTGACAGACCTATACCCACCAGTACTGTACCCAAGTGTTATACAGTGACAGACCTGTACCCATCAGTACTATACCCTGTTATACAGTGACAGACCTGTACCCACCAGTACTTTACCCGAGTGTTATACAGTGACAGACCTGTACCCACCAGTACTGTTCCCAAGTGTTATACAGTGACAGACCTGTCCCCACCAGTATGTACCCCAGTGTTATACAGTGACAGACCTGTACCCACCAGTACTGTACCCCAATGTTATACAGTGACAGACCTGTACCCACCAGTACTGTACCCCAATGTTATACAGTGACATACTTGTACCCACCAGTACTGTACCCCAGTGTTATACAGAGACATACCTGTACCCACCAGTACTGTACCCCAGTGTTATACAGTGACAGTCCTGTACCCACCAGTACTGTACCTCAGTGTTATACAGTGACAGACCTGTACCCACCAGTACTGTACCCCAATGTTATACAGTGACATACTTGTACCCACCAGTACTGTACCCCAGTGTTATACAGTGACAGACCTGTACCCACCAGTACTGTACCCAAGTGTTATACAGTGACAGACCTGTACCCACCAGTATGTACCCCAGTGTTATACAGTGACAGACCTGTACCCACCAGTACTGTACCCCAATGTTATACAGTGACAGACCTGTACCCACCAGTACTGTACCCCAGTGTTATACAGTGACAGACCTGTACCCACCAGTACTGTACCCCAGTGTTATACAGTGACAGACCTGTACCCACCAGTACTGTACCTCAGTGTTATACAGTGACAGACCTGAACCCACCAGTACTGTACCCCAGTGTTATACAGTGACAGACCTGTAGCCGCCAGTACTTAACCTCAGTGTTATACAATGACAGACCTGTACCCACAAGTACTGTACCCCAGTGTTATATAGTGACAGACCTGTACCCACCAGTACTGTACCCCAGTGTTATACAGAGACATACCTGTATCCACCAGTACTGTACCCCAGTGTTATACAGTGACAGACCTGTACCCACCAGTACTGTACCCCAGTGTTATACAGTGACAGACCTGTACCCACCAGTACTGTACCTCAGTGTTATACAGTGACAGACCTGTACCCACCAGTACGGTACCCCAGTGTTATACAGTGACATCCCTGCACCCACCAGTACTGTACCCCAGTGTTATATTGGGACAGACCTGTACCCACTAGTACTGTACCCCAGTGTTATACAGTGACAGACCTGTACCCACCAGTACTGTACCCCAGTGTGAAACAATGACAGACCTGTACCCACCAGTACTGTACCCCAGTGTTATACAATGACAGACCTGTACCCACAAGTACCGTACCCCAGTGTTATATAGTGACAGACCTGTACCCACCAGTATGTACCCCAGTGTTATACAGTGACAGACCTGTACCCACCAGTACTGTACCCCAATGTTATACAGTGACAGACCTGTACCCACCAGTACTGTACCCCAGTGTTATACAGTGACATACCTGTACCCACCAGTACTGTACCCCAGTGTTATACAGTGACAGACCTGTAGCCACCAGTACTGTCCCTCAGTGTTATACAATGACAGACCTGTACCCACAAGTACCGTACCCCAGTGTTATATAGTGACAGACCTGTACCCACCAGTACTGTACCCCAGTGTTATACATTGACAGACCTGTACGCACCAGTACTGTACCCCAGTGTTATACAGTGACAGACCTGTACCCACCAGTACTGTACCCCAGTGTTATACAGTGACAGACCTGTACCCACCAGTATGTACCCCAGTGTTATACAGTGACAGACCTGTACCCACCAGTACTGTACCCCAATGTTATACAGTGACAGACCTGTACCCACCAGTACTGTACCCCAGTGTTATACAGAGACATACCTGTACCCACCAGTACTGTACCCCAGTGTTATACAGTGACAGACCTGTACCCACCAGTATGTACCCCAGTGTTATACAGTGACAGACCTGTACCCACCAGTACAGTACCCCAGTGTTATACAGTGACAGACCTGTACCCACCAGTACTGTACCCCAGTGTTACACAGTGACAGACCTGTACCCACCAGTACTGTACCCCAGTGTTATACAATGACAGACCTGTACCCACAAGTACCGTACCCGTGTTATATAGTGAGAGACCTGTACCCACCAGTACTGCACCCCAGTGTTATACAGTGACAGACCTGTACCCACCAGCATGTACCCCAGTGTTATACAGTGACAGACCTGTGCCCACCAGTACTGTACCCCAATGTTATACAGTGACAGACATGTACCCACCAGTACTGTACCCCAGTGTTATACAGTAACATACCTGTACCCACCAGTACTGTACCCCAGTGTTATACAGTGACAGACCTGTACCCACCAGTACTGTACCCCAGTGTTATACAGGGACAGACCTGTACCCACTAGTACTGTACCCCAGTGTTATACAGTGACATACCTGTACCCACTAGTACCGTACCCCAGTGTTATACAGTGACAGACCTGTACCCACTAGTACTGTACCCCAGTGTTATACAGTGACAGACCTGTACCCACCAGTACTGTACCCCAGTGTTATACAGTGACAGACCTATACCCACCAGTACTGTACCCAAGTGTTATACAGTGAGAGACCTGTACCCATCAGTACGATACCCGTGTTATACAGTGACAGACCTGTACCCACCAGTTCTGCACCCCAGTGTTATACAGTGACAGACCTGTACCCACCAGTACTGTACCCAAGTGTTATACAGTGACAGACCTGTACCCACCAGTATGTACCCCAGTGTTATACAGTGACAGACCTGTAGCCACCAGTACTGTACCTCAGTGTTATACAATGACTGACCTGTACCCACTAGTACCGTACCCCAGTGTTATACAGTGACAGACCTATACCCACTAGTACTGTACCCCAGTGTTATACAGTGACAGACCTGTACCCACCAGTACTGTACCCCAGTGTGAAACAATGACAGACCTGTACCCACCAGTACTGTACCCCAGTGTTATACAATGACAGACCTGTACCCACAAGTACCGTACCCCAGTGTTATATAGTGACAGACCTGTACCCACCAGTACTGTACCCCAGTGTTATACAGTGACAGACCTGCACCCACCAGTACTGTACCTCAATGTTATACAGTGACAGACCTGTATCCACCAGTACTGTACCCCAGTGTTATACAGTGACAGACCTGTACCCACCAGTACTGTACCCCAGTGTTATACAGTGACAGACCTGTACCCACCAGTACTCTACCCCAGTGTTATACAGTGACAGACCTATACCCACCAGTACTGTACCCAAGTTTTATACAGTGACAGACCTGTACCCATCAGTACTATACCCTGTTATACAGTGACAGACCTGTACCCACCAGTACTGTACCCCAGTGTTATACAGTGACAGACCTGTACCCACCAGTACTGTACCCAAGTGTTATACAGTGACAGACCTGTCCCCACCAGTATGTACCCCAGTGTTATACAGTGACAGACCTGTACCCACCAGTACTGTACCCCAATGTTATACAGTGACAGACCTGTACCCAACAGTACTGTACCCCAATGTTATACAGTGACATACTTGTACCCACCAGTACTGTACCCCAGTGTTATACAGAGACATACCTGTACCCACCAGTACTGTACCCCAGTGTTATACAGTGACAGTCCTGTACCCACCAGTACTGTACCTCAGTGTTATACAGTGACAGACCTGTACCCACCAGTACTGTACCCCAATGTTATACAGTGACATACTTGTACCCACCAGTACTGTACCCCAGTGTTATACAGTGACAGACCTGTACCCACCAGTACTGTACCCAAGTGTTATACAGTGACAGACCTGTACCCACCAGTATGTACCCCAGTGTTATACAGTGACAGACCTGTACCCACCAGTACTGTACCCCAATGTTATACAGTGACAGACCTGTACCCACCAGTACTGTACCCCTGTGTTATACAGTGACATACCTGTACCCACCAGTACTGTACCCCAGTGTTACACAGTGACAGACCTGTACCCACCAGTACTGTACCTCAGTGTTATACAGTGACAGACCTGAACCCACCAGTACTGTACCCCAGTGTTATACAGTGACAGACCTGTAGCCACCAGTACTGTACCCCAGTGTTATACAGTGACATCCCTGCACGCACCAGTACTGTACCCCAGTGTTATACAGGGACAGACCTGTACCCACTAGTACTGTACCCCAGTGTTATACAGTGACATACCTGTACCCACTAGTACCGTACCCCAGTGTTATACAGTGACAGACCTGTACCCACAAGTACTGTACCCCAGTGTTATACAGTGACAGACCTGTACCCACCAGTACTGTAACCCAGTGTGAAACAATGACAGACCTGTACCCACCAGTACTGTACCCCAGTGTTATACAATGACAGACCTGTACCCACAAGTACCGTACCCCAGTGTTATATAGTGACAGACCTGTACCCACCAGTACTGTATCCCAATGTTATACAGTGACAGACCTGTACCCACCAGTACTGTACCCCAATGTTATACAGTGACAGACCTGTACCCACCAGTACTGTACCCCAGTGTTATACAGTGACATACCTGTACCCACCAGTACTGTACCCCAGTGTTATACAGTGACAGACCTGTAGCCACCAGCACTGTACCTCAGTGTTATACAATGACAGACCTGTACCCACAAGTACCGTACCCCAGTGTTATATAGTGACAGACCTGTACCCACCAGTACTGTACCCCAGTGTTATACATTGACAGACCTGTACGCACCAGTACTGTACCCCAGTGTTATACAGTGACAGACCTGTACCCACCAGTACTGTACCCCAGTGTTATACAGTGACAGACCTGTACCCACCAGTATGTACCCCAGTGTTATACAGTGACAGACCTGTACCCACCAGTACTGTACCCCAATGTTATACAGTGACAGACCTGTACCCACCAGTACTGTACCCCAGTGTTATACAGAGACATACCTGTACCCACCAGTACTGTACCCCAGTGTTATACAGTGACAGACCTGTACCCACCAGTATGTACCCCAGTGTTATACAGTGACAGACCTGTACCCACCAGTACAGTACCCCAGTGTTATACAGTGACAGACCTGTACCCACCAGTACTGTACCCCAGTGTTATACAATGACAGACCTGTACCCACAAGTACCGTACCCGTGTTATATAGTGAGAGACCTGTACCCACCAGTACTGTACCCCAGTGTTATACAGTGACAGACCTGTACCCACCAGCATGTACCCCAGTGTTATACAGTGACAGACCTGTGCCCACCAGTACTGTACCCCAATGTTATACAGTGACAGACATGTACCCACCAGTACTGTACCCCAGTGTTATACAGTAACATACCTGTACCCACCAGTACTGTACCCCAGTGTTATACAGTGACAGACCTGTACCCACCAGTACTGTACCCCAGTGTTATACAGGGACAGACCTGTACCCACTAGTACTGTACCCCAGTGTTATACAGTGACATACCTGTACCCACTAGTACCGTACCCCAGTGTTATATAGTGACAGACCTGTACCCACCAGTACTGTACCCCAGTGTTATACAGTGACAGACCTGTACGCACCAGTACTGTACCTCAGTGTTATACAGTGACAGACCTGTACCCACCAGTACTGTACCCCAGTGTTATACATTGACATACCTGTACCCACCAGTACTGTACCCCAGTGTTATACAGTGACACACCTGTAGCCGCCAGTACTTAACCTCAGTGTTATACAATGACAGACCTGTACCCACAAGTACTGTACCCCAGTGTTATATAGTGACAGACCTGTACCCACCAGTACTGTACCCCAGTGTTATACAGAGACATACCTGTATCCACCAGTACTGTACCCCAGTGTTATACAGTGACAGACCTGTACCCACCAGTACTGTACCCCAGTGTTATACAGTGACAGACCTGTACCCACCAGTACTGTACCTCAGTGTTATACAGTGACAGACCTGTACCCACCAGTACGGTACCCCAGTGTTATACAGTGACATCCCTGCACCCACCAGTACTGTACCCCAGTGTTATATAGGGACAGACCTGTACCCACTAGTACTGTACCCCAGTGTTATACAGTGACAGACCTGTACCCACCAGTACTGTACCCCAGTGTGAAACAATGACAGACCTGTACCCACCAGTACTGTACCCCAGTGTTATACAATGACAGACCTGTACCCACAAGTACCGTACCCCAGTGTTATATAGTGACAGACCTGTACCCACCAGTATGTACCCCAGTGTTATACAGTGACAGACCTGTACCCACCAGTACTGTACCCCAATGTTATACAGTGACAGACCTGTACCCACCAGTACTGTACCCCAGTGTTATACAGTGACATACCTCTACCCACCAGTACTGTACCCCAGTGTTATACAGTGACAGACCTGTAGCCACCAGAACTGTCCCTCAGTGTTATACAGTGACAGACCTGTACCCACCAGTACTGTACCCCAGTGTTATACAGTGACAGACCTGTACCCACCAGTATGTACCCCAGTGTTATACAGTGACAGACCTGTACCCACCAGTACTGTACCCCAATGTTATACAGTGACAGACCTGTACCCACCAGTACTGTACCCTAATGTTATACAGAGACATACCTGTACCCACCAGTACTGTACCCCAGTGTTATACAGTGACAGACCTGTACCCACCAGTATGTACCCCAGTGTTATACAGTGACAGACCTGTACCCACCAGTACAGTACCCCAGTGTTATACAGTGACAGACCTGTACCCACCAGTACTGTACCCCAGTGTTATACAGTGACAGACCTGTACCCACCAGTACTGTACCCCAGTGTTATACAATGACAGACCTGTACCCACAAGTACCGTACCCGTGTTATATAGTGAGAGACCTGTACCCACCAGTACTGTACCCCAGTGTTATACAGTGACAGACCTGTACCCACCAGCATGTACCCCAGTGTTATACAGTGACAGACCTGTGCCCACCAGTACTGTACCCCAATGTTATACAGTGACAGACATGTACCCACCAGTACTGTACCCCAGTGTTATACAGTAACATACCTGTACCCACCAGTACTGTACCCCAGTGTTATACAGTGACAGACCTGTACCCACCAGTACTGTACCCCAGTGTTATACAGGGACAGACCTGTACCCACTAGTACTGTACCCCAGTGTTATACAGTGACATACCTGTACCCACTTGTACCGTACCCCAGTGTTATACAGTGACAGACCTGTACCCACTAGTACTGTACCCCAGTGTTATACAGTGACAGACCTGTACCCACCAGTACTGTACCCCAGTGTTATACAGTGACAGACCTATACCCACCAGTACTGTACCCAAGTGTTATACAGTGAGAGACCTGTACCCATCAGTACGATACCCGTGTTATACAGTGACAGACCTGTACCCACCAGTTCTGCACCCCAGTGTTATACAGTGACAGACCTGTACCCACCAGTACTGTACCCCAGTGTTATACAGTGACAGACCTGTAGCCACCAGTACTGTACCTCAGTGTTATACAATGACTGACCTGTACCCACTAGTACCGTACCCCAGTGTTATACAGTGACAGACCTATACCCACTAGTACTGTACCCCAGTGTTATACAGTGACAGACCTGTACCCACCAGTACTGTACCCCAGTGTGAAACAATGACAGACCTGTACCCACCAGTACTGTACCCCAGTGTTATACAATGACAGACCTGTACCCACAAGTACCGTACCCCAGTGTTATATAGTGACAGACCTGTACCCACCAGTACTGTACCCCAGTGTTATACAGTGACAGACCTGCACCCACCAGTACTGTACCTCAATGTTATACAGTGACAGACCTGTATCCACCAGTACTGTACCCCAGTGTTATACAGTGACAGACCTGTACCCACCAGTACTGTACCCCAGTGTTATACAGTGACAGACCTGTACCCACCAGTACTCTACCCCAGTGTTATACAGTGACAGACCTATACCCACCAGTACTGTACCCAAGTTTTATACAGTGACAGACCTGTACCCATCAGTACTATACCCTGTTATACAGTGACAGACCTGTACCCACCAGTACTGTACCCCAGTGTTATACAGTGACAGACCTGTACCCACCAGTACTGTACCCAAGTGTTATACAGTGACAGACCTGTCCCCACCAGTATGTACCCCAGTGTTATACAGTGACAGACCTGTACCCACCAGTACTGTACCCCAATGTTATACAGTGACAGACCTGTACCCACCAGTACTGTACCCCAATGTTATACAGTGACATACTTGTACCCACCAGTACTGTACCCCAGTGTTATACAGAGACATACCTGTACCCACCAGTACTGTACCCCAGTGTTATACAGTGACAGTCCTGTACCCACCAGTACTGTACCTCAGTGTTATACAGTGACAGACCTGTACCCACCAGTACTGTACCCCAATGTTATACAGTGACATACTTGTACCCACCAGTACTGTACCCCAGTGTTATACAGTGACAGACCTATACCCACCAGTACTGTACCCAAGTTTTATACAGTGACAGACCTGTACCCATCAGTACTATACCCTGTTATACAATGACTGATCTGTATCCACAAGTACCGTACCCCAGTGTTATATAGTGACAGACCTGTACCCACCAGTACTGTACCCCAGTGTTATACAGTGACAGACCTGTACGCACCAGTACTGTACCTCAGTGTTATATAGTGACAGACCTGTACCCACCAGTACTGTACCCCAGTGTTATACAGTGACATCCCTGCACGCACCAGTACTGTACCCCAGTGTTATACAGGGACAGACCTGTACCCACTAGTACTGTACCCCAGTGTTATACAGTGACGTACCTGTACCCACTGGTACCGTACCCCAGTGTTATACAGTGACAGACCTGTACCCACAAGTACTGTACCCCAGTGTTATACAGTGACAGACCTGTACCCACCAGTACTGTAACCCAGTGTGAAACAATGACAGACCTGTACCCACCAGTACTGTACCCCAGTGTTATACAATGACAGACCTGTACCCACAAGTACCGTACCCCAGTGTTATATAGTGACAGACCTGTACCCACCAGTACTGTATCCCAATGTTATACAGTGACAGACCTGTACCCACCAGTACTGTACCCCAATGTTATACAGTGACAGACCTGTACCCACCAGTACTGTACCCCAGTGTTATACAGTGACATACCTGTACCCACCAGTACTGTACCCCAGTGTTATACAGTGACAGACCTGTAGCCACCAGTACTGTACCTCAGTGTTATACAATGACAGACCTGTACCCACAAGTACCGTACCCCAGTGTTATATAGTGACAGACCTGTACCCACCAGTACTGTACCCCAGTGTTATACATTGACAGACCGGTACGCACCAGTAGTGTACCCCAGTGTTATACAGTGACAGACCTGTACCCACCAGTACTGTACCCCAGTGTTATACAGTGACAGACCTGTACCCACCAGTATGTACCCCAGTGTTATACAGTGACAGACCTGTACCCACCAGTACTGTACCCCAATGTTATACAGTGACAGACCTGTACCCACCAGTACTGTACCCCAGTGTTATACAGAGACATACCTGTACCCACCAGTACTGTACCCCAGTGTTATACAGTGACAGACCTGTACCCACCAGTATGTACCCCAGTGTTATACAGTGACAGACCTGTACCCACCAGTACAGTACCCCAGTGTTATACAGTGACAGACCTGTACCCACCAGTACTGTACCCCAGTGTTATACAGTGACAGACCTGTACCCACCAGTACTGTACCCCAGTGTTATACAATGACAGACCTGTACCCACAAGTACCGTACCCGTGTTATATAGTGAGAGACCTGTACCCACCAGTACTGTACCCCAGTGTTATACAGTGACAGACCTGTACCCACCAGCATGTACCCCAGTGTTATACAGTGACAGACCTGTGCCCACCAGTACTGTACCCCAATGTTATACAGTGACAGACATGTACCCACCAGTACTGTACCCCAGTGTTATACAGTAACATACCTGTACCCACCAGTACTGTACCCCAGTGTTATACAGTGACAGACCTGTACCCACCAGTACTGTACCCCAGTGTTATACAGGGACAGACCTGTACCCACTAGTACTGTACCCCAGTGTTATACAGTGACAGACCTGTACCCACAAGTACTGTACCCCAGTGTTATACAGTGACAGACCTGTACCCACCAGTACTGTAACCCAGTGTGAAACAATGACAGACCTGTACCCACCAGTACTGTACCCCAGTGTTATACAATGACAGACCTGTACCCACAAGTACCGTACCCCAGTGTTATATAGTGACAGACCTGTACCCACCAGTACTGTATCCCAATGTTATACAGTGACAGACCTGTACCCACCAGTACTGTACCCCAATGTTATACAGTGACAGACCTGTACCCACCAGTACTGTACCCCAGTGTTATACAGTGACATACCTGTACCCACCAGTACTGTACCCCAGTGTTATACAGTGACAGACCTGTAGCCACCAGTACTGTACCTCAGTGTTATACAATGACAGACCTGTACCCACAAGTACCGTACCCCAGTGTTATATAGTGACAGACCTGTACCCACCAGTACTGTACCCCAGTGTTATACATTGACAGACCTGTACGCACCAGTAGTGTACCCCAGTGTTATACAGTGACAGACCTGTACCCACCAGTACTGTACCCCAGTGTTATACAGTGACAGACCTGTACCCACCAGTATGTACCCCAGTGTTATACAGTGACAGACCTGTACCCACCAGTACTGTACCCCAATGTTATACAGTGACAGACCTGTACCCACCAGTACTGTACCCCAGTGTTATACAGAGACATACCTGTACCCACCAGTACTGTACCCCAGTGTTATACAGTGACAGACCTGTACCCACCAGTATGTACCCCAGTGTTATACAGTGACAGACCTGTACCCACCAGTACAGTACCCCAGTGTTATACAGTGACAGACCTGTACCCACCAGTACTGTACCCCAGTGTTATACAGTGACAGACCTGTACCCACCAGTACTGTACCCCAGTGTTATACAATGACAGACCTGTACCCACAAGTACCGTACCCGTGTTATATAGTGAGAGACCTGTACCCACCAGTACTGTACCCCAGTGTTATACAGTGACAGACCTGTACCCACCAGCATGTACCCCAGTGTTATACAGTGACAGACCTGTGCCCACCAGTACTGTACCCCAATGTTATACAGTGACAGACATGTACCCACCAGTACTGTACCCCAGTGTTATACAGTAACATACCTGTACCCACCAGTACTGTACCCCAGTGTTATACAGTGACAGACCTGTACCCACCAGTACTGTACCCCAGTGTTATACAGGGACAGACCTGTACCCACTAGTACTGTACCCCAGTGTTATACAGTGACAGACCTGTACCCACCAGTACTGTACCCAAGTGTTATACAGTGACAGACCTGTACCCACCAGTATGTACCCCAGTGTTATACAGTGACAGACCTGTAGCCACCAGTACTGTACCTCAGTGTTATACAATGACTGACCTGTACCCACTAGTACCGTACCCCAGTGTTATACAGTGACAGACCTATACCCACTAGTACTGTACCCCAGTGTTATACAGTGACAGACCTGTACCCACCAGTACTGTACCCCAGTGTGAAACAATGACAGACCTGTACCCACCAGTACTGTACCCCAGTGTTATACAATGACAGACCTGTACCCACAAGTACCGTACCCCAGTGTTATATAGTGACAGACCTGTACCCACCAGTACTGTACCCCAGTGTTATACAGTGACAGACCTGCACCCACCAGTACTGTACCTCAATGTTATACAGTGACAGACCTGTATCCACCAGTACTGTACCCCAGTGTTATACAGTGACAGACCTGTACCCACCAGTACTGTACCCCAGTGTTATACAGTGACAGACCTGTACCCACCAGTACTCTACCCCAGTGTTATACAGTGACAGACCTATACCCACCAGTACTGTACCCAAGTTTTATACAGTGACAGACCTGTACCCATCAGTACTATACCCTGTTATACAGTGACAGACCTGTACCCACCAGTACTGTACCCCAGTGTTATACAGTGACAGACCTGTACCCACCAGTACTGTACCCAAGTGTTATACAGTGACAGACCTGTCCCCACCAGTATGTACCCCAGTGTTATACAGTGACAGACCTGTACCCACCAGTACTGTACCCCAATGTTATACAGTGACAGACCTGTACCCACCAGTACTGTACCCCAATGTTATACAGTGACATACTTGTACCCACCAGTACTGTACCCCAGTGTTATACAGAGACATACCTGTACCCACCAGTACTGTACCCCAGTGTTATACAGTGACAGTCCTGTACCCACCAGTACTGTACCTCAGTGTTATACAGTGACAGACCTGTACCCACCAGTACTGTACCCCAATGTTATACAGTGACATACTTGTACCCACCAGTACTGTACCCCAGTGTTATACAGTGACAGACCTGTACCCACCAGTACTGTACCCAAGTGTTATACAGTGACAGACCTGTACCCACCAGTATGTACCCCAGTGTTATACAGTGACAGACCTGTACCCACCAGTACTGTACCCCAATGTTATACAGTGACAGACCTGTACCCACCAGTACTGTACCCCAGTGTTATACAGTGACATACCTGTACCCACCAGTACTGTACCCCAGTGTTATACAGTGACAGACCTGTACACACCAGTACTGTACCTCAGTGTTATACAGTGACAGACCTGAACCCACCAGTACTGTACCCCAGTGTTATACAGTGACAGACCTGTAGCCACCAGTACTGTACCTCAGTGTTATACAATGACTGACCTGTATCCACAAGTACCGTACCCCAGTGTTATATAGTGACAGACCTGTACCCACCAGTACTGTACCCCAGTGTTATACAGTGACAGACCTGTACGCACCAGTACTGTACCTCAGTGTTATACAGTGACAGACCTGTACCCACCAGTACTGTACCCCAGTGTTATACAGTGACATCCCTGCACGCACCAGTAGTGTACCCCAGTGCTATACAGTGACAGACCTGCACCCACCAGTACTGTAACCCAGTGTGAAACAATGACAGACCTGTACCCACCAGTACTGTACCCCAGTGTTATACAATGACAAGCCTGTACCCACAAGTACCGTACCCCAGTGTTATATAGTGACAGACCTGTACCCACCAGTACTGTATCCCAATGTTATACAGTGACAGACCTGTACCCACCAGTACTGTACCCCAGTGTTATACAGTGACATACCTGTACCCACCAGTACTGTACCCCAGTGTTATACAGTGACAGACCTGTAGCCACCAGTACTATACCTCAGTGTTATACAATGACAGACCTGTACCCACAAGTACCGTACCCCAGTGTTATATAGTGACAGACCTGTACCCACCAGTACTGTACCCCAATGTTATACAGTGACAGACCTGTACCCACCAGTACTGTACCCCAGTGTTATACAGAGACATAGCTGTACCCACCAGTACTGTACCCCAGTGTTATACAGTGACAGACCTGTACCCACCAGTATGTACCCCAGTGTTATACAGTGACAGACCTGTACCCACCAGTACAGTACCCCAGTGTTATACAGTGACAGACCTGTACCCAGCAGTACTGTACCCCAGTGTTATACAGTGACAGACCTGTACCCACCAGTACTGCACCACAGTGTTATACAATGACAGACCTGTACCCACAAGTACCGTACCCGTGTTATATAGTGAGAGACCTGTACCCACCAGTACTGACCCCAGTGTTATACAGTGACAGACCTGTACCCACCAGTATGTACCCCAGTGTTATACAGTGACAGACCTGTACCCACCAGTACTGTACCCCAATGTTATAGTGACAGACCTGTACCCACCAGTACTGTACCCCAGTGTTATACAGTGACATACCTGTACCCACCAGTACTGTACCCCACTGTTATACAGTGACAGACCTGTACCAATCAGTACTGTACCTCAGTGTTATACAGTGACAGACCTGTAGCCACCAGTACTGTACCTCAGTGTTATACAATGACTGACCTGTATCCACAAGTACCGTACCCCAGTGTTATATAGTGACAGACCTGTACCCACCAGTACTGTACCCCAGTGTTATACAGTGACAGACCTGTACGCACCAGTTCTGTACCCCAGTGTTATACAGTGACAGACCTGTACCCACCAGTACTGTACCCCAGTGTTATACAGTGACATCCCTGCACCCACCAGTACTGTACCCCAGTGTTATACAGGGACAGACCTGTACCCACTAGTACTGTACCCCAGTATTATACAGTGACATACCTGTACCCACTAGTACCGTACCCCAGTGTTATACAGTGACAGACCTGTACCCACTAGTACTGTACCCCAGTGTTATACAGTGACAGACCTGTACCCACCAGTACTGTACCCCAGTGTGAAACAATGACAGACCTGTACCCACCAGTACTGTACCCCAGTGTTATACAATGACAGACCTGTACCCACAAGTACCGTACCCCAGTTTTATATAGTGACAGACCTGTACACACCAGTACTGTACCCCAGTGTTATACAGTGACAGACCTGCACCCACCAGTACTGTACCTCAATGTTATACAGTGACAGACCTGTACCCACCAGTACTGTACCCCAATGTTATACAGTGACATACTTGTACCCACCAGTACTGTACCCCAGTGTTATACAGAGACATACCTGTACCCACCAGTACTGTGCCCCAGTGTTATACAGTGAAAGTCCTGTACCCACCAGTACTGTACCTAAGTGTTATACAGTGACAGACCTGTACCCACCAGTACTGTACCCCAATGTTATACAGTGACATACTTGTACCCACCAGTACTGTACCCCAGTGTTATACAGTGACAGACCTGTACCCACCAGTACTGTACCCAAGTGTTATTCAGTGACAGACCTGTACCCACCAGTATGTACCCCAGTGTTATACAGTGACAGACCTGTACCCACCAGTACTGTACCCCAATGTTACACAGTGACAGACCTGTACCCACCAGTACTGTACCCCAGTGTTATACAGTGACATACCTGTACCCACCAGTACTGTACCCCAGTGTTATACAGTGACAGACCTGTACCCACCAGTACTGTACCTCAGTGTTATACAGTGACAGACCTGAACCCACCAGTACTGTACCCCAGTGTTATACAGTGACAGACCTGTCGCCACCAGTACTGTACCTCAGTGTTATACAATGACTGACCTGTATCCACAAGTACCGTACCCCAGTGTTATATAGTGACAGACCTGTACCCACCAGTACTGTACCCCAGTGTTATACAGTGACAGACCTGTACGCACCAGTACTGTACCTCAGTGTTATACAGTGACAGACCTGTACCCACCAGTACTGTAACCCCGGTGTTATACAGTGACATCCCTGCACCCACCAGTACAGTACCCCAGTGTTATACAGGGACAGACCTGTACCCACTAGTACTGTACCCCAGTGTTATACAGTGACATACCTGTACCCACTAGTACCGTACCCCAGTGTTATACAGTGACAGACCTGTACCCACAAGTACTGTACCCCAGTGTTATACAGTGACAGACCTGTACCCACCAGTACTGTACCCCAGTGTGAAACAATGACAGACCTGTACCCACCAGTACTGTACCCCAGTGTTATACAATGACAGACCTGTACCCACAAGTACCGTACCCCAGTGTTATATAGTGACAGACCTGTACCCACCAGTACTGTACCCCAATGTTATACAGTGACAGACCTGTACCCACCAGTACTGTACCCCAGTGTTATACAGTGACATACCTGTACCCACCAGTACTGTACCCCAGTGTTATACAGTGACAGACCTGTAGCCACCAGTACTGTACCTCAGTGTTATACAATGACAGACCTGTACCCACCAGTACTGTACCCCAATGTTATACAGTGACAGACCTGTACCCACCAGTACTGTACCCCAGTGTTATACAGAGACACTGCTGTACCCACCAGTACTGTACCCCACTGTTATACAGTGACAGACCTGTACCCACCAGTATGTACCCCAGTGTTATACAGTGACAGACCTGTACCCACCAGTACACTAACCCAGTGTTATACAGTGACAGACCTGTACCCAGCAGTACTGTACCCCAATGTTATACAGTGACATACTTGTACCCACCAGTACTGTACCCCAGTGTTATACAGAGACATACCTGTACCCACCAGTACTGTACCCCAGTGTTATACAGTGACAGTCCTGTACCCACCAGTACTGTACCTCAGTGTTATACAGTGACAGACCTGTACCCACCAGTACTGTACCCCAATGTTATACAGTGACATACTTGTACCCACCAGTACTGTACCCCAGTGTTATACAGTGACAGACCTGTACCCACCAGTACTGTACCCAAGTGTTATACAGTGACAGACCTGTACCCACCAGTATGTACCCCAGTGTTATACAGTGACAGACCTGTACCCACCAGTACTGTACCCCAATGTTATACAGTGACAGACCTGTACCCACCAGTACTGTACCCCAGTGTTATACAGTGACATACCTGTACCCACCAGTACTGTACCCCAGTGTTATACAGTGACAGACCTGTACCCACCAGTACTGTACCTCAGTGTTATACAGTGACAGACCTGAACCCACCAGTACTGTACCCCAGTGTTATACAGTGACAGACCTTTAGCCACCAGTACTGTACCTCAGTGTTATACAATGACTGACCTGTATCCACAAGTACCGTACCCCAGTGTTATATAGTGACAGACCTGTACCCACCAGTACTGTACCCCAGTGTTATACAGTGACAGACCTGTACGCACCAGTACTGTACCTCAGTGTTATACAGTGACAGACCTGTACCCACCAGTACTGTACCCCAGTGTTATACAGTGACATCCCTGCACGCACCAGTACTGTACCCCAGTGTTATACAGGGACAGACCTGTACCCACTAGTACTGTACCCCAGTGTTATACAGTGACATACCTGTACCCACTAGTACCGTACCCCAGTGTTATACAGTGACAGACCTGTACCCACAAGTACTGTACCCCAGTGTTATACAGTGACAGACCTGTACCCACCAGTACTGTAACCCAGTGTGAAACAATGACAGACCTGTACCCACCAGTACTGTACCCCAGTGTTATACAATGACAGACCTGTACCCACAAGTACCGTACCCCAGTGTTATATAGTGACAGACCTGTACCCACCAGTACTGTACCCCAGTGTTATACAGTGACAGACCTGTAGCCACCAGTACTGTACCTCAGTGTTATACAATGACAGAACTGTACCCACAAGTACCGTACCCCAGTGTTATATAGTGACAGACCTGTACCCACCAGTACTGTACCCCAATGTTATACAGTGACAGACCTGTACCCACCAGTACTGTACCCCAGTGTTATACAGAGACATAGCTGTACCCACCAGTACTGTACCCCAGTGTTATACAGTGACAGACCTGTACCCACCAGTATGTACCCCAGTGTTATACAGTGACAGACCTGTACCCACCAGTACAGTACCCCAGTGTTATACAGTGACAGACCTGTACCCAGCAGTACTGTACCCCAGTGTTATACAGTGACAGACCTGTACCCACCAGTACTGCACCACAGTGTTATACAATGACAGACCTGTACCCACAAGTACCGTACCCGTGTTATATAGTGAGAGACCTGTACCCACCAGTACTGACCCCAGTGGTATACAGTGACAGACCTGTACCCACCAGTATGTACCCCAGTGTTATACAGTGACAGACCTGTACCCACCAGTACTGTACCCCAGTGTTATACAGTGACATACCTGTACCCACCAGTACTGTACCCCAGTGTTATACATTGACATACCTGTACCCACCAGTACTGTACCCCAGTGTTATACAGTGACAGACCTGTACCCAGCAGTACTGTACCTCAGTGTTATACAGTGACAGACCTGTAGCCACCAGTACTGTACCTCAGTGTTATACAATGACTGACCTGTATCCACAAGTACCGTACCCCAGTGTTATATAGTGACAGACCTGTACCCACCAGTACTGTACCCCAGTGTTATACAGTGACAGACCTGTACGCACCAGTTCTGTACCCCAGTGTTATACAGTGACAGACCTGTACCCACCAGTACTGTACCCCAGTGTTATACAGTGACATCCCTGCACCCACCAGTACTGTACCCCAGTGTTATACAGGGACAGACCTGTACCCACTAGTACTGTACCCCAGTGTTATACAGTGACATACCTGTACCCACTAGTACCGTACCCCAGTGTTATACAGTGACAGACCTGTACCCACTGGTACTGTACCCCAGTGTTATACAGTGACAGTCCTGTACCCACCAGTACTGTACCCCAGTGTGAAACAATGACAGACCTGTACCCACCAGTACTGTACCCCAGTGGTATACAATGACAGACCTGTACCCACAAGTACCGTACCCCAGTTTTATATAGTGACAGACCTGTACACACCAGTACTGTACCCCAGTGTTATACAGTGACAGACCTGCACCCACCAGTACTGTACCTCAATGCTATAGAGTGACAGACCTGTACCCACCAGTACTGTACCCCAATGTTATACAGTGACATACTTGTACCCACCAGTACTGTACCCCAGTGTTATACAGAGACATACCTGTACCCACCAGTACTGTGCCCCAGTGTTATACAGTGACAGTCCTGTACCCACCAGTACTGTACCTAAGTGTTATACAGTGACAGACCTGTACCCACCAGTACTGTACCCCAATGTTATACAGTGACATACTTGTACCCACCAGTACTGTACCCCAGTGTTATACAGTGACAGACCTGTACCCACCAGTACTGTACCCAAGTGTTATACAGTGACAGACCTGTACCCACCAGTATGTACCCCAGTGTTATACAGTGACAGACCTGTACCCACCAGTACTGTACCCCAATGTTATACAGTGACAGACCTGTACCCACCAGTACTGTACCCCAGTGTTATACAGTGACATACCTGTACCCACCAGTACTGTACCCCAGTGTTATACAGTGACAGACCTGTACCCACCAGTACTGTACCTCAGTGTTATACAGTGACAGACCTGAACCCACCAGTACTGTACCCCAGTGTTATACAGTGACAGACCTGTAGCCACCAGTACTGTACCTCAGTGTTATACAATGACTGACCTGTATCCACAAGTACCGTACCCCAGTGTTATATAGTGACAGACCTGTACGCACCAGTTCTGTACCCCAGTGTTATACAGTGACAGACCTGTACCCACCAGTACTGTACCCCAGTGTTATACAGTGACATCCCTGCACCCACCAGTACTGTACCCCAATGTTATACAGTGACAGACCTGTACCCACTAGTACTGTACCCCAGTGTTATACAGTGACAGACCTGTACCCACCAGTACTGTACCCCAGTGTGAAACAATGACAGACCTGTACCCACCAGTACTGTACCCCAGTGTTATACAATGACAGACCTGTACCCACAAGTACCGTACCCCAGTGTTATATAGTGACAGACCTGTACCCACCAGTACTGTACCCCAGTGTTATACAGTGACAGACCTGCACCCACCAGTACTGTACCTCAATGTTATACAGTGACAGACCTGTATCCACCAGTACTGTACCCCAGTGTTATAAAGTGACAGACCTGTACCCACCAGTACTGTATCCCAGTGTTATAAAGTGACAGACCTGTACCCACCAGTACTCTACCCCAGTGTTATACAGTGACAGACCTATACCCACTAGTACTGTACCCAAGTGTTATACAGTGACAGACCTGTACCCATTCGTACGATACCCGTGTTATACAGTGACAGACCTGTACCCACCAGTACTGTACCCCAGTGTTATACAGTGACAGACCTGTACCCACCAGTACTGTACCCAAGTGTTATACAGTGACAGACCTGTACCCACCAGTATGTACCCCAGTGTTATACAGTGACAGACCTGTACCCACCAGTACTGTACCCCAATGTTATACAGTGACAGACCTGTACCCACCAGTACTGTACCCCAGTGTTATACATTGACATACCTGTACCCACCAGTACTGTACCCCAGTGTTATACAGTGACACACCTGTAGCCGCCAGTACTTAACCTCAGTGTTGTACAATGACAGACCTGTACCCACAAGTACCGTGCCCCAGTGTTATATAGTGACAGACCTGTACCCACCAGTACTGTACCCCAGTGTTATACATTGACAGACCTGTACGCACCAGTACTGTACCCCAGTGTTATACAGTGACAGACCTGTACCCACCAGTACTGTACCCCAATGTTATACAGTGACAGACCTGTACCCACCAGTACTGTACCCCAGTGTTATACAGAGACATACCTGTATCCACCAGTACTGTACCCCAGTGTTATACAGTGACAGACCTGTACCCACCAGTACTGCACCCCAGTGTAAACAGTGACAGACCTGTACGCACCAGTACTGTACCTCAGTGTTATACAGTGACAGACCTGTACCCACCAGTACGGTACCCCAGTGTTATACAGTGACATCCCTGCACCCACCACTACTGTACCCCAGTGTTAAACAATGACAGACCTGTACCCACAAGTACCGTACCCCAGTGTTATATAGTGACAGACCTGTACCCACCAGTATGTACCCCAGTGTTATACAGTGACAGACCTGTACCCACCAGTACTGTACCCCAATGTTATACAGTGACAGACCTGTACCCACCAGTACTGTACCCCAGTGTTATACAGTGACATACCTGTACCCACCAGTACTGTACCCCAGTGTTATACAGTGACAGACCTGTAGCCACCAGTACTGTACCTCAGTGTTATACAATGACAGACCTGTACCCACAAGTACCGTACCCCAGTGTTATATAGTGACAGACCTGTACCCACCAGTACTGTACCCCAGTGTTATACATTGACAGACCTGTACGCACCAGTACTGTACCCCAGTGTTATACAGTGACAGACCTGTACCCACCAGTACTGTACCCCAGTGTTATACAGTGACAGACCTGTACCCACCAGTATGTACCCCAGTGTTATTCAGTGACAGACCTGTACCCACCAGTACTGTACCCCAATGTTATACAGTGACAGACCTGTACCCACCAGTACTGTACCCCAGTGTTATACAGAGACATGCCTGTACCCACCAGTACTGTACCCCAGTGTTATACAGTGACAGACCTGTACCCACCAGTATGTACCCCAGTGTTATACAGTGACAGACCTGTACCCACCAGTACAGTACCCCAGTGTTATACAGTGACAGACCTGTACCCACCAGTACTGTATCCCAGTGTTATACAGTGACAGACCTGTACCCACCAGTACTGTACCTCAGTGTTATACAATGACAGACCTGTACCCACAAGTACCGTACCCGTGTTATATAGTGAGAGACCTGTACCCACCAGTACTGTACCCCAGTGTTATACAGTGACAGACCTGTACCCACCAGCATGTACCCCAGTGTTATACAGTGACAGACCTGTACTCACCAGTACTGTACCCCAATGTTATACAGTGACAGACATGTACCCACCAGTACTGTACCCCAGTGTTATACAGTAACATACCTGTACCCACCAGTACTGTACCCGTGTTATACAGTGACAGACCTGTACCCACCAGTACTGTACCTCAGTGTTATACAGTGACAGACCTGTACCCACCAGTACTGTACCCCAGTGTTATACAGTGACATCCCTGCACCCACCAGTACTGTACCCCAGTGTTATACAGGGACAGACCTGTACCCACTAGTACTGTACCCCAGTGTTATACAGTGACAGACCTGTACCCACCAGTACTGTACCCCAGTGTTATACAGTGACAGACCTGTACCCACCAGTACTGTACCCCAGTGTGAAACAATGACAGACCTGTACCCACAAGTACCGTACCCCAGTGTTATATAGTGACAGACCTGTACCCACCAGTACTGTACCCCAGTGTTATACAGTGACAGACCTGTACCCACCAGTACTCTACCCCAGTGTTATACAGTGACAGACCTATACCCACCAGTACTGTACCCCAGTGTTATACAGTGAGAGACCTGTACCCATCAGTACGATACCCGTGTTTTTCAGTGACAGACCTGTACCCACCAGTTCTGTACCCAAGTGTTATACAGTGACAGACCTGTACCCACCAGTATGTACCCCAGTGTTATACAGTGACAGACCTGTAGCCACCAGTACTGTACCTCAGTGTTATACAATGACTGACCTGTACCCACTAGTACCGTACCCCAGTGTTATACAGTGACAGACCTGTACCCACTAGTACTGTACCCCAGTGTTATACAGTGACAGACCTGTACCCACCAGTACTGTACCCCAGTGTGAAACAATGACAGACCTGTACCCACCAGTACTGTACCCCAGTGTTATACAATGACAGACCTGTACCCACAAGTACCGTACCCCAGTGTTATATAGTGACAGACCTGTACCCACCAGTACTGTACCCCAGTGTTATACAGTGACAGACCTGCACCCACCAGTACTGTACCTCAATGTTATACAGTGACAGACCTGTATCCACCAGTACTGTACCCCAGTGTTATACAGTGACAGACCTGTACCCACCAGCATGTACCCCAGTGTTATACAGTGACAGACCTGTACCCACCAGTACTGTACCCCAATGTTATACAGTGACAGACATGTACCCACCAGTACTGTACCCCAGTGTTATACAGTAACATACCTGTACCCACCAGTACTGTACCCCAGTGTTATACAGTGACAGACCTGTACCCACCAGTACTGTACCTCAGTGTTATACAGTGACAGACCTGTACCCACCAGTACTGTACCCCAGTGTTATACAGTGACATCCCTGCACCCACCAGTACTGTACCCCAGTGTTATACAGGGACAGACCTGTACCCACTAGTACTGTACCCCAGTGTTATACAGTGACATACCTGTACCCACTAGTACCGTACCCCAGTGTTATACAGTGACAGACCTGTACCCACTAGTACTGTACCCCAGTGTTATACAGTGACAGACCTGTACCCACCAGTACTGTACCCCAGTGTGAAACAATGACAGACCTGTACCCACCAGTACTGTACCCCAGTGTTATACAATGACAGACCTGTACCCACAAGTACCGTACCCCAGTGTTATATAGTGACAGACCTTTACCCACCAGTACTGTACCCCAGTGTTATACAGTGACAGACCTGCACCCACCAGTACTGTACCTCAATGTTATACAGTGACAGACCTGTATCCACCAGTACTGTACCCCAGTGTTATACAGTGACAGACCTGTACCCACCAGCATGTACCCCAGTGTTATACAGTGACAGACCTGTACCCACCAGTACTGTACCCCAATGTTATACAGTGACAGACATGTACCCACCAGTACTGTACCCCAGTGTTATACAGTAACATACCTGTACCCACCAGTACTGTACCCCAGTGTTATACAGTGACAGACCTGTACCCACCAGTACTGTACCTCAGTGTTATACAGTGACAGACCTGTACCCACCAGTACTGTACCCCAGTGTTATACAGTGACATCCCTGCACCCACCAGTACTGTACCCCAGTGTTATACAGGGACAGACCTGTACCCACTAGTACTGTACCCCAGTGTTATACAGTGACAGACCTGCACCCACCAGTACTGTACCTCAATGTTATACAGTGACAGACCTGTACCCACCAGTACTGTACCCCAGTGTTATACAGTGACAGACCTGTACCCACCAGTACTCTACCCCAGTGTTATACAGTGACAGACCTATACCCACCAGTACTGTACCCCAGTGTTATACAGTGAGAGACCTGTACCCATCAGTACGATACCCGTGTTATACAGTGACAGACCTGTACCCACCAGTACTGTACCCAAGTGTTATACAGTGACAGACCTGTACCCACCAGTATGTACCCCAGTGTTATACAGTGACAGACCTGTAGCCACCAGTACTGTACCTCAGTGTTATACAATGACTGACCTGTACCCACTAGTACCGTACCCCAGTGTTATACAGTGACAGACCTGTACCCACTAGTACTGTACCCCAGTGTTATACAGTGACAGACCTGTACCCACCAGTACTGTACCCCAGTGTGAGACAATGACAGACCTGTACCCACCAGTACTGTACCCCAGTGTTATACAATGACAGACCTGTACCCACAAGTACCGTACCCCAGTGTTATATAGTGACAGACCTGTACCCACCAGTACTGTACCCCAGTGTTATACAGTGACAGACCTGCACCCACCAGTACTGTACCTCAATGTTATACAGTGACAGACCTGTATCCACCAGTACTGTACCCCAGTGTTATACAGTGACAGACCTGTACCCATCAGTACTGTACCCCAGTGTTATACAGTGACAGACCTGTACCCACCAGTACTCTACCCCAGTGTTATACAGTGACAGACCTATACCCACCAGTACTGTACCCAAGTGTTATACAGTGACAGACCTGTACCCATCAGTACTATACCCTGTTATACAGTGACAGACCTGTACCCACCAGTACTGTACCCCAGTTTTATATAGTGACAGACCTGTACACACCAGTACTGTACCCAAGTGTTATACAGTGACAGACGTGTCCCCACCAGTATGTACCCCAGTGTTATACAGTGACAGACCTGTACCCACCAGTACTGTACCCCAATGTTATACAGTGACAGACCTGTACCCACCAGTACTGTACCCCAATGTTATACAGTGACAGACTTGTACCCACCAGTACTGTACCCCAGTGTTATACAGAGACATACCTGTCCCCACCAGTAATGTACCCCAGTGTTATACAGTGACAGTCCTGTACCCACCAGTACTGTACCTCAGTGTTATACAGTGACAGACCTGTACCCACCAGTACTGAACCCCAGTGTTATACAGTGACAGACCTGTAGCCACCAGTACTGTACCTCAGTGTTATACAATGACTGACCTGTACCCACAAGTACCGTACCCCAGTGTTATATAGTGATAGACCTGTACCCACCAGTACTGTACCCCAGTGTTATACAGTGACAGACCTGTACGCACCAGTACTGTACCTCAGTGTTATACAGTGACAGACTTGTACCCACCAGTACTGTACCCCAGTGTTATACAATGACATCCCTGCACCCACCAGTACTGTACCCCAGTGTTATACGTGGAGAGACCTGTACCCACTAGTACTGTACCCCAGTGTTATACAGTGACAGACCTGTACCCACTAGTACTGTACCCCAGTGTTATACAGTGACAGACCTGTACCTACCAGTACTGTACCCCAGTGTGAAACAATGACAGACCTGTACCCACCAGTACTGTACCCCAGTGTTATACAATGACAGACCTGTACCCACCAGTACTGTACCCCAGTGTTATACAGTGACAGACCTGCACCCACCAGTACTGTACCTCAATGTTTTTACAGTGACAGACCTGTATCCACCAGTACTGTACCCAAGTGTTATACAGTGACAGACCTGTACCCACCAGTACTGTACCCCAGTGTTATACAGTGACAGACCTGTACCCACCAGTACAATACCCCAGTGTTATACAGTGACATCCCTGTACCCACCAGTACTGTACCCCAGTGTTATACAGTGACAGACCTGTACCCACCAGTACTGTACGTCAGTGTTATACAGTGACAGACCTGTACCCACCAGTACTGTACCCCAGTGTTATGCAGTGACAGACCTGTACCCACCAGTACTGTACCCCAGTGTTATACAGTGACAGACCTGTACCCACCAGTACTATACCTCAGTGTTATACAGTGACAGACCTGTACCCACCAGTACTGTACCCCAGTGTTATACAGCGACAGACCTGTACCCACCAGTATTGTACCCCAGTTTTATACAGTAGCAGACGTGTACATACCAGTACTGTACCCCAGAGTTGTACAGTTACAGACCTGTACCGACCAGTACTGTACCCCAGTGTTACACAGTGACAGACCTGTACCCATCAGTACTGTACCCCAGTATTATACAGTGACAGACCTGTACCCACCAGTACTGTACCCCAGTGTTATACAGTGACAGACCTGTACCCACCAGTACTGTACCCCAGTGTTATACAATGACAGACCTGTACCCACCAGTACTGTACCCCAGTGTTATACAGTGACAGACCTGCACCCACCAGTACTGTACCTCAATGTTTTTACAGTGACAGACCTGTATCCACCAGTACTGTACCCAAGTGTTATACAGTGACAGACCTGTACCCACCAGTACTGTACCCCAGTGTTATACAGTGACAGACCTGTACCCACCAGTACAATACCCCAGTGTTATACAGTGACATCCCTGTACCCACCAGTACTGTACCCCAGTGTTATACAGTGACAGACCTGTACCCACCAGTACTGTACGTCAGTGTTATACAGTGACAGACCTGTACCCACCAGTACTGTACCCCAGTGTTATGCAGTGACAGACCTGTACCCACCAGTACTGTACCCCAGTGTTATACAGTGACAGACCTGTACCCACCAGTACTATACCTCAGTGTTATACAGTGACAGACCTGTACCCACCAGTATTGTTCCCCAGTTTTATACAGTAGCAGACGTGTACATACCAGTACTGTACCCCAGAGTTGTACAGTTACAGACCTGTACCCATCAGTACTGTACCCCAGTATTATACAGTGACAGACCTGTACCCATCAGTACTGTACCCCAGTATTATACAGTGACAGACCTGTACCCTCCAATACTGTACCCCAGTGTTTTCGTGCTAGACCTGTACCCACCA
This sequence comes from Pristiophorus japonicus, assembly GCF_044704955.1. Taxonomy (NCBI): domain Eukaryota; kingdom Metazoa; phylum Chordata; class Chondrichthyes; family Pristiophoridae; genus Pristiophorus; species Pristiophorus japonicus. The sequence continues at coordinate 93,517,270 of NC_091996.1, forward strand.
GTACTATACGCCAGTGTTATACAGTGACAGACCTGTACCCACCAGTACTGTACCTCAGTGTTATACAGTGACAGAGCTGTACCCACCAGTACTGTACCCCAGTATTATATAGTGACAGACCTGTACCCACCAGTACTGTACCTCAGTGTTATACATTGACAGACCTGCACCCACCAGTACTGTACCCCAGTGTTATACAGTGACATACCTGTACCCACCAGTACTGCACCCCAGTGTAAACAGTGACAGACCTGTACGCACCAGTACTGTACCTCAGTGTTATACAGTGACAGACCTGTACCCACCAGTACGGTACCCCAGTGTTATACAGTGACATCCCTGCACCCACCACTACTGTACCCCAGTGTTATACAGTGACAGACCTGTACCCACCAGTACTGTACCCAAGTGTTATACAGTGACAGACCTGTACCCACCAGTATGTACCCCAGTGTTATACAGTGACAGACCTGTACCCACCAGTACTGTACCCCAATGTTATACAGTGACAGACCTGTACCCACCAGTACTGTACCCCAGTGTTATACAGTGACATACCTGTACCCACCAGTACTGTACCCCAGTGTTATACAGTGACAGACCTGTAGCCACCAGTACTGTACCTCAGTGTTATACAATGACAGACCTGTACCCACAAGTACCGTACCCCAGTGTTATATAGTGACAGACCTGTACCCACCAGTACTGTACCCCAGTGTTATACATTGACAGACCTGTACGCACCAGTACTGTACCCCAGTGTTATACAGTGACAGACCTGTACCCACCAGTACTGTACCCCAGTGTTATACAGTGACAGACCTGTACCCACCAGTATGTACCCCAGTGTTATTCAGTGACAGACCTGTACCCACCAGTACTGTACCCCAATGTTATACAGTGACAGACCTGTACCCACCAGTACTGTACCCCAGTGTTATACAGAGACATGCCTGTACCCACCAGTACTGTACCCCAGTGTTATACAGTGACAGACCTGTACCCACCAGTATGTACCCCAGTGTTATACAGTGACAGACCTGTACCCACCAGTACAGTACCCCAGTGTTATACAGTGACAGACCTGTACCCACCAGTACTGTATCCCAGTGTTATACAGTGACAGACCTGTACCCACCAGTACTGTACCTCAGTGTTATACAATGACAGACCTGTACCCACAAGTACCGTACCCGTGTTATATAGTGAGAGACCTGTACCCACCAGTACTGTACCCCAGTGTTATACAGTGACAGACCTGTACCCACCAGCATGTACCCCAGTGTTATACAGTGACAGACCTGTACTCACCAGTACTGTACCCCAATGTTATACAGTGACAGACATGTACCCACCAGTACTGTACCCCAGTGTTATACAGTAACATACCTGTACCCACCAGTACTGTACCCCAGTGTTATACAGTGACAGACCTGTACCCACCAGTACTGTACCTCAGTGTTATACAGTGACAGACCTGTACCCACCAGTACTGTACCCCAGTGTTATACAGTGACATCCCTGCACCCACCAGTACTGTACCCCAGTGTTATACAGGGACAGACCTGTACCCACTAGTACTGTACCCCAGTGTTATACAGTGACAGACCTGTACCCACCAGTACTGTACCCCAGTGTTATACAGTGACAGACCTGTACCCACCAGTACTGTACCCCAGTGTGAAACAATGACAGACCTGTACCCACAAGTACCGTACCCCAGTGTTATATAGTGACAGACCTGTACCCACCAGTACTGTACCCCAGTGTTATACAGTGACAGACCTGTACCCACCAGTACTCTACCCCAGTGTTATACAGTGACAGACCTATACCCACCAGTACTGTACCCCAGTGTTATACAGTGAGAGACCTGTACCCATCAGTACGATACCCGTGTTTTTCAGTGACAGACCTGTACCCACCAGTTCTGTACCCAAGTGTTATACAGTGACAGACCTGTACCCACCAGTATGTACCCCAGTGTTATACAGTGACAGACCTGTAGCCACCAGTACTGTACCTCAGTGTTATACAATGACTGACCTGTACCCACTAGTACCGTACCCCAGTGTTATACAGTGACAGACCTGTACCCACTAGTACTGTACCCCAGTGTTATACAGTGACAGACCTGTACCCACCAGTACTGTACCCCAGTGTGAAACAATGACAGACCTGTACCCACCAGTACTGTACCCCAGTGTTATACAATGACAGACCTGTACCCACAAGTACCGTACCCCAGTGTTATATAGTGACAGACCTGTACCCACCAGTACTGTACCCCAGTGTTATACAGTGACAGACCTGCACCCACCAGTACTGTACCTCAATGTTATACAGTGACAGACCTGTATCCACCAGTACTGTACCCCAGTGTTATACAGTGACAGACCTGTACCCACCAGCATGTACCCCAGTGTTATACAGTGACAGACCTGTACCCACCAGTACTGTACCCCAATGTTATACAGTGACAGACATGTACCCACCAGTACTGTACCCCAGTGTTATACAGTAACATACCTGTACCCACCAGTACTGTACCCCAGTGTTATACAGTGACAGACCTGTACCCACCAGTACTGTACCTCAGTGTTATACAGTGACAGACCTGTACCCACCAGTACTGTACCCCAGTGTTATACAGTGACATCCCTGCACCCACCAGTACTGTACCCCAGTGTTATACAGGGAAAGACCTGTACCCACTAGTACTGTACCCCAGTGTTATACAGTGACATACCTGTACCCACTAGTACCGTACCCCAGTGTTATACAGTGACAGACCTGTACCCACTAGTACTGTACCCCAGTGTTATACAGTGACAGACCTGTACCCACCAGTACTGTACCCCAGTGTGAAACAATGACAGACCTGTACCCACCAGTACTGTACCCCAGTGTTATACAATGACAGACCTGTACCCACAAGTACCGTACCCCAGTGTTATATAGTGACAGACCTTTACCCACCAGTACTGTACCCCAGTGTTATACAGTGACAGACCTGCACCCACCAGTACTGTACCTCAATGTTATACAGTGACAGACCTGTATCCACCAGTACTGTACCCCAGTGTTATACAGTGACAGACCTGTACCCACCAGCATGTACCCCAGTGTTATACAGTGACAGACCTGTACCCACCAGTACTGTACCCCAATGTTATACAGTGACAGACATGTACCCACCAGTACTGTACCCCAGTGTTATACAGTAACATACCTGTACCCACCAGTACTGTACCCCAGTGTTATACAGTGACAGACCTGTACCCACCAGTACTGTACCTCAGTGTTATACAGTGACAGACCTGTACCCACCAGTACTGTACCCCAGTGTTATACAGTGACATCCCTGCACCCACCAGTACTGTACCCCAGTGTTATACAGGGACAGACCTGTACCCACTAGTACTGTACCCCAGTGTTATACAGTGACAGACCTGTACCCACTAGTACTGTACCCCAGTGTTATACAGTGACAGACCTGTACCCACCAGTACTGTACCCCAGTGTGAAACAATGACAGACCTGTACCCACCAGTACTGTACCCCAGTGTTATACAATGACAGACCTGTACCCACAAGTACCGTACCCCAGTGTTATATAGTGACAGACCTTTACCCACCAGTACTGTACCCCAGTGTTATACAGTGACAGACCTGCACCCACCAGTACTGTACCTCAATGTTATACAGTGACAGACCTGTACCCACCAGTACTGTACCCCAGTGTTATACAGTGACAGACCTGTACCCACCAGTACTCTACCCCAGTGTTATACAGTGACAGACCTATACCCACCAGTACTGTACCCCAGTGTTATACAGTGAGAGACCTGTACCCATCAGTACGATACCCGTGTTATACAGTGACAGACCTGTACCCACCAGTACTGTACCCAAGTGTTATACAGTGACAGACCTGTACCCACCAGTATGTACCCCAGTGTTATACAGTGACAGACCTGTAGCCACCAGTACTGTACCTCAGTGTTATACAATGACTGACCTGTACCCACTAGTACCGTACCCCAGTGTTATACAGTGACAGACCTGTACCCACTAGTACTGTACCCCAGTGTTATACAGTGACAGACCTGTACCCACCAGTACTGTACCCCAGTGTGAGACAATGACAGACCTGTACCCACCAGTACTGTACCCCAGTGTTATACAATGACAGACCTGTACCCACAAGTACCGTACCCCAGTGTTATATAGTGACAGACCTGTACCCACCAGTACTGTACCCCAGTGTTATACAGTGACAGACCTGCACCCACCAGTACTGTACCTCAATGTTATACAGTGACAGACCTGTATCCACCAGTACTGTACCCCAGTGTTATACAGTGACAGACCTGTACCCATCAGTACTGTACCCCAGTGTTATACAGTGACAGACCTGTACCCACCAGTACTCTACCCCAGTGTTATACAGTGACAGACCTATACCCACCAGTACTGTACCCAAGTGTTATACAGTGACAGACCTGTACCCATCAGTACTATACCCTGTTATACAGTGACAGACCTGTACCCACCAGTACTGTACCCCAGTGTTATACAGTGACAGACCTGTACACACCAGTACTGTACCCAAGTGTTATACAGTGACAGACGTGTCCCCACCAGTATGTACCCCAGTGTTATACAGTGACAGACCTGTACCCACCAGTACTGTACCCCAATGTTATACAGTGACAGACCTGTACCCACCAGTACTGTACCCCAATGTTATACAGTGACAGACTTGTACCCACCAGTACTGTACCCCAGTGTTATACAGAGACATACCTGTCCCCACCAGTAATGTACCCCAGTGTTATACAGTGACAGTCCTGTACCCACCAGTACTGTACCTCAGTGTTATACAGTGACAGACCTGTACCCACCAGTACTGAACCCCAGTGTTATACAGTGACAGACCTGTAGCCACCAGTACTGTACCTCAGTGTTATACAATGACTGACCTGTACCCACAAGTACCGTACCCCAGTGTTATATAGTGATAGACCTGTACCCACCAGTACTGTACCCCAGTGTTATACAGTGACAGACCTGTACGCACCAGTACTGTACCTCAGTGTTATACAGTGACAGACTTGTACCCACCAGTACTGTACCCCAGTGTTATACAATGACATCCCTGCACCCACCAGTACTGTACCCCAGTGTTATACGTGGAGAGACCTGTACCCACTAGTACTGTACCCCAGTGTTATACAGTGACAGACCTGTACCCACTAGTACTGTACCCCAGTGTTATACAGTGACAGACCTGTACCTACCAGTACTGTACCCCAGTGTGAAACAATGACAGACCTGTACCCACCAGTACTGTACCCCAGTGTTATACAATGACAGACCTGTACCCACCAGTACTGTACCCCAGTGTTATACAGTGACAGACCTGCACCCACCAGTACTGTACCTCAATGTTTTTACAGTGACAGACCTGTATCCACCAGTACTGTACCCAAGTGTTATACAGTGACAGACCTGTACCCACCAGTACTGTACCCCAGTGTTATACAGTGACAGACCTGTACCCACCAGTACAATACCCCAGTGTTATACAGTGACATCCCTGTACCCACCAGTACTGTACCCCAGTGTTATACAGTGACAGACCTGTACCCACCAGTACTGTACGTCAGTGTTATACAGTGACAGACCTGTACCCACCAGTACTGTACCCCAGTGTTATGCAGTGACAGACCTGTACCCACCAGTACTGTACCCCAGTGTTATACAGTGACAGACCTGTACCCACCAGTACTATACCTCAGTGTTATACAGTGACAGACCTGTACCCACCAGTACTGTACCCCAGTGTTATACAGCGACAGACCTGTACCCACCAGTATTGTACCCCAGTTTTATACAGTAGCAGACGTGTACATACCAGTACTGTACCCCAGAGTTGTACAGTTACAGACCTGTACCGACCAGTACTGTACCCCAGTGTTACACAGTGACAGACCTGTACCCATCAGTACTGTACCCCAGTATTATACAGTGACAGACCTGTACCCACCAGTACTGTACCCCAGTGTTATACAGTGACAGACCTGTACCCACCAGTACTGTACCCCAGTGTTATACAATGACAGACCTGTACCCACCAGTACTGTACCCCAGTGTTATACAGTGACAGACCTGCACCCACCAGTACTGTACCTCAATGTTTTTACAGTGACAGACCTGTATCCACCAGTACTGTACCCAAGTGTTATACAGTGACAGACCTGTACCCACCAGTACTGTACCCCAGTGTTATACAGTGACAGACCTGTACCCACCAGTACAATACCCCAGTGTTATACAGTGACATCCCTGTACCCACCAGTACTGTACCCCAGTGTTATACAGTGACAGACCTGTACCCACCAGTACTGTACGTCAGTGTTATACAGTGACAGACCTGTACCCACCAGTACTGTACCCCAGTGTTATGCAGTGACAGTCCTGTACCCACCAGTACTGTACCCCAGTGTTATACAGTGACAGACCTGTACCCACCAGTACTATACCTCAGTGTTATACAGTGACAGACCTGTACCCACCAGTATTGTTCCCCAGTTTTATACAGTAGCAGACGTGTACATACCAGTACTGTACCCCAGAGTTGTACAGTTACAGACCTGTACCCATCAGTACTGTACCCCAGTATTATACAGTGACAGACCTGTACCCATCAGTACTGTACCCCAGTATTATACAGTGACAGACCTGTACCCTCCAGTACTGTACCCCAGTGTTTTCGTGCTAGACCTGTACCCACCAGTACTATACGCCAGTGTTATACAGTGACAGACCTGTACCCACCAGTACTGTACCTCAGTGTTATACAGTGACAGAGCTGTACCCACCAGTACTGTACCCCAGTATTATATAGTGACAGACCTGTACCCACCAGTACTGTACCTCAGTGTTATACATTGACAGACCTGCACCCACCAGTACTGTACCCCAGTGTTATACAGTGACATACCTGTACCCACCAGTACTGTACCCCAGTGTTATACAATGACAGACCTGTACCCATCAGTGCTGTACCCCAGTGTTATACAGTGACATATCTGTATCCACCAGTACTGTACCCCGCTGTTGCACAGTGACAGATATGTATCCACCAGTACTGTACCCCAGTGTTATACAGTGACAGACCTGTACCCACCAGTACTGTACCTCAGTGTATACATTGACAGACCTGCACCCACCAGTACTGTACCCCAGTGTTATACAGTGACATACCTGTACCCACCAGTACTGTACCCCAGTGTTATACAATGACAGACCTGTACCCATCAGTGCTGTACCCCAGTGTTATACAGTGACAGATCTGTATCCACCAGTACTGTACCCCAGTGTTATACAGTGACATACCTGTATCCACCAGTACTGTACCCCAGTGTTATACAGTGACAGACCTGTACCCACCAGTACTGTACCCCAGTGTTGTACAGTGACAGACCTGTACCCACCAGTACTGTACCCCAGTGTTATACAGTGACAGACCTGTACCCACCAGTACTGTACCCCCGTGTTATACAGTGACAGACCTGTACCCACCAGTACTGTACCCCAGTGTTATACAGTGACAGACCTGTACCCACCAGTACTGTACCCCAGTGTTATACAGTGACAGACCTGTACCCACCAGTACTGTACCCGAGTGTTATACAGTGACAGATCTGTATCCACCAGTACTGTACCCCAGTGTTATACAGTGACAGACCTGTACCCACCAGTACTGTACCCCAGTGTTATACAGTGACAGACCTGTACCCACCAGTACTGTACCCCAGTGTTATACAGTGACAGACCTGTACCTACCAGTACTGTACCCCAGTGTTATACAGTGACAAACCTGTACCCACCAGTACTGTACTCCAGTGTTATACAGTGACCGACCTGTACCCACCAGTTCTGTACCCCAGTGTTATATAGTGACAGACCTGTACCCACCAGTACTGTACCCCAGTGTTATACAGTGACAGACCTGTACCCACCAGTACTGTACCTCAGTGTTATACAGTGACAGACCTGCACCCACCAGTACTGTACCCCAGTGTTATACAGTGACATACCTGTACCCACCAGTACTGTACCCCAGTGTTATACAATGACAGACCTGTCCCCATCAGTGCTGTACCCCAGTGTTATACAGTGACAAACCTGTACCCACCAGTACTGTACTCCAGTGTTATACAGTGACCGACCTGTACCCACCAGTTCTGTACCCCAGTGTTATATAGTGACAGACCTGTACCCACCAGTACTGTACCCCAGTGTTATACAGTGACAGACCTGTACCCACCAGTACTGTACCTCAGTGTTATACAGTGACAGACCTGCACCCACCAGTACTGTACCCCAGTGTTATACAGTGACATACCTGTACCCACCAGTACTGTACCCCAGTGTTATACAATGACAGACCTGTCCCCATCAGTGCTGTACCCCAGTGTTATACAGTGACAGATCTGTATCCACCAGTACTGTACCCCAGTGTTATACAATGACAGACCTGTACCCATCAGTGCTGTACCCCAGTGTTATACAGTGACAGATCTTCATCCACCAGTAATGTACCCCAGTGTTATACAGTGACCGACCTGTACCCACCAGTTCTGTACCCCAGTGTTATACAGTGGCAGACCTGTACGCACCAGTACTGTACCTCAATGTTATACAGTGACAGACCTGTACCCACCAGTACTGTACCCCAGTGTTATACAGTGACATCCCTGTACCCACCAGTACTGTACCCCAGTGTTATACAGTGACAGACCTGTGCACTCCAGTACTGTACCCCAGTGTTATTCAGTGACAGACCTGTACCCACCAGTACTATACCTCAGTGTTATACTGTGACAGACCTGTACATACCAGTAGTGTACCCCAGTGTTATACAGTTACGGACCTGTACCGACCAGTACTGTACCCCAGTGTTATACAGTGACAGACCTGTATGCATCAGTACTGTACCCCAGTATTATACAGTGACAGAGCTGTACCCACCAGTACTGTACCCAAGTGTTTTCGTGACAGAGCTGTACCAACCAGTACTGTACCCCAGTGTTATACAGTGACAGACCTGTACCCACCAGTACCGTACCTCAGTGTTATACAGTGACAGACCTGTACCCACCAGTACTGTACCCAAGTGTTATACAGTGACAGACCTGTAGCCACCAGTACTGTACCCCAGTGTTATACAGTGACAGACCTGTACCCACCAGTACTGTACCCCAGTGTTATACACTGACAGCCCTGCACCCACCAGTACTGTACCCCAGTGTTATATAGTGACAGACCTGTACCCACCGGTATTGTACCCCAGTTTTATACAGTAGCAGACATGTACATACCAGTAGTGTATCCCAGTGGTATACAGTTACAGACCTGTACCGACCAGTGCTGTACCCCAGTGTTATACAGTGACAGACCTGTACCCACCAGTACTGTACCCCAGTGTTATACAGTGACAGACCAGGACACCCCAGTATTGTATTCCGGTGTTATACAGTGACAGACCTGTACCCACCAGTACTGTCCCCCAGTGTTATACAGTGACAGACCTGTACCCACCAGTACTGTACCCCAGTGTTATACAGTGACAGACCTGTACCCACCAGTACTGTACCCCAGTGTTATACAGTGACAGACCTGTACCCACCAGTACTGTACCCCAGTGTTATACAGTGACAGACCTGTAGCCACCAGTACTGTACCCCAGTGTTATACAATGACAGACCTGTACCCATCAATGCTGTACCCCTTGTTGTACAGTGACAGACCTGTGCCCACCAGTACTGTACCCCAGTGTTATACAGTGACAGACCAGGACACCCCAGTATTGTATTCCGGTGTTGTACAGTGACAGACCTCTACCCACCAGTACTGTACCCCGCTGTTGCACAGTGACAGATATGTATCCACCAGTACTGTACCCCAGTGTTATACAGTGACAGACCTGTACCCACCAGTACTGTACCTCAGTGTTATACATTGACAGACCTGCACCCACCAGTACTGTACCCCAGTGTTATACAGTGACGTACCTGTACCCACCAGTACTGTACCCCAGTGTTATACAATGACAGACCTGTACCCATCAGTGCTGTACCCCAGTGTTATACAGTGACAGATCTGTATCCACCAGTACTGTACCCCAGTGTTATACAGTGACCGACCTGTACCCACCAGTTCTGTACCCCAGTATTATATAGTGACAGACCTGTACCCACAAGTACTGTACCTCAGTGTTATACAGTGACAGACCTGTACCCACCAGTACTGTACCTCAGTGTTGTACAATGATAGACCTGCGCCCACCAGTACTGTACCCCAGTGTTATACAGTGACATACCTGTACCCACCAGTACTGTACCCCAGTGTTATACAATGACAGACCTGTACCCATCAGTGCTGTACCCCAGTGTTATACAGTGACAGATCTGCATCCACCAGTACTGTACCCCAGTGTTATACAGTGACCGACCTGTACCCACCAGTTCTGTACCCCAGTATTATATAGTGACAGACCTGTACCCACCAGTACTGTACCCCAGTGTTACTCAGAGACCTGTACCCACCAGTACTGTACCCCAGTGTTATACAATGACAGACCTGTACCCATCAGTGCTGTACCCCAGTGTTATACAGTGACAGATCTGTATCCACCAGTACTGTACCCCAGTGTTATACAGTGACCGACCTGTCCCCACCAGTTCTGTACCCCAGTATTATATAGTGACAGACCTGTACCCACAAGTACTGTACCTCAGTGTTATACAGTGACAGACCTGTACCCACCAGTACTGTACCTCAGTGTTATACAATGACAGACCTGCACCCACCAGTACTGTACCCCAGTGTTATACAGTGACATACCTGTACCCACCAGTACTGTACCCCAGTGTTATACAATGACAGACCTGTACCCATCAGTGCTGTACCCCAGTGTTATACAGTGACAGATCTGCATCCACCAGTACTGTACCCCAGTGTTATGCAGTGACCGACCTGTACCCACCAGTTCTGTACCCCAGTATTATATAGTGACAGACCTGTACCCACCAGTACTGTACCCCAGTGTTACTCAGAGACCTGTACCCACCAGTACTGTACCCCAGTGTTATACAATGACAGACCTGTACCCATCAGTGCTGTACCCCAGTGTTATACAGTGACAGATCTGCATCCACCAGTACTGTACCCCAGTGTTATACAGTGACCGACCTGTACCCACCAGTTCTGTACCCCAGTGTTATACAGTGGCAGACCTGTACGCACCAGTACTGTACCTCAATGTTATACAGTGACAGACCTGTACCCACCAGTACTGTACCCCAGTGTTATACAGTGACATCCCTGTACCCACCAGTACTGTACCCCAGTGTTATACAGTGACAGACCAATACCCACCAGGATTGTATCCCAGTGTTATACAGCGACAGACCTGTACCCACCAGTACTGTACCCCAGTGTTATATAGTGACACACCAGTACACCCCAGTATTGTATTCCGGTGTTTCCAGTGACAGACCTGTGCACTCCAGTACTGTACCCCAGTGTTATTCAGCGACAGACCTGTACCCAACAGTACTGGACCCCAGTGTTATCCAGTGACAGACCTGTACCCACCAATACTGTACCCCAGTGTTATACAGTGACAGACCTGTACCCACCAGTACTATACCTCAGTGTTATACTGTGACAGACCTGTACATACCAGTAGTGTACCCCAGTGTTATACAGTTACGGACCTGTACCGACCAGTACTGTACACCAGTGTTATACAGTGACAGACCTGTACGCATCAGTACTGTACCCCAGTATTATACAGTGACAGAGCTGTACCCACCAGTACTGTACCCAAGTGTTTTCGTGACAGAGCTGTACCCACCAGTACTGTACCCCAGTGTTATACAGTGACAGACCTGTACCCACCAGTACTGTACCTCAGTGTTATACAGTGACAGACCTGTACCCACCAGTACTGTACCCAAGTGTTATACAGTGACAGACCTGTACCCACCAGTACTGTACCCCAGTGTTATACAGTGACAGACCTGTACCCACCAGTACTGTACCCCAGTGTTATACACTGACAGCCCTGCACCCACCAGTACTGTACCCCAGTGTTATATAGTGACAGACCTGTACCCACCAGTATTGTACCCCAGTTTTATACAGTAGCAGACATGTACATACCAGTAGTGTACCCCAGTGTTATACAGTTACAGACCTGTACCGACCAGTGCTGTACCCCAGTGTTATACAGTGACAGACCTGTACCCACCAGTACTGTACCCCAGTGTTATACAGTGACAGACCAGGACACCCCAGTATTGTATTCCGGTGTTATACAGTGACAGACCTGTACCCACCAGTACTGTCCCCCAGTGTTATACAGTGACAGACCTGTACCCACCAGTACTGTACCCCAGTGTTATACAGTGACAGACCTGTACCCACCAGTACTGTACCCCAGTGTTATACAATGACAGACCTGTACCCATCAATGCTGTACCCCTTGTTGTACAGTGACAGACCAGGACACCCCAGTATTGTATTCCGGTGTTGTACAGTGACAGACCTCTACCCACCAGTACTGTACCCCGCTGTTACACAGTGACAGATATGTATCCACCAGTACTGTACCCCAGTGTTATACAGTGACAGACCTGTACCCACCAGAACTGTACCCCAGTGTTATACAGTGACAGACCTATACCCACCAGGATTGTATCCCAGTGTTATACAGCGACAGACCTGTACCCACCAGTACTGTACCCCAGTGTTATACAGTGACAGACCTGTACCCACCAGTACTGTACCTCAGTGTTATACAATGACAGACCTGTACCCACCAGTACCGTACCCGTGTTATATAGTGACAGACCTGTACCCACAAGTACCATACCCCAGTGTTATATAGTGACAGACCTGTACCCACCAGTACTGTACCCCAGTGTTATACAGTGACAGACCTGTACCCACCAGTACTGTACCTCAGTGTTATACAGTGACAGACCTGCACCCACCAGTACTGTACCCCAGTGTTATACAGTGACATACCTGTACCCACCAGTACTGTGCCCCAGTGTTATACAATGACAGACCTGTGACCATCAGTGCTGTACCCCAGTGTTATACAGTGACAGATCTGTATCCACCAGTACTGTACCCCAGTGTTATACAGTGACCGACCTGTACCCACCAGTTCTGTACCCCAGTATTATATAGTGACAGACCTGTACCCACAAGTACTGTATCTCAGTGTTATACAGTGACAGACCTGTACCCACCAGTACTGTACCTCAGTGTTATACAATGACAGACCTGCACCCACCAGTACTGTACCCCAGTGTTATACAGTGACATACTTGTACCCACCAGTACTGTACCCCAGTGTTATACAATGACAGACCTGTACCCATCAGTGCTGTACCCCAGTGTTATACAGTGACAGATCTGCATCCACCAGTACTGTACCCCAGTGTTATACAGTGACCGACCTGTACCCACCAGTTCTGTACCCCAGTATTATATAGTGACAGACCTGTACCCACCAGTACTGTACCCCAGTGTTACTCAGAGACCTGTACCCACCAGTACTGTACCCCAGTGTTATACAATGACAGACCTGTACCCATCAGTGCTGTACCCCAGTGTTATACAGTGACAGATCTGCATCCACCAGTACTGTACCCCAGTGTTATACAGTGACCGACCTGTACCCACCAGTTCTGTACCCCAGTGTTATACAGTGGCAGACCTGTACGCACCAGTACTGTACCTCAATGTTATACAGTGACAGACCTGTACCCACCAGTACTGTACCCCAGTGTTATACAGTGACATCCCTGTACCCACCAGTACTGTACCCCAGTGTTATACAGTGACAGACCAATACCCACCAGGATTGTATCCCAGTGTTATACAGCGACAGACCTGTACCCACCAGTACTGTACCCCAGTGTTATATAGTGACACACCAGTACACCCCAGTATTGTATTCCGGTGTTTCCAGTGACAGACCTGTGCACTCCAGTACTGTACCCCAGTGTTATTCAGCGACAGACCTGTACCCAACAGTACTGGACCCCAGTGTTATCCAGTGACAGACCTGTACCCACCAATACTGTACCCCAGTGTTATACAGTGACAGACCTGTACCCACCAGTACTATACCTCAGTGTTATACTGTGACAGACCTGTACATACCAGTAGTGTACCCTAGTGTTATACAGTTATGGACCTGTACCGACCAGTACTGTACCCCAGTGTTATACAGTGACAGACCTGTACGCATCAGTACTGTACCCCAGTATTATACAGTGACAGAGCTGTACCCACCAGTACTGTACCCAAGTGTTTTCGTGACAGAGCTGTACCCACCAGTACTGTAACCCAGTGTTATACAGTGACAGACCTGCACCCACCAGTACTGTACCTCAGTGTTATACAGTGACAGACCTGTACCCACCAGTACTGTACCCCAGTGTTATACAGTGACAGACCTGTACGCATCAGTACTGTACCCCAGTATTATACAGTGACAGAGCTGTACCCACCAGTACTGTACCCCAGTGTTATACACTGACAGCCCTGCACCCACCAGTACTGTACCCCAGTGTTATATAGTGACAGACCTGTACCCACCAGTATTGTACCCCAGTTTTATACAGTAGCAGACATGTACATACCAGTAGTGTACCCCAGTGTTATACAGTTACAGACCTGTACCGACCAGTGCTGTACCCCAGTGTTATACAGTGACAGACCTGTACCCACCTGTACTGTACCCCAGTGTTATACAGTGACAGACCAGGACACCCCAGTATTGTATTCCGGTGTTATACAGTGACAGACCTGTACCCACCAGTACTGTCCCCCAGTGTTGTACAGTGACAGACCTGTACCCACCAGTATGTACCCCAGTGTTATACAGTGACAGACCTGTACCCACCAGTACTGTACCCCAATGTTATACAGTGACAGACCTGTACCCACCAGTACTGTACCCCAGTGTTATACAGTGACATACCTGTACCCACCAGTACTGTACCCCAGTGTTATACAGTGACAGACCTGTACCCACCAGTACTGTACCTCAGTGTTATACAGTGACAGACCTGAACCCACCAGTACTGTACCCCAGTGTTATACAGTGACAGACCTGTCGCCACCAGTACTGTACCTCAGTGTTATACAATGACTGACCTGTATCCAGAAGTACCGTACCCCAGTGTTATATAGTGACAGACCTGTACCCACCAGTACTGTACCCCAGTGTTATACAGTGACAGACCTGTACGCACCAGTACTGTACCTCAGTGTTATACAGTGACAGACCTGTACCCACCAGTACTGTACCCCAGTGTTATACAGTGACATCCCTGCACCCACCAGTACTGTACCCCAGTGTTATACAGGGACAGACCTGTACCCACTAGTACTGTACCCCAGTGTTATACAGTGACATACCTGTACCCACTAGTACCGTACCCCAGTGTTATACAGTGACAGACCTGTACCCACAAGTACTGTACCCCAGTGTTATACAGTGACAGACCTGTACCCACCAGTACTGTACCCCAGTGTGAAACAATGACAGACCTGTACCCACCAGTACTGTACCCCAGTGTTATACAATGACAGACCTGTACCCACAAGTACCGTACCCCAGTGTTACATAGTGACAGACCTGTACCCACCAGTACTGACCCCAGTGTTATACAGTGACAGACCCGTACCCACCAGTACTGTACCCCAGTGTTATACAGTGACAGACCTGTAGCCACCAGTACTGTACCCCAATGTTATACAGTGACAGACCTGTACCCACCAGTACAGTACCCCAGTGTTATACAGTGACAGACCTGTACCCAGCAGTACTGTACCCCAGTGTTATACAGTGACAGACCTGTACCCACCAGTACTGTACCTCAGTGTTATACAATGACAGACCTGTACCCACAAGTACCGTACCCGTGTTATATAGTGAGAGACCTGTACCCACCAGTACTGACCCCAGTGTTATACAGTGACAGACCCGTACCCACCAGTATGTACCCCAGTGTTATACAGTGACAGACCTGTACCCACCAGTACTGTACCCCAGTGTTATACAGTGACAGACCTGTACCCACCAGTACTGTACCCCAGTGTTATACAGTGACAGACCTGTAGCCACCAGTACTGTACCCCAATGTTATACAGTGACAGACCTGTACCCACCAGTACTGTACCACAGTGTTATACAGAGACATAGCTGTACCCACCAGTACTGTACCCCAGTGTTATACAGTGACAGACCTGTACCCACCAGTATGTACCCCAGTGTTATACAGTGACAGACCTGTACCCACCAGTACAGTACCCCAGTGTTATACAGTGACAGACCTGTACCCAGCAGTACTGTACCCCAGTGTTATACAGTGACAGACCTGTACCCACCAGTACTGTACCTCAGTGTTATACAATGACAGACCTGTACCCACAAGTACCGTACCCGTGTTATATAGTGAGAGACCTGTACCCACCAGTACTGACCCCAGTGTTATACAGTGACAGACCTGTACCCACAAGTATGTACCCCAGTGTGATACAGTGACAGACCTGTACCCACCAGTACTGTACCCCAGTGTGAAACAATGACAGACCTGTACCCACCAGTACTGTACCTCAGTGTTATACAATGACAGACCTGTACCCACAAGTACCGTACCCCAGTGTTATATAGTGACAGACCTGTACCCACCAGTACTGTACCCCAATGTTATACAGTGACAGACCTGTACCCACCAGTACTGTACCCCAGTGTTATACAGAGACATAGCTGTACCCACCAGTACTGTACCCCAGTGTTATACAGTGACAGACCTGTACCCACCAGTACAGTACCCCAGTGTTATACAGTGACAGACCTGTACCCAGCAGTACTGTACCCCAGTGTTATACAGTGACAGACCTGTACCCACCAGTACTGTACCTCAGTGTTATACAATGACAGACCTGTACCCACAAGTACCGTACCCGTGTTATATAGTGAGAGACCTGTACCCACCAGTACTGACCCCAGTGTTATACAGTGACAGACCTGTACCCACCAGTATGTACCCCAGTGTTATACAGTGACAGACCTGTACCCACCAGTACTGTACCCCAATGTTATACAGTGACAGACATGTACCCACCGGTACTGTACCCCAGTGTTATACAGTGACATACCTGTACCCACCAGTACTGTACCCCAGTGTTATACAGTGACAGACCTGTACCCATCAGTACTGTACCTCAGTGTTATACAGTGACAGACCTGTAGCCACCAGTACTGTACCTCAGTGTTATACAATGACTGACCTGTATCCACAAGTACCGTACCCCAGTGTTATATAGTGACAGACCTGTACCCACCAGTACTGTACCCCAGTGTTATACAGTGACAGATCTGTACGCACCAGTTCTGTACCCCAGTGTTATACAGTGACAGACCTGTACCCACCAGTACTGTACCCCAGTGTTATACAGTGACATCCCTGCACCCACCAGTACTGTACCCCAGTGTTATACAGGGACAGACCTGTACCCACTAGTACTGTACCACAGTGTTATACAGTGACATACCTGTACCCACTAGTACCGTACCCCAGTATTATACAGTGACAGACCTGTACCCACTAGTACTGTACCCCAGTGTTATACAGTGACAGACCTGTACCCACCAGTACTGTACCCCAGTGTGAAACAATGACAGACCTGTACCCACCAGTACTGTACCTCAATGTTATACAGTGACAGACCTGTATCCACCAGTACTGTACCCCAGTGTTATAAAGTGACAGACCTGTACCCACCAGTACTGTACCCCAGTGTTATAAAGTGACAGACCTGTACCCACCAGTACTCTACCCCAGTGTTATACAGTGACAGACCTATACCCACCAGTACTGTACCCAAGTGTTATACAGTGACAGACCTGTACCCATCAGTACGATACCCGTGTTATACAGTGACAGACCTGTACCCACCAGTACTGTACCCCAGTGTTATACAGTGACAGACCTGTACCCACCAGTACTGTACCCAAGTGTTATACAGTGACAGACCTGTACCCACCAGTATGTACCCCAGTGTTATACAGTGACAGACCTGTACCCACCAGTACTGTACCCCAATGTTATACAGTGACAGACCTGTACCCACCAGTACTGTACCCCAGTGTTATACATTGACATACCTGTACCCACCAGTACTGTACCCCAGTGTTATACAGTGACACACCTGTAGCCGCCAGTACTTAACCTCAGTGTTATACAATGACAGACCTGTACCCACAAGTACCGTACCCCAGTGTTATATAGTGACAGACCTGTACCCACCAGTACTGTACCCCAGTGTTATACATTGACAGACCTGTACGCACCAGTACTGTACCCCAGTGTTATACAGTGACAGACCTGTACCCACCAGTACTGTACCCCAGTGTTATACAGTGACAGACCTGTGCCCACCAGTATGTACCCCAGTGTTATACAGTGACAGACCTGTACCCACCAGTACTGTACCCCAATGTTATACAGTGACAGACCTGTACCCACCAGTACTGTACCCCAGTGTTATACAGAGACATACCTGTATCCACCAGTACTGTACCCCAGTGTTATACAGTGACAGACCTGTACCCACCAGTACTGTACCCCAGTGTTATACAGTGACAGACCTGTACGCACCAGTACTGTACCTCAGTGTTATACAGTGACAGACCTGTACCCACCAGTACGGTACCCCAGTGTTATACAGTGACATCCCTGCACCCACCACTACTGTACCCCAGTGTTAAACAATGACAGACCTGTACCCACAAGTACCGTACCCCAGTGTTATATAGTGACAGGCCTGTACCCACCAGCATGTACCCCAGTGTTATACAGTGACAGACCTGTACCCACCAGTACTGTACCCCAGTGTTATACAGTGACAGACCTGTAGCCACCAGTACTGTACCTCAGTGTTATACAATGACAGACCTGTACCCACAAGTACCGTACCCCAGTGTTATATAGTGACAGACCTGTACCCACCAGTACTGTACCCGTGTTATACATTGACAGACCTGTACGCACCAGTACTGTACCCCAGTGTTATACAGTGACAGACCTGTACCCACCAGTACTGTACCCCAGTGTTATACAGTGACAGACCTGTACCCACCAGTATGTACCCCAGTGTTATACAGTGACAGACCTGTACCCACCAGTACTGTACCCCAATGTTATACAGTGACAGACCTGTACCCACCAGTACTGTACCCCAGTGTTATACAGAGACATACCTGTACCCACCAGTACTGTACCCCAGTGTTATACAGTGACAGACCTGTACCCACCAGTATGTACCCCAGTGTTATACAGTGACAGACCTGTACCCACCAGTACAGTACCCCAGTGTTATACAGTGACAGACCTGTACCCACCAGTACTGTATCCCAGTGTTATACAGTGACAGACCTGTACCCACCAGTACTGTACCTCAGTGTTATACAATGACAGACCTGTACCCACCAGTACTGTATCCCAGTGTTATACAGTGACAGACCTGTACCCACCAGTACTGTACCCCAGTGTTATACAGTGACAGACCTGTACCCACCAGCATGTACCCCAGTGTTATACAGTGACAGACCTGTACCCACCAGTACTGTACCCCAATGTTATACAGTGACAGACATGTACCCACCAGTACTGTACCCCAGTGTTATACAGTAACATACCTGTACCCACCAGTACTGTACCCCAGTGTTATACAGTGACAGACCTGTACCCACCAGTACTGTACCTCAGTGTTATACAGTGACAGACCTGTACCCACCAGTACTGTACCCCAGTGTTATACAGTGACATCCCTGCACCCACCAGTACTGTACCCCAGTGTTATACAGGGACAGGCCTGTACCCACTAGTACTGTACCCCAGTGTTATACAGTGACATACCTGTACCCACTAGTACCGTACCCCAGTGTTATACAGTGACAGACCTGTACCCACTAGTACTGTACCCCAGTGTTATACAGTGACAGACCTGTACGCACCAGTACTGTACCCCAGTGTGAAACAATGACAGACCTGTACCCACCAGTACTGTACCCCAGTGTTATACAATGACAGACCTGTACCCACAAGTACCGTACCCCAGTGTTATATAGTGACAGACCTGTACCCACCAGTACTGTACCCCAGTGTTATACAGTGACAGACCTGCACCCACCAGTACTGTACCTCAATGTTATACAGTGACAGACCTGTATCCACCAGTACTGTACCCCAGTGTTATACAGTGACAGACCTGTACCCACCAGTACTGTACCCCAGTGTTATACAGTGACAGACCTGTACCCACCAGTACTCTACCCCAGTGTTATACAGTGACAGACCTATACCCACCAGTACTGTACCCCAATGTTATACAGTGACAGACCTGTACCCACCAGTACTGTACCCAAGTGTTATACAGTGACAGACCTGTACCCACCAGTATGTACCCCAGTGTTATACAGTGACAGACCTGTAGCCACCAGTACTGTACCTCAGTGTTATACAATGACTGACCTGTACCCACTAGTACCGTACCCCAGTGTTATACAGTGACAGACCTGTACCCACTAGTACTGTACCCCAGTGTTATACAGTGACAGACCTGTACCCACCAGTACTGTACCCCAGTGTGAAACAATGACAGACCTGTACCCACCAGTACTGTACCCCAGTGTTATACAATGACAGACCTGTACCCACAAGTACCGTACCCCAGTGTTATATAGTGACAGACCTGTACCCACCAGTACTGTACCCCAGTGTTATACAGTTTCAGACCTGTACCCACCAGTACTGTACCTCAATGTTATGCAGTGACAGACCTGTATCCACCAGTATGTACCCCAGTGTTATACAGTGACAGACCTGTACCCACCAGTACTGTACCCCAATGTTATACAGTGACAGACCTGTACCCACCAGTACTGTACCCCAGTGTTATACAGAGACATACCTGTACCCACCAGTACTGTACCCCAGTGTTATACAGTGACAGACCTGTACCCACCAGTATGTACCCCAGTGTTATACAGTGACAGACCTGTACCCACCAGTACAGTACCCCAGTGTTATACAGTGACAGACCTGTACCCACCAGTACTGTACCCCAGTGTTATACAGTGACAGACCTGTACCCACCAGTACTGTACCTCAGTGTTATACAATGACAGACCTGTACCCACAGGTACCGTACCCGTGTTATATAGTGAGAGACCTGTACTCACCAGTACTGTACCCCAGTGTTATACAGTGACAGACCTGTACCCACCAGCATGTACCCCAGTGTTATACAGTGACAGACCTGTACCCACCAGTACTGTACCTCAGTGTTATACAGTGACAGACCTGTACCCACCAGTACTGTACCCCAGTGTTATACAGTGACAGACCTGTACCCACCAGTACTGTACCTCAGTGTTATACAATGACAGACCTGTACCCACAGGTACCGTACCCGTGTTATATAGTGAGAGACCTGTACTCACCAGTACTGTACCCCAGTGTTATACAGTAACATACCTGTACCCACCAGTACTGTACCCCAGTGTTATACAGTGACAGACCTGTACCCACCAGTACTGTACCTCAGTGTTATACAGTGACAGACCTGTACCCACCAGTACTGTACCCCAGTGTTATACAGTGACATTCCTGCACCCACCAGTACTGTACCCCAGTGTTATACAGGGACAGACCTGTACCCACTAGTACTGTACCCCAGTGTTATACAGTGACATACCTGTACCCACTAGTACCGTACCCCAGTGTTACACAGTGACAGACCTGTACCCACCAGTACTGTACCCAAGTGTTATACAGTGACAGACCTGTACCCACCAGTATGTACCCCAGTGTTATACAGTGACAGACCTGTACCCACCAGTACTGTACCCCAGTGTGAAACAATGACATACCTGTACCCACCAGTACTGTACCTCTGTGTTATACAGTGACAGACCTGTACCCACCAGTACTGTACCCCAGTGTTATACAGTGACAGACCTGTACCCACCAGTACTGTACCCCAGTGTGAAACAATGACATACCTGTACCCACCAGTACTGTACCCCAGTGTTATACAGTGACAGACCTGTACCCACCAGTACTGTACCCCAGTGTTATACAGTGACAGACCTATACCCACCAGTACTGTACCCAAGTGTTATACAGTGAGAGACCTGTACCCATCAGTACGATACCCGTGTTATACAGTGACATACCTGTACCCACCAGTACTGTACCCCAGTGTTATACAGTGACAGACCTGTAGCCACCAGTACTGTACCTCAGTGTTATACAATGACTGACCTGTACCCACTAGTACCGTTCCCCAGTGTTATACAGTGACAGACCTATACCCACCAGTACTGTACCCAAGTGTTATACAGTGACAGACCTGTACCCACCAGTACTGTACCCCAGTGTTATACAGTGACAGACCTGTACCCACCAGTATGTACCCCAGTGTTATACAGTGACAGACCTGTAGCCACCAGTACTGTACCTCAGTGTTATACAATGATAGACCTGCACCCACCAGTACTGTACCCCAGTGTTATACAGTGACAGACCTGTATCCACCAGTACTGTACCCCAGTGTTATACAGTGACAGACCTGTACCCACCAGTACTGTACCTCAATGTTATACAGTGACAGACCTGTATCCACCAGTACTGTACCCCAGTGTTATACAGTGACAGACCTGTACCCACCAGTACTGTACCTCAATGTTATACAGTGACAGACCTGTATCCACCAGTACTGTACCCCAGGGTTATACAGTGACAGACCTGTACCCATCAGTACTATACCCTGTTATACAGTGACAGACCTGTACCCACCAGTACTGTACCCCAGTGTTATACAGTGACAGACCTGTACACACCAGTACTGTACCCAAGTGTTATACAGTGACAGATCTGTCCCCACCAGTATGTACCCCAGTGTTATACAGTGACAGACCTGTACCCACCAGTACTGTACCCCAATGTTATACAGTGACAGACCTGTACCCACCAGTACTGTACCCCAATGTTATACAGTGACAGACTTGTACCCACCAGTACTGTACCCCAGTGTTATACAGAGAAATACCTGTACCCACCAGTAATGTACCCCAGTGTTATACAGTGACAGACCTGTACCCACCAGTACTGAACCCCAGTGTTATACAGTGACAGACCTGTAGCCACCAGTACTGTACCTCAGTGTTATACAATGACTGACCTGTACCCACAAGTACCGTACCCCAGTGTTATATAGTGATAGACCTGTACCCACCAGTACTGTACCCCAGTGTTATACAGTGACAGACCTGTACGCACCAGTACTGTACCTCAGTGTTATACAGTGACAGACCTGTACCCACCAGTACTGTACCCCAGTGTTATACAATGACATCCCTGCACCCACCAGTACTGTACCCCAGTGTTATACGTGGAGAGACCTGTACCCACTAGTACTGTACCCCAGTGTTATACAGTGACAGACCTTTACCCACTAGTACTGTATGCCAGTGTTATACAGTGACAGACCTGTACCCACCAGTACTGTACCCCAGTGTGAAACAATGACAGACCTGTACCCACCAGTACTGTACCCCAGTGTGATACAATGACAGACCTGTACCCACCAGTACTGTACCCCAGTGTTATACAGTGACAGACCTGCACCCACCAGTACTGTACCTCAATGTTTTTACAGTGACAGACCTGTATCCACCAGTACTGTACCCCAGTGTTATACAGTGACAGACCTGTACCCACCAGTACTGTACCCCAGTGTTATACAGTGACAGACCTGTACCCACCAGTACAATACCCCAGTGTTATACAGTGACATCCCTGTACCCACCAGTACTGTACCCCAGTGTTATACAGTGACAGACCTGTATCCACCAGTACTGTACGTCAGTGTTATACAGTGACAGACCTGTACCGACCAGTACTGTACCCCAGTGTTATACAGTGACAGACCTGTACCCACCAGTACTGTACCCCAGTGTTATACAGTGACAGACCTGTACCCACCAGTACTATACCTCAGTGTTATACAGTGACAGACCTGTACCCACCAGTACTGTAACCCAGTGTTATACAGCGACAGACCTGTACCCACCAGTATTGTACCCCAGTTTTATACAGTAGCAGACGTGTACATACCAGTACTGTACCCCAGAGTTGTACAGTTACAGACCTGTACCGACCAGTACTGTACCCCAGTGTTATACAGTGACAGACCTGTACCCATCAGTACTATACGCCAGTGTTATACAGTGACAGACCTGTACCCACCAGTACTGTACCTCAGTGTTATACAGTGACAGAGCTGTACCCACCAGTACTGTACCCCAGTATTATATAGTGACAGACCTGTACCCACCAGTACTGTACCTCAGTGTTATACAGTGACAGAGCTGTACCCACCAGTACTGTACCCCAGTGTTATATAGTGACAGACCTGTACCCACCAGTACTGTACCTCAGTGTTATACAGTGACATACCTGTATCCACCAGTACTGTACCCCAGTGTTATACAGTGACAGACCTGTACCCACCAGTACTGTACCCCAGTGTTGTACAGTGACAGACCTGTACCCACCAGTACTGTACCCCAGTGTTATACAGTGACAGACCTGTACCCACCAGTACTGTACCCCAGTGTTATACAGTGACAGACCTGTACCCACCAGTACTGTACCTCAGTGTTATACAGTGACAGACCTGTACCCACCAGTACTGTACCCCAGTGTTATACAGTGACATCCCTGCACCCACCAGTACTGTACCCCAGTGTTATACAGGGACAGACCTGTACCCACTAGTACTGTACCCAAGTGTTATACAGTGACATACCTGTACCCACTAGTACCGTACCCCAGTGTTATACAGTGACAGACCTGTACCCACTAGTACTGTACCCCAGTGTTATACAGTGACAGACCTGTACCCACCAGTACTGTACCCCAGTGTGAAACAATGACAGACCTGTACCCAGAAGTACTGTACCCCAGTGTTATACAATGACAGACATGTACCCACAAGTACCGTACCCCAGTGTTATATAGTGACAGACCTGTACCCACCAGTACTGTACCCCAGTGTTATACAGTGACAGACCTGCACCCACCAGTACTGTACCTCAATGTTATACAGTGACAGACCTGTATCCACCAGTACTGTACCCCAGTGTTATACAGTGACAGACCTGTACCCACCAGTACTGTACCCCAGTGTTATACAGTGACAGACCTGTACCCACCAGTACTGTACCCCAGTGTTATACAGTGACAGACCTGTACCCACCAGTATGTACCCCAGTGTTATACAGTGACAGACCTGTAGCTACAAGTACTGTACCTCAGTGTTATACAATGACTGACCTGTACCCACTAGTACCGTACCCCAGTGTTATACAGTGACAGACCTGTACCCACTAGTACTGTACCCCAGTGTTATACAGTGACAGATTTGTACCCACCAGTACTGTACCCCAGTGTGAAACAATGACATACCTGTACCCACCAGTACTGTACCCCAGTGTTATACAATGATAGACCTGCACCCACAAGTACCGTACCCCAGTGTTATATAGTGACAGACCTGTACCCACCAGTACTGTACCCCAGTGTGAAACAATGACAGACCTGTACCCACCAGTACTGTACCTCAGTGTTATACAGTGACAGACCTGCACCCACCAGTACTGTACCCCAGTGTTATACAGTGACATACCTGTACCCACCAGTACTGTACCCCAGTGTTATACAATGACAGACCTGTGCCCATCAGTGCTGTACCCCAGTGTTATACAGTGACAGATCTGTATCCACCAGTACTGTACCCCAGTGTTATACAGTGACCGACCTGTACCCACCAGTTCTGTACCCCAGTATTATATAGTGACAGACCTGTACCCACAAGTACTGTATCTCAGTGTTATACAGTGAAAGACCTGTACCCACCAGTACTGTACCTCAGTGTTATACAATGACAGACCTGCACCCACCAGTACTGTACCCCAGTGTTATACAGTGACATACCTGTACCCACCAGTACTGTACCCCAGTGTTATACAATGACAGACCTGTACCCATCAGTGCTGTACCCCAGTGTTATGCAGTGACAGATCTGCATCCACCAGTACTGTACCTCAGTGTTATACAGTGACCGACCTGTACCCACCAGTTCTGCACCCCAGTATTATATAGTGACAGACCTGTACCCACCAGTACTGTACTCCAGTGTTACTCAGAGACCTGTACCCACCAGTACTGTACCCCAGTGTTATACAGTGACATACCTGTACCCACCAGTACTGTACCCCAGTGTTATACAATGACAGACCTGTACCCATCAGTGCTGTACCACAGTGTTATACAGTGGCAGACCTGTACGCACCAGTACTGTACCTCAATGTTATACAGTGACAGACCTGTACCCACCAGTACTGTACCCCAGTGTTATACAGTGACATCCCTGTACCCACCAGTACTGTACCCCAGTGTTATACAGTGACAGACCAATACCCACCAGGATTGTATCCCAGTGTTATACAGCGACAGACCTGTACCCACCAGTACTGTACCCCAGTGTTATATAGTGACACACCAGTACACCCCAGTATTGTATTCCGGTGTTTCCAGTGACAGACCTGTGCACTCCAGTACTGTACCCCAGTGTTATTCAGCGACAGACCTGTACCCAACAGTACTGGACCCCAGTGTTATCCAGTGACAGACCTGTACCCACCAATACTGTACCCCAGTGTTATACAGTGACAGACCTGTACCCACCAGTACTGTACCTCAGTGTTATACAGTGACAGACCTGTACCCACCAGTACTGTACCCAAGTGTTATACAGTGACAGACCTGTACCCACCAGTACTGTACCCCAGTGTTATACAGTGACAGACCTGTACCCACCAGTACTGTACCCCAGTGTTATACACTGACAGCCCTGCACCCACCAGTACTGTACCCCAGTGTTATATAGTGACAGACCTGTACCCACCAGTATTGTACCCCAGTTTTATACAGTAGCAGACATGTACATACCAGTAGTGTACCCCAGTGTTATACAGTTACAGACCTGTACCGACCAGTGCTGTACCCCAGTGTTATACAGTGACAGACCTGTACCCACCAGTACTGTCCCCCAGTGTTATACAGTGACAGACCTGTACCCACCAGTATGTACCCCAGTGTTATACAGTGACAGACCTGTACCCACCAGTACTGTACCCCAATGTTATACAGTGACAGACCTGTACCCACCAGTACTGTACCCCAGTGTTATACAGTGACATACCTGTACCCACCAGTACTGTACCCCAGTGTTATACAGTGACAGACCTGTACCCACCAGTACTGTACCTCAATGTTATACAGTGACAGACCTGAACCCACCAGTACTGTACCCCAGTGTTATACAGTGACAGACCTGTAGCCACCAGTACTGTACCTCAGTGTTATACAATGACTGACCTGTATCCAGAAGTAACGTACCCCAGTGTTATATAGTGACAGACCTGTACCCACCAGTACTGTACCCCAGTGTTATACAGTGACAGACCTGTACGCACCAGTACTGTACCTCAGTGTTATACAGTGACAGACCTGTACCCACCAGTACTGTACCCCAGTGTTATACAGTGACATCCCTGCACCCACCAGTACTGTACCCCAGTGTTATACAGGGACAGACCTGTACCCACTAGTACTGTACCCCAGTGTTATACAGTGACATACCTGTACCCACTAGTACCGTACCCCAGTGTTATACAGTGACAGACCTGTACCCACAAGTACTGTACCCCAGTGTTATACAGTGACAGACCTGTACCCACCAGTACTGTACCCCAGTGTTATACAGTGACAGACCTGTACCCACCAGTACTGTACCTCAGTGTTATACAATGACAGACCTGTACCCACAAGTACCGTACCCGTGTTATATAGTGAGAGACCTGTACCCACCAGTACTGACCCCAGTGTTATACAGTGACAGACCTGTACCCACCAGTATGTACCCCAGTGTTATACAGTGACAGACCTGTACCCACCAGTACTGTACCCCAGTGTTATACAGTGACAGACCTGTAGCCACCAGTACTGTACCCCAATGTTATACAGTGACAGACCTGTACCCACCAGTACTGTACCCCAGTGTTATACAGAGACATAGCTGTACCCACCAGTACTGTACCCCAGTGTTATACAGTGACAGACCTGTACCCACCAGTATGTACCCCAGTGTTATACAGTGACAGACCTGTACCCACCAGTACAGTACCCCAGTGTTATACAGTGACAGACCTGTACCCAGCAGTACTGTACCCCAGTGTTATACAGTGACAGACCTGTACCCACCAGTACTGTACCTCAGTGTTATACAATGACAGACCTGTACCCACAAGTACCGTACCCGTGTTATATAGTGAGAGACCTGTACCCACAAGTACTGACCCCAGTGTTATACAGTGACAGACCTGTACCAACAAGTATGTACCACAGTGTTATACAGTGACAGACCTGTACCCACCTGTACTGTACCCCAGTGTGAAACAATGACAGACCTGTACCCACCAGTACTGTACCTCAGTGTTATACAATGACAGACCTGTACCCACACGTACCGTACCCCAGTGTTATATAGTGACAGACCTGTACCCACCAGTTCTGTACCCCAATGTTATACAGTGACAGACCTGTACCCACCAGTACTGTACCCCAGTGTTATACAGTGACATACCTGTACCCACCAGTACTGTACCCCAGTGTTATACAGTGACAGACCTGTAGCCAGCAGTACTGTACCTCAGTGTTATACAATGACAGACCTGTACCCACAAGTCCCGTACCCCAGTGTTATATAGTGACAGACCTGTACCAACCAGTACTGTACCCCAATGTTATACAGTGACAGACCTGTACCCACCAGTACTGTACCCCAGTGTTATACAGAGACATAGCTATACCCACCAGTACTGTACCCCAGTGTTATACAGTGACAGACCTGTACCCACCAGTACAGTACCCCAGTGTTATACAGTGACAGACCTGTACCCAGCAGTACTGTACCCCAGTGTTATACAGTGACAGACCTGTACCCACCAGTACTGTACCTCAGTGTTATACAATGACTGACCTGTATCCAGAAGTACCGTACCCCAGTGTTATATAGTGACAGACCTGTACCCACCAGTACTGTACCCCAGTGTTATACAGTGACAGATCTGTACGCACCAGTTCTGTACCCCAGTGTTATACAGTGACAGACCTGTACCCACCAGTACTGTACCCCAGTGTTATACAGTGACATCCCTGCACCCACCAGTACTGTACCCCAGTGTTATACAGGGACAGACCTGTACCCACTAGTACTGTACCACAGTGTTATACAGTGACATACCTGTACCCACTGGTACCGTACCCCAGTATTATACAGTGACAGACCTGTACCCACTAGTACTGTACCCCAGTGTTATACAGTGACAGACCTGTACCCACCAGTACTGTACCCCAGTGTGAAACAATGACAGACCTGTACCCACCAGTACTGTACCCCAGTGTTATACAATGACAGACCTGTACCCACAAGTACCGTACCCCAGTGTTATATAGTGACAGACCTGTACCCACCAGTACTGTACCCCAGTGTTATACAGTGACAGACCTGCACCCACCAGTACTGTACCTCAATGTTATACAGTGACAGACCTGTATCCACCAGTACTGTACCCCAGTGTTATAAAGTGACAGACCTGTACCCACCAGTACTGTACCCCAGTGTTATAAAGTGACAGACCTGTACCCACCAGTACTCTACCCCAGTGTTATACAGTGACAGACCTATACCCACCAGTACTGTACCCAAGTGTTATACAGTGACAGAACTGTACCCATCAGTACGATACCCGTGTTATACAGTGACAGACCTGTACCCACCAGTACTGTACCCCAGTGTTATACAGTGACAGACCTGTACCCACCAGTACTGTACCCAAGTGTTATACAGTGACAGACCTGTACCCACCAGTATGTACCCCAGTGTTATACAGTGACAGACCTGTACCCACCAGTATTGTACCCCAATGTTATACAGTGACAGACCTGTACCCACCAGTACTGTACCCCAGTGTTATACATTGACAAACCTGTACACACCAGTACTGTACCCCAGTGTTATACAGTGACACACCTGTAGCCGCCAGTACTTAACCTCAGTGTTATACAATGACAGACCTGCACCCACAAGTACCGTACCCCAGTGTTATATAGTGACAGACCTGTACCCACCAGTACTGTACCCCAGTGTTATACATTGACAGACCTGTACGCACCAGTACTGTACCCCAGTGTTATACAGTGACAGACCTGTACCCACCAGTACTGTACCCCAGTGTTATACAGTGACAGACCTGTGCCCACCAGTATGTACCCCAGTGTTATACAGTGACAGACCTGTACCCACCAGTACTGTACCCCAATGTTATACAGTGACAGACCTGTACCCACCAGTACTGTACCCCAGTGTTATACAGAGACATACCTGTATCCACCAGTACTGTACCCCAGTGTTATACAGTGACAGACCTGTACCCACCAGTACTGTACCCCAGTGTTATACAGTGACAGACCTGTACGCACCAGTACTGTACCTCAGTGTTATACAGTGACAGACCTGTACCCACCAGTACGGTACCCCAGTGTTATACAGTGACATCCCTGCACCCACCACTACTGTACCCCAGTGTTAAACAATGACAGACCTGTACCCACAAGTACCGTACCCCAGTGTTATATAGTGACAGGCCTGTACCCACCAGTATGTACCCTAGTGTTATACAGTGACAGACCTGTACCCAGCAGTACTGTACCCCAATGTTATACAGTGACAGACCTGTACCCACCAGTACTGTACCTCAGTGTTATACAGTGACAGACCTGTACCCACCAGTACTGTACCCCAGTGTTATACAGTGACAGACCTGTAGCCACCAGTACTGTACCTCAGTGTTATACAATGACAGACCTGTACCCACAAGTACCGTACCCCAGTGTTATATAGTGACAGACCTGTACCCACCAGTACTGTACCCGTGTTATACATTGACAGACCTGTACGCACCAGTACTGTACCCCAGTGTTATACAGTGACAGACCTGTACCCACCAGTACTGTACCCCAGTGTTATACAGTGACAGACCTGTACCCACCAGTATGTACCCCAGTGTTATACAGTGACAGACCTGTACCCACCAGTACTGTACCCCAATGTTATACAGTGACAGACCTGTACCCACCAGTACTGTACCCCAGTGTTATACAGAGACATACCTGTACCCACCAGTACTGTACCCCAGTGTTATACAGTGACAGACCTGTACCCACCAGTATGTACCCCAGTGTTATACAGTGACAGACCTGTACCCACCAGTACAGTACCCCAGTGTTATACAGTGACAGACCTGTACCCACCAGTACTGTATCCCAGTGTTATACAGTGACAGACCTGTACCCACCAGTACTGTACCTCAGTGTTATACAATGACAGACCTGTACCCACCAGTACTGTATCCCAGTGTTATACAGTGACAGACCTGTACCCACCAGTACTGTACCCCAGTGTTATACAGTGACAGACCTGTACCCACCAGCATGTACCCCAGTGTTATACAGTGACAGACCTGTACCCACCAGTACTGTACCCCAATGTTATACAGTGACAGACATGTACCCACCAGTACTGTACCCCAGTGTTATACAGTAACATACCTGTACCCACCAGTACTGTACCCCAGTGTTATACAGTGACAGACCTGTACCCACCAGTACTGTACCTCAGTGTTATACAGTGACAGACCTGTACCCACCAGTACTGTACCCCAGTGTTATACAGTGACATCCCTGCACCCACCAGTACTGTACCCCAGTGTTATACAGTGACAGACCTGTACCCACTAGTACCGTACCCCAGTGTTATACAGTGACAGACCTGTACCCACTAGTACTGTACCCCAGTGTTATACAGTGACAGACCTGTACGCACCAGTACTGTACCCCAGTGTGAAACAATGACAGACCTGTACCCACCAGTACTGTACCCCAGTGTTATACAATGACAGACCTGTACCCACAAGTACCGTACCCCAGTGTTATATAGTGACAGACCTGTACCCACCAGTACTGTACCCCAGTGTTATACAGTGACAGACCTGCACCCACCAGTACGGTCCCCAGTACTGTACCCCAGTGTTATACAGTGACAGACCTGCACCCACCAGTACTGTACCTCAATGTTATACAGTGACAGACCTGTATCCACCAGTACTGTACCCCAGTGTTATACAGTGACAGACCTGTACCCACCAGTACTGTACCCCAGTGTTATACAGTGACAGACCTGTACCCACCAGTACTCTACCCCAGTGTTATACAGTGACAGACCTATACCCACCAGTACTGTACCCCAATGTTATACAGTGACAGACCTGTACCCACCAGTACTGTACCCAAGTGTTATACAGTGACAGACCTGTACCCACCAGTATGTACCCCAGTGTTATACAGTGACAGACCTGTAGCCACCAGTACTGTACCTCAGTGTTATACAATGACTGACCTGTACCCACTAGTACCGTACCCCAGTGTTATACAGTGACAGACCTGTACCCACTAGTACTGTACCCCAGTGTTATACAGTGACATACCTGTACCCACCAGTACTGTACCCCAGTGTGAAACAATGACAGACCTGTACCCACCAGTACTGTACCCCAGTGTTATACAATGACAGACCTGTACCCACAAGTACCGTACCCCAGTGTTATATAGTGACAGACCTGTACCCACCAGTACTGTACCCCAGTGTTATACAGTTTCAGACCTGTACCCACCAGTACTGTACCTCAATGTTATACAGTGACAGACCTGTATCCACCAGTATGTACCCCAGTGTTATACAGTGACAGACCTGTACCCACCAGTACTGTACCCCAATGTTATACAGTGACAGACCTGTACCCACCAGTACTGTACCCCAGTGTTATACAGAGACATACCTGTACCCACCAGTACTGTACCCCAGTGTTATACAGTGACAGACCTGTACCCACCAGTATGTACCCCAGTGTTATACAGTGACAGACCTGTACCCACCAGTACAGTACCCCAGTGTTATACAGTGACAGACCTGTACCCACCAGTACTGTACCCCAGTGTTATACAGTGACAGACCTGTACCCACCAGTACTGTACCTCAGTGTTATACAATGACAGACCTGTACCCACAAGTACCGTACCCGTGTTATATAGTGAGAGACCTGTACTCACCAGTACTGTACCCCAGTGTTATACAGTGACAGACCTGTACCCACCAGCATGTACCCCAGTGTTATACAGTGACAGACCTGTACCCACCAGTACAGTACCCCAATGTTATACAGTGACAGACATGTACCCACCAGTACTGTACCCCAGTGTTATACAGTAACATACCTGTACCCACCAGTACTGTACCCCAGTGTTATACAGTGACAGACCTGTACCCACCAGTACTGTACCTCAGTGTTATACAGTGACAGACCTGTACCCACCAGTACTGTACCCCAGTGTTATACAGTGACATCCCTGCACCCACCAGTACTGTACCCCAGTGTTATACAGGGACAGACCTGTACCCACTAGTACTGTACCCCAGTGTTATACAGTGATATACCTGTACCCACTAGTACCGTACCCCAGTGTTATACAGTGACAGACCTGTACCCACTAGTACTGTACCCCAGTGTTATACAGTGACAGACCTGTACCCACCAGTACTGTACCCCAGTGTGAAACAATGACAGACCTGTACCCACCAGTACTGTACCCCAGTGTTATACAATGACAGACCTGTACCCACAAGTACCGTACCCCAGTGTTATATAGTGACAGACCTGTACCCACCAGTACTGTACCCCAGTGTTATACAGTGACAGACCTGCACCCACCAGTACTGTACCTCAATGTTATACAGTGACAGACCTGTATCCACCAGTACTGTACCCCAGTGTTATACAGTGACAGACCTGTACCCACCAGTACTGTACCCCAGTGTTATACAGTGACAGACCTGTACCCACCAGTACGCTACCCCAGTGTTATACAGTGACAGACCTATACCCACCAGTACTGTACCCAAGTGTTATACAGTGAGAGACCTGTACCCATCAGTACGATACCCGTGTTATACAGTGACAGACCTGTACCCACCAGTACTGTACCCCAGTGTTATACAGTGACAGACCTGTACCCACCAGTACTGTACCCAAGTGTTATACAGTGACAGACCTGTACCCACCAGTATGTACCCCAGTGTTATACAGTGACAGACCTGTAGCCACCAGTACTGTACCTCAGTGTTATACAATGACTGACCTGTACCCACTAGTACCGTACCCCAGTGTTATACAGTGACAGACCTGTACCCACTAGTACTGTACCCCAGTGTTATCCAGTGACAGACCTGTACCCACCAGTACTGTACCCCAGTGTGAAACAATGACATACCTGTACCCACCAGTACTGTACCCCAGTGTTATACAATGATAGACCTGCACCCACAAGTACCGTACCCCAGTGTTATATAGTGACAGACCTGTACCCACCAGTACTGTACCCCAGTGTTATACAGTGACAGACCTGCACCCACCAGTACTGTACCTCAATGTTATACAGTGACAGACCTGTACCCATCAGTACTATACCCTGTTATACAGTGACAGACCTGTACCCACCAGTACTGTACCCCAGTGTTATACAGTGACAGACCTGTACACACCAGTACTGTACCCAAGTGTTATACAGTGACAGATCTGTCCCCACCAGTATGTACCCCAGTGTTATACAGTGACAGACCTGTACCCACCAGTACTGTACCCCAATGTTATACAGTGACAGACCTGTACCCACCAGTACTGTACCCCAATGTTATACAGAGAAATACCTGTACCCACCAGTAATGTACCCCAGTGTTATACAGTGACAGACCTGTACCCACCAGTACTGAACCCCAGTGTTATACAGTGACAGACCTGTAGCCACCAGTACTGTACCTCAGTGTTATACAATGACTGACCTGTACCCACAAGTACCGTACCCCAGTGTTATATAGTGATAGACCTGTACCCACCAGTACTGTACCCCAGTGTTATACAGTGACAGACCTGTACGCACCAGTACTGTACCTCAGTGTTATACAGTGACAGACCTGTACCCACCAGTACTGTACCCCAGTGTTATACAATGACATCCCTGCACCCACCAGTACTGTACCCCAGTGTTATACGTGGAGAGACCTGTACCCACTAGTACTGTACCCCAGTGTTATACAGTGACAGACCTTTACCCACTAGTACTGTACCCCAGTGTTATACAGTGACAGACCTGTACCCACCAGTACTGTACCCCAGTGTGAAACAATGACAGACCTGTACCCACCAATACTGTACCCCAGTGTTATACAATGACAGACCTGTCCCCACCAGTACTGTACCCCAGTGTTATACAATGACATCCCTGCACCCACCAGTACTGTACCCCAGTGTTATACGTGGAGAGACCTGTACCCACTAGTACTGTACCCCAGTGTTATACAGTGACAGACCTTTACCCACTAGTACTGTACCCCAGTGTTATACAGTGACAGACCTGTACCCACCAGTACTGTACCCCAGTGTGAAACAATGACAGACCTGTACCCACCAGTACTGTACCCCAGTGTTATACAATGACAGACCTGTACCCACCAGTACTGTACCCCAGTGTTATACAGTGACAGACCTGCACCCACCAGTACTGTACCTCAATGTTTTTACAGTGACAGACCTGTATCCACCAGTACTGTACCCCAGTGTTATACAGTGACAGACCTGTACCCACCAGTACTGTACCCCAGTGTTATACAGTGACAGACCTGTACCCACCAGTACAATACCCCAGTGTTATACAGTGACATCCCTGTACCCACCAGTACTGTACCCCAGTGTTATACAGTGACAGACCTGTATCCACCAGTACTGTACGTCAGTGTTATACAGTGACAGACCTGTACCGACCAGTACTGTACCCCAGTGTTATACAGTGACAGACCTGTACCCACCAGTACTGTACCCCAGTGTTATACAGTGACAGACCTGTACCCACCAGTACAAAACCTCAGTGTAATACAGTGACAGACCTGTACCCACCAGTACTGTAACCCAGTGTTATACAGCGACAGACCTGTACCCACCAGTATTGTACCCCAGTTTTATACAGTAGCAGACGTGTACATACCAGTACTGTACCCCAGAGTTGTACAGTTACAGACCTGTACCGACCAGTACTGTACCCCAGTGTTATACAGTGACAGACCTGTACCCATCAGTACTGTACCCCAGTATTATACAGTGACAGATCTGTACACACCAGTACTGTACCCCAGTGTTTTCGTGCTAGACCTGTACCCACCAGTACTATACGCCAGTGTTATACAGTGACAGACCTGTACCCACCAGTACTGTACCTCAGTGTTATACAGTGACAGAGCTGTACCCACCAGTACTCTACCCCAGTATTATATAGTGACAGACCTGTACCCACCAGTACTGTACCTCAGTGTTATACAGTGACAGAGCTGTACCCACCAGTACTGTACCCCAGTGTTATATAGTGACAGACCTGTACCCACCAGTACTGTACCTCAGTGTTATACAGTGACATACCTGTATCCACCAGTACTGTACCCCAGTGTTATACAGTGACAGACCTGTACCCACCAGTACTGTACCCCAGTGTTGTACAGTGACAGACCTGTACCCACCAGTACTGTACCCCAGTGTTATACAGTGACAGACCTGTACCCACCAGTACTGTACCCCAGTGTTATACAGTGACAGACCTGTACCCACCAGTACTGTACCTCAGTGTTATACAGTGACAGACCTGTACCCACCAGTACTGTACCCCAGTGTTATACAGTGACATCCCTGCACCCACCAGTACTGTACCCCAGTGTTATACAGGGACAGACCTGTACCCACTAGTACTGTACCCCAGTGTTATACAGTGACATACCTGTACCCACTAGTACCGTACCCCAGTGTTATACAGTGACAGACCTGTACCCACTAGTACTGTACCGCAGTGTTATACAGTGACAGACCTGTACCCACCAGTACTGTACCCCAGTGTTATACAGTGAGAGACCTGTACCCATCAGTACGATACCCGTGTTATACAGTGACAGACCTGTACCCACCAGTATGTACCCCAGTGTTATACAGTGACAGACCTGTACCCACCAGTACTGTACCCAAGTGTTATACAGTGACAGACCTGTACCCACCAGTATGTACCCCAGTGTTATACAGTGACAGACCTGTACCCACCAGTACTCTACCCCAGTGTTATACAATGACAGACCTATACCCACCAGTACTGTACCCAAGTGTTATACAGTGAGAGACCTGTACCCATCAGTACGATACCCGTGTTATACAGTGACAGACCTGTACCCACCAGTATGTACCCCAGTGTTATACAGTGACAGACCTGTACCCACCAGTACTGTACCCAAGTGTTATACAGTGACAGACCTGTACCCAACAGTACTGTACCCCAGTGTTATCCAGTGACAGACCTGTAGCCACCAATACTGTACCCCAGTGTTAGACAGTGACAGACTTGTACCCACCAGTACTACACCTCAGTGTTATACAGTGACAGACCTGCACCCACCAGTACTGTACCCCAGTGTTATACAGCGACAGACCTGTACCCACCAGTATTGTACCCGTGTGATACAGTGACAGACCTGTACCCATCAGTACTGTACCCCAGTATTATACAGTGACAGACCTGTACCCACCAGTACTGTACCACAGTGTTTTCGTGACAGACCTGTACCCACCAGTACTGTACATCAGTGTTATACAGTGACAGAGCTGTACACACCAGTACTGTACCCCAGTGTTATACAGTGACAGAGCTGTACCCACCAGTACTGTACCCCAGTGTTATACAGTGACAGACCCGTACCCACCAGTACTGTACCTCAGTGTTATACAGTGACACAGCTGTACCCACCAGTACTGTACCTCAGTGTTATAGTGACAGAGCTGCACCCACCAGTACTGTACCCCAGTGTTATACAGTGACAGACCTGTACCCACCAGTACTGTACCCCAGTGTTGTACAGTGACAGACCTGTACCCACCAGTACTGTACCCCAGTGTTATACAGTGACAGACCTGTACCCACCAGTACTGTACCCGAGTGTTATACAGTGACAGATCTGTATCCACCAGTACTGTACCCCAGTGTTATACAGTGACAGACCTGTACCCACCAGTACTGTACCCCAGTGTTATACAGTGACAGACCTGTACCCACCAGTACTGTACCCCAGTGTTATACAGTGACAGACCTGTACCTACCAGTACTGTACCCCAGTGTTATACAGTGACAAACCTGTACCCACCAGTACTGTACTCCAGTGTTATACAGTGAACGACCTGTACCCACCAGTTCTGTACCCCAGTGTTATACAGTGGCAGACCTGTACGCACCAGTACTGTACCTCAATGTTATACAGTGACAGACCTGTACCCACCAGTACTGTACCCCAGTGTTATACAGTGACATCCCTGTACCCACCAGTACTGTACCCCAGTGTTATACAGTGACAGACCTATACCCACCAGGATTGTATCCCAGTGTTATACAGCGACAGACCTGTACCCACCAGTACTGTACCCCAGTGTTATACAGTGACAGACCTGTACCCACCAGTACTGTAGCTCAGTGTTATACAATGACAGACCTGTACCCACAAGTACCGTACCCGTGTTATATAGTGACAGACCTGTACCCACCAGTACTGTACCCCAGTGTTATGCAGTGACAGACCTGTACCCACCAGTACTGTACCCCAGTGTTATACAGTGACAGACCTGTACCCACCAGTACTGTACCCCAGTGTTATACAATGACAGACCTGTACCCACCAGTACTGTACCCCAGTGTTATACAATGACAGACCTGTACCCACAAGTACCATACCCCAGTGTTATATTGTGACAGACCTGTACCCACCAGTACTGTACCCCAGTGTTATACAGTGACAGACCTGTACCCACCAGTACTGTACCTCAGTGTTATACAGTGACAGACCTGCACCCACCAGTACTGTACCCCAGTATTATACAGTGACAGACCTGTACCCACCAGTACTGTAGCTCAGTGTTATACAATGACAGACCTGTACCCACAAGTACCGTACCCGTGTTATATAGTGACAGACCTGTACCCACCAGTACTGTACCCCAGTGTTATGCAGTGACAGACCTGTACCCACCAGTACTGTACCCCAGTGTTATACAGTGACAGACCTGTACCCACCAGTACTGTACCCCAGTGTTATACAATGACAGACCTGTACCCACCAGTACTGTACCCCAGTGTTATACAATGACAGACCTGTACCCACAAGTACCATACCCCAGTGTTATATTGTGACAGACCTGTACCCACCAGTACTGTACCCCAGTGTTATACAGTGACAGACCTATACCCACCAGGATTGTATCCCAGTGTTATACAGCGACAGACCTGTACCCACCAGTACTGTACCCCAGTGTTATACAGTGACAGACCTGTACCCACCAGTACTGTAGCTCAGTGTTATACAATGACAGACCTGTACCCACAAGTACCGTACCCGTGTTATATAGTGACAGACCTGTACCCACCAGTACTGTACCCCAGTGTTATGCAGTGACAGACCTGTACCCACCAGTACTGTACCCCAGTGTTATACAGTGACAGACCTGTACCCACCAGTACTGTACCCCAGTGTTATACAATGACAGACCTGTACCCACCAGTACTGTACCCCAGTGTTATACAATGACAGACCTGTACCCACAAGTACCATACCCCAGTGTTATATTGTGACAGACCTGTACCCACCAGTACTGTACCCCAGTGTTATACAGTGACAGACCTGTACCCACCAGTACTGTACCTCAGTGTTATACAGTGACAGACCTGCACCCACCAGTACTATACCCCAGTATTATACAGTGACAGATCTGCATCCACCAGTACTGTACCCCAGTGTTATACAGTGACCGACCTGTACCCACCAGTTCTGTACCCCAGTATTATATAGTGACCGACCTGTACCCACCAGTTCTGTACCCCAGTGTTATACAGTGGCAGACCTGTACGCACCAGTACTGTACCTCAATGTTATACAGTGACAGACCAATACCCACCAGGATTGTATCCCAGTGTTATACAGTGACATCC
This sequence comes from Pristiophorus japonicus, assembly GCF_044704955.1. Lineage (NCBI taxonomy): Eukaryota > Metazoa > Chordata > Chondrichthyes > Pristiophoridae > Pristiophorus > Pristiophorus japonicus. The sequence goes on from NC_091996.1 coordinate 93,557,739, forward strand.
CTGTACCCACCAGTACTGTACCCCAGTGTTATATAGTGACACACCAGTACACCCCAGTATTGTATTCCGGTGTTTCCAGTGACAGACCTGTGCACTCCAGTACTGTACCCCAGTGTTAATCAGCGACCGACCTGTACCCAACAGTACTGGACCCCAGTGTTATCCAGTGACAGACCTGTACCCACCAATACTGTACCCCAGTGTTATACAGTGACAGACCTGTACCCACCAGTACTATACCTCAGTGTTATACTGTGACAGACCTGTACATACCAGTAGTGTACCCCAGTGTTATACAGTGACAGACCTGTACGCATCAGTACTGTACCCCAGTATTATACAGTGACAGAGCTGTACCCACCAGTACTGTACCCCAGTGTTTTCGTGACAGAGCTGTACCCACCAGTACTGTACCCAAGTGTTTTCGTGACAGAGCTGTACCCACCAGTACTGTACCCCAGTGTTATACAGTGACAGACCTGTACCCACCAGTACTGTACCTCAGTGTTATACAGTGACAGACCTGTACCCACCAGTACTGTACCCAAGTGTTATACAGTGACAGACCTGTACCCACCAGTACTGTACCCCAGTGTTATACAGTGACAGACCTGTACCCACCAGTACTGTACCCCAGTGTTATACACTGACAGCCCTGCACCCACCAGTACTGTACCCCAGTGTTATACAGTGACAGACCTGTACCCACCAGTATTGTACCCCAGTTTTATACAGTAGCAGACATGTACATACCAGTAGTGTACCCCAGTGTTATACAGTTACAGACCTGTACCGACCAGTGCTGTACCCCAGTGTTATACAGTGACAGACCTGTACCCACCAGTACTGTACCCCAGTGTTATACAGTGACAGACCAGGACACCCCAGTATTGTATTCCGGTGTTATACAGTGACAGACCTGTACCCACCAGTACTGTCCCCCAGTGTTATACAGTGACAAACCTGTACCCACCAGTACTGTACCCCAGTGTTATACAGTGACAGACCTGTACCCACCAGTACTGTACCCCAGTGTTATACAGTGACAGACCTGTACCCACCAGTACTGTACCCCAGTGTTATACAGTGACAGACCTGTACCCACCAGAACTGTACCCCAGTGTTATACAGTGACAGACCTGTACCGACCAGTGCTGTACCCCAGTGTTATACAGTGACAGACCTGTACCCACCAGTACTGTACCCCAGTGTTTTTCAGTGACAGACCAGGACACCCCAGTATTGTATTCCGGTGTTGTACAGTGACAGACCTCTACCCACCAGTACTGTACCCCGCTGTTACACAGTGACAGATATGTATCCACCAGTACTGTACCCCAGTGTTATACAGTGACAGACCTGTACCCACCAGTACTGTACCCCAGTGTTATACAGTGACAGAGCTATACCCACCAGGATTGTATCCCAGTGTTATACAGCGACAGACCTGTACCCACCAGTACTGTACCCCAGTGTTATACAGTGACAGACCTGTACCCACCAGTACTGTACCTCAGTGTTATACAATGACAGACCTGTACCCACAAGTACCGTACCCGTGTTATATAGTGACAGACCTGTACCCACCAGTACTGTACCCCAGTGTTATACAGTGACAGACCTGTACCCACCAGTACTGTACCTCAGTGTTATACAATGACAGACCTGTACCCACAAGTACCGTACCCGTGTTATATAGTGACAGACCTGTACCCACCAGTACTGTACCCCAGTGTTATGCAGTGACAGACCTGTACCCACCAGTACTGTACCCCAGTGTTATACAGTGACAGACCTGTACCCACCAGTACTGTACCCCAGTGTTATACAATGACAGACCTGTACCCACCAGTACTGTACCCCAGTGTTATACAATGACGGACCTGTACCCTCAAGTACCATACCCCAGTGTTATATAGTGACAGACCTGTACCCACCAGTACTGTACCCCAGTGTTATACAGTGACAGACCTGTACCCACCAGTACTGTACCTCAGTGTTATACAGTGACAGACCTGCACCCACCAGTACTGTACCCCAGTGTTATACAGTGACATACCTGTACCCACCAGTACTGTACCCCAGTGTTATACAATGACAGACCTGTATCCATCAGTGCTGTACCCCAGTGTTATACAGTGACAGATCTGCATCCACCAGTACTGTACCCCAGTGTTATACAGTGACCGACCTGTACCCACCAGTTCTGTACCCCAGTGTTATACAGGGACAGATCTGTACCCACCAGTGCTGTACCTCAGTGTTATACAATGACAGACCTCTACCCACAAGTACCGTACCCGTGTTATATAGTGACAGACCTGTACCCACCAGTACTGTACCCCAGTGTTATACAATGACAGATCTGTATCCACCAGTACTGTACCCCAGTGTTATACAGTGACCGACCTGTACCCACCAGTTCTGTACCCCAGTGTTACTCAGAGACCTGTACCCACCAGTACCGTACACCAGTGTTATACAATGACAGACCTGTACCCATCAGTACTGTACCCGTGTTATACAGTGACAGACCTGTACCCACCAGTACTGTACCCCAGTGTTATACAGTGACAGACCTGTACCCACCAGTACTGTACCCCAGTGTTATACAGGGACAGATCTGTACCCACCAGTGCTGTACCCCAGTGTTACTCAGAGACCTGTACCCACCAGTACCGTACACCAGTGTTATACAATGACAGACCTGTACCCATCAGTACTGTACCCGTGTTATACAGTGACAGACCTGTACCCACCAGTACTGTACCCCAGTGTTATACAATGACAGACCTGTCCCCATCAATGCTGTACCCCAGTGTTATACAGTGACAGACCTGTGCCCACCAGTACTGTACCCCAGTGTTATACAGTGACAGACCAGGACACCCCAGTATTGTATTACGGTGTTATACAGTGACAGACCTGTACCCACCAGTACTGTCCCCCACTGTTACACAGTGACAGATCTGTACCCACCAATACTGTACCCCAGTGTTATACAGGGACAGACCTGTACCCACCAGTGCTGCACCCCAGTGTTACTCAGAGACCTATACCCACCAGTACCGTACACCAGTGTTATATAATGACAGACCTGTACCCATCAGTACTGTACACGTGTTATACAGTGACAGATCTGTACCCACCAATACTGTACCCCAGTGTTATACAGTGACAGACCTGTACCCACCAGTACTGTACCCCAGTGTTCTACAGTGATAGACCAGTACACCCCAGTATTGTATTCCAGTGTTATAAAGCGACAGACCTGTACCCACCAGTACTGTACCCCAGTGTTACTCAGAGACCTGTACCCACCAGTACCGTACACCAGTGTTATACAATGACAGACCTGTACCCATCAGTACTGTACCCGTGTTATACAGTGACAGACCTGTACCCACCAGTACTGTACCCCAGTGTTATGCAATGACAGACCTGCACCCATCAATGCTGTACCCCAGTGTTATACAGTGACAGACCTGTGCCCACCAGTACTGTACCCCAGTGTTGTACAGTGACAGACCAGGACACCCCAGTATTGTATTCCGGTGTTATACAGTGACAGACCTGTACCCACCAGTACTGTCCCCCACTGTTACACAGTGACAGATCTGTATCCACCAGTACTGTACCCCAGTGTTATACAGTGACCGACCTGTACCCACCAGTGCTGCACCGCAGTGTTATACAGGGCCAGACCTGTACCCACCAATATTGTACCCCAGTGTTATACAGGGACAGACCTGTACCCACCAGTACTGTACCCCAGTGTTATAGTGACAGACCTGTACCCACCAGTACTGTACCCCAGTGTTATACAGTGACAGACCTGTACCCACCAATACTGTACCTCAATGTTATACAATGACAGACCTGTACCCACCAGTACTGTACCCCAGTGTTATACAGTGACAGACCTGTACCCAGCAGTACTGTACCCCAGTGTTATACAGTGACAGACCTGTACCCACCAGTACTGTACCTCAGTGTTATACAATGACAGACCTGTACCCACAAGTACCGTACCCGTGTTATATAGTGACAGACCTGTACCCACCAGTACTGTACCCCAGTGTTATGCAGTGACAGACCTGTACCCACCAGTACTGTACCCCAGTGTTATACAGTGACAGACCTGTAGCCACCAGTACTGTACCCCAGTGTTATACAATGACAGACCTGTACCCACCAGTACTGTACCCCAGTGTTATACAATGACAGACCTATACCCACAAGTACCATACCGCAGTGTTATATAGTGACAGACCTGTACCCACCAGTACTGTACCCCAGTGTTATACAGTGACAGACCTGTACCCACCAGTACTGTACCTCAGTGTTATACAGTGACAGACCTGTACCCACCAGTACTGTACCCCAGTGTTATACAGTGACAGACCTGTACCCACCAGTACTGTACCCCAGTGTTATACAGTGACAGACCTGTACCCACCAGTACTGTACCCCAGTGTTATACAATGACAGACCTGTACCCATCAATACTGTACCCCAGTGTTATACAGTGACAGACCTGTACCCACCAGTACTGTACCCCAGTGTTATACAGTGACAGACCTGTACCCACCAGTACTGAACCCCAGTGTTATACAGTGACAGACCTGTAGCCACCAGTACTGTACCTCAGTGTTATACAATGACTGACCTGTACCCACAAGTACCGTACCCCAGTGTTATATAGTGATAGACCTGTACCCACCAGTACTGTACCCCAGTGTTATACAGTGACAGACCTGTACGCACCAGTACTGTACCTCAGTGTTATACAGTGACAGACCTGTACCCACCAGTACTGTACCCCAGTGTTATACAATGACATCCCTGCACCCACCAGTACTGTACCCCAGTGTTATACGTGGAGAGACCTGTACCCACTAGTACTGTACCCCAGTGTTATACAGTGACAGACCTTTACCCACTAGTACTGTACGCCAGTGTTATACAGTGACAGACCTGTACCCACCAGTACTGTACCCCAGTGTGAAACAATGACAGACCTGTACCCACCAGTACTGTACCCCAGTGTGATACAATGACAGACCTGTACCCACCAGTACTGTACCCCAGTGTTATACAGTGACAGACCTGCACCCACCAGTACTGTACCTCAATGTTTTTACAGTGACAGACCTGTATCCACCAGTACTGTACCCCAGTGTTATACAGTGACAGACCTGTACCCACCAGTACTGTACCCCAGTGTTATACAGTGACAGACCTGTACCCACCAGCACAATACCCCAGTGTTATACAGTGACATCCCTGTACCCACCAGTACTGTACCCCAGTGTTATACAGTGACAGACCTGTATCCACCAGTACTGTACGTCAGTGTTATACAGTGACAGACCTGTACCGACCAGTACTGTACCCCAGTGTTATACAGTGACAGACCTGTACCCACCAGTACTGTACCCCAGTGTTATACAGTGACAGACCTGTACCCACCAGTACTATACCTCAGTGTTATACAGTGACAGACCTGTACCCACCAGTACTGTAACCCAGTGTTATACAGCGACAGACCTGTACCCACCAGTATTGTACCCCAGTTTTATACAGTAGCAGACGTGTACATACCAGTACTGTACCCCAGAGTTGTACAGTTACAGACCTGTACCGACCAGTACTGTACCCCAGTGTTATACAGTGACAGACCTGTACCCATCAGTACTGTACCCCAGTATTATACAGTGACAGATCTGTACACACCAGTACTGTACCCCAGTGTTTTCGTGCTAGACCTGTACCCACCAGTACTATACGCCAGTGTTATACAGTGACAGACCTGTACCCACCAGTACTGTACCTCAGTGTTATACAGTGACAGAGCTGTACCCACCAGTACTGTACCCCAGTATTATATAGTGACAGACCTGTACCCACCAGTACTGTACCTCAGTGTTATACAGTGACAGAGCTGTACCCACCAGTACTGTACCCCAGTGTTATATAGTGACAGACCTGTACCCACCAGTACTGTACCTCAGTGTTATACAGTGACATACCTGTATCCACCAGTACTGTACCCCAGTGTTATACAGTGACAGACCTGTACCCACCAGTACTGTACCCCAGTGTTGTACAGTGACAGACCTGTACCCACCAGTACTGTACCCCAGTGTTATACAGCGACAGACCTGTACCCACCAGTACTGTACCCCAGTGTTATACAGTGACAGACCTGTACCCACCAGTACTGTACCTCAGTGTTATACAGTGACAGACCTGTACCCACCAGTACTGTACCCCAGTGTTATACAGTGACAGACCTGTACCCACCAGTACTGTACCCCAGTGTTATACAGTGACAGACCTGTACCCACCAGTACTGTACCCCAGTGTTATACAATGACAGACCTGTACCCATCAATACTGTACCCCAGTGTTATACAGTGACAGACCTGTACCCACCAGTACTGTACCCCAGTGTTATACAGTGACAGACCTGTACCCACCAGTACTGAACCCCAGTGTTATACAGTGACAGACCTGTAGCCACCAGTACTGTACCTCAGTGTTATACAATGACTGACCTGTACCCACAAGTACCGTACCCCAGTGTTATATAGTGATAGACCTGTACCCACCAGTACTGTACCCCAGTGTTATACAGTGACAGACCTGTACGCACCAGTACTGTACCTCAGTGTTATACAGTGACAGACCTGTACCCACCAGTACTGTACCCCAGTGTTATACAATGACATCCCTGCACCCACCAGTACTGTACCCCAGTGTTATACGTGGAGAGACCTGTACCCACTAGTACTGTACCCCAGTGTTATACAGTGACAGACCTTTACCCACTAGTACTGTACGCCAGTGTTATACAGTGACAGACCTGTACCCACCAGTACTGTACCCCAGTGTGAAACAATGACAGACCTGTACCCACCAGTACTGTACCCCAGTGTGATACAATGACAGACCTGTACCCACCAGTACTGTACCCCAGTGTTATACAGTGACAGACCTGCACCCACCAGTACTGTACCTCAATGTTTTTACAGTGACAGACCTGTATCCACCAGTACTGTACCCCAGTGTTATACAGTGACAGACCTGTACCCACCAGTACTGTACCCCAGTGTTATACAGTGACAGACCTGTACCCACCAGCACAATACCCCAGTGTTATACAGTGACATCCCTGTACCCACCAGTACTGTACCCCAGTGTTATACAGTGACAGACCTGTATCCACCAGTACTGTACGTCAGTGTTATACAGTGACAGACCTGTACCGACCAGTACTGTACCCCAGTGTTATACAGTGACAGACCTGTACCCACCAGTACTGTACCCCAGTGTTATACAGTGACAGACCTGTACCCACCAGTACTATACCTCAGTGTTATACAGTGACAGACCTGTACCCACCAGTACTGTAACCCAGTGTTATACAGCGACAGACCTGTACCCACCAGTATTGTACCCCAGTTTTATACAGTAGCAGACGTGTACATACCAGTACTGTACCCCAGAGTTGTACAGTTACAGACCTGTACCGACCAGTACTGTACCCCAGTGTTATACAGTGACAGACCTGTACCCATCAGTACTGTACCCCAGTATTATACAGTGACAGATCTGTACACACCAGTACTGTACCCCAGTGTTTTCGTGCTAGACCTGTACCCACCAGTACTATACGCCAGTGTTATACAGTGACAGACCTGTACCCACCAGTACTGTACCTCAGTGTTATACAGTGACAGAGCTGTACCCACCAGTACTGTACCCCAGTATTATATAGTGACAGACCTGTACCCACCAGTACTGTACCTCAGTGTTATACAGTGACAGAGCTGTACCCACCAGTACTGTACCCCAGTGTTATATAGTGACAGACCTGTACCCACCAGTACTGTACCTCAGTGTTATACAGTGACATACCTGTATCCACCAGTACTGTACCCCAGTGTTATACAGTGACAGACCTGTACCCACCAGTACTGTACCCCAGTGTTGTACAGTGACAGACCTGTACCCACCAGTACTGTACCCCAGTGTTATACAGCGACAGACCTGTACCCACCAGTACTGTACCCCAGTGTTATACAGTGACAGACCTGTACCCACCAGTACTGTACCTCAGTGTTATACAGTGACAGACCTGTACCCACCAGTACTGTACCCCAGTGTTATACAGTGACATCCCTGCACCCACCAGTACTGTACCCCAGTGTTATACAGGGACAGACCTGTACCCACTAGTACTGTACCCCAGTGTTATACAGTGACATACCTGTTCCCACTAGTACCGTACCCCAGTGTTATACAGTGACAGACCTGTACCCACTAGTACTGTACCCCAGTGTTATACAGTGACAGACCTGTACCCACCAGTACTGTACCCCAGTGTGAAACAATGACAGACCTGTACCCAGAAGTACTGTACCCCAGTGTTATACAATGACAGACCTGTACCCACAAGTACCGTACCCCAGTGTTATATAGTGACAGACCTGTACCCACCAGTACTGTACCCCAGTGTTATACAGTGACAGACCTGCACCCACCAGTACTGTACCTCAATGTTATACAGTGACAGACCTGTATCCACCAGTACTGTACCCCAGTGTTATACAGTGACAGACCTGTACCCACCAGTACTGTACCCCAGTGTTATACAGTGACAGACCTGTACCCACCAGTACTGTACCCCAGTGTTATACAGTGACAGACCTGTACCCACCAGTATGTACCCCAGTGTTATACAGTGACAGACCTGTAGCTACAAGTACTGTACCTCAGTGTTATACAATGACTGACCTGTACCCACTAGTACCGTACCCCAGTGTTATACAGTGACAGACCTGTACCCACTAGTACTGTACCCCAGTGTTATACAGTGACAGATTTGTACCCACCAGTACTGTACCCCAGTGTGAAACAATGACATACCTGTACCCACCAGTACTGTACCCCAGTGTTATACAATGATAGACCTGCACCCACAAGTACCGTACCCCAGTGTTATATAGTGACAGACCTGTACCCACCAGTACTGTACCCCAGTGTGAAACAATGACAGACCTGTACCCACCAGTACTGTACCTCAGTGTTATACAGTGACAGACCTGCACCCACCAGTACTGTACCCCAGTGTTATACAGTGACATACCTGTACCCACCAGTACTGTACCCCAGTGTTATACAATGACAGACCTGTGCCCATCAGTGCTGTACCCCAGTGTTATACAGTGACAGATCTGTATCCACCAGTACTGTACCCCAGTGTTATACAGTGACCGACCTGTACCCACCAGTTCTGTACCCCAGTATTATATAGTGACAGACCTGTACCCACAAGTACTGTATCTCAGTGTTATACAGTGAAAGACCTGTACCCACCAGTACTGTACCTCAGTGTTATACAATGACAGACCTGCACCCACCAGTACTGTACCCCAGTGTTATACAGTGACATACCTGTACCCACCAGTACTGTACCCCAGTGTTATACAATGACAGACCTGTACCCATCAGTGCTGTACCCCAGTGTTATGCAGTGACAGATCTGCATCCACCAGTACTGTACCTCAGTGTTATACAGTGACCGACCTGTACCCACCAGTTCTGCACCCCAGTATTATATAGTGACAGACCTGTACCCACCAGTACTGTACTCCAGTGTTACTCAGAGACCTGTACCCACCAGTACTGTACCCCAGTGTTATACAGTGACATACCTGTACCCACCAGTACTGTACCCCAGTGTTATACAATGACAGACCTGTACCCATCAGTGCTGTACCCCAGTGTTATACAGTGGCAGACCTGTACGCACCAGTACTGTACCTCAATGTTATACAGTGACAGACCTGTACCCACCAGTACTGTACCCCAGTGTTATACAGTGACATCCCTGTACCCACCAGTACTGTACCCCAGTGTTATACAGTGACAGACCAATACCCACCAGGATTGTATCCCAGTGTTATACAGCGACAGACCTGTACCCACCAGTACTGTACCCCAGTGTTATATAGTGACACACCAGTACACCCCAGTATTGTATTCCGGTGTTTCCAGTGACAGACCTGTGCACTCCAGTACTGTACCCCAGTGTTATTCAGCGACAGACCTGTACCCAACAGTACTGGACCCCAGTGTTATCCAGTGACAGACCTGTACCCACCAATACTGTACCCCAGTGTTATACAGTGACAGACCTGTACCCACCAGTACTGTACCTCAGTGTTATACAGTGACAGACCTGTACCCACCAGTACTGTACCCAAGTGTTATAGTGACAGACCTGTACCCACCAGTACTGTACCCCAGTGTTATACAGTGACAGACCTGTACCCACCAGTACTGTACCCCAGTGTTATACACTGACAGCCCTGCACCCACCAGTACTGTACCCCAGTGTTATATAGTGACAGACCTGTACCCACCAGTATTGTACCCCAGTTTTATACAGTAGCAGACATGTACATACCAGTAGTGTACCCCAGTGTTATACAGTTACAGACCTGTACCGACCAGTGCTGTACCCCAGTGTTATACAGTGACAGACCTGTACCCACCAGTACTGTCCCCCAGTGTTATACAGTGACAGACCTGTACCCACCAGTATGTACCCCAGTGTTATACAGTGACAGACCTGTACCCACCAGTACTGTACCCCAATGTTATACAGTGACAGACCTGTACCCACCAGTACTGTACCCCAGTGTTATACAGTGACATACCTGTACCCACCAGTACTGTACCCCAGTGTTATACAGTGACAGACCTGTACCCACCAGTACTGTACCTCAATGTTATACAGTGACAGACCTGAACCCACCAGTACTGTACCCCAGTGTTATACAGTGACAGACCTGTAGCCACCAGTACTGTACCTCAGTGTTATACAATGACTGACCTGTATCCAGAAGTAACGTACCCCAGTGTTATATAGTGACAGACCTGTACCCACCAGTACTGTACCCCAGTGTTATACAGTGACAGACCTGTACGCACCAGTACTGTACCTCAGTGTTATACAGTGACAGACCTGTACCCACCAGTACTGTACCCCAGTGTTATACAGTGACATCCCTGCACCCACCAGTACTGTACCCCAGTGTTATACAGGGACAGACCTGTACCCACTAGTACTGTACCCCAGTGTTATACAGTGACATACCTGTACCCACTAGTACCGTACCCCAGTGTTATACAGTGACAGACCTGTACCCACAAGTACTGTACCCCAGTGTTATACAGTGACAGACCTGTACCCACCAGTACTGTACCCCAGTGTGAAACAATGACAGACCTGTACCCACCAGTACTGTACCCCAGTGTTATACAATGACAGACCTGTACCCACAAGTACCGTACCCCAGTGTTATATAGTGACAGACCTGTACCCACTAGTACTGTACCCCAATGTTATACAGTGACAGACCTGTACCCACCAGTACTGTAGCCCAGTGTTATACAGTGACATACCTGTACCCACCAGTACTGTACCCCAGTGTTATACAGTGACAGACCTGTAGCCACCAGTACTGTACCCCAATGTTATACAGTGACAGACCTGTACCCACCAGTACAGTACCCCAGTGTTATACAGTGACAGACCTGTACCCAGCAGTACTGTACCCCAGTGTTATACAGTGACAGACCTGTACCCACCAGTACTGTACCTCAGTGTTATACAATGACAGACCTGTACCCACAAGTACCGTACCCGTGTTATATAGTGAGAGACCTGTACCCACCAGTACTGACCCCAGTGTTATACAGTGACAGACCTGTACCCACCAGTATGTACCCCAGTGTTATACAGTGACAGACCTGTACCCACCAGTACTGTACCCCAGTGTTATACAGTGACAGACCTGTAGCCACCAGTACTGTACCCCAATGTTATACAGTGACAGACCTGTACCCACCAGTACTGTACCCCAGTGTTATACAGAGACATAGCTGTACCCACCAGTACTGTACCCCAGTGTTATACAGTGACAGACCTGTACCCACCAGTATGTACCCCAGTGTTATACAGTGACAGACCTGTACCCACCAGTACAGTACCCCAGTGTTATACAGTGACAGACCTGTACCCAGCAGTACTGTACCCCAGTGTTATACAGTGACAGACCTGTACCCACCAGTACTGTACCTCAGTGTTATACAATGACAGACCTGTACCCACAAGTACCGTACCCGTGTTATATAGTGAGAGACCTGTACCCACAAGTACTGACCCCAGTGTTATACAGTGACAGACCTGTACCAACAAGTATGTACCACAGTGTTATACAGTGACAGACCTGTACCCACCTGTACTGTACCCCAGTGTGAAACAATGACAGACCTGTACCCACCAGTACTGTACCTCAGTGTTATACAATGACAGACCTGTACCCACACGTACCGTACCCCAGTGTTATATAGTGACAGACCTGTACCCACCAGTTCTGTACCCCAATGTTATACAGTGACAGACCTGTACCCACCAGTACTGTACCCCAGTGTTATACAGTGACATACCTGTACCCACCAGTACTGTACCCCAGTGTTATACAGTGACAGACCTGTAGCCAGCAGTACTGTACCTCAGTGTTATACAATGACAGACCTGTACCCACAAGTCCCGTACCCCAGTGTTATATAGTGACAGACCTGTACCAACCAGTACTGTACCCCAATGTTATACAGTGACAGACCTGTACCCACCAGTACTGTACCCCAGTGTTATACAGAGACATAGCTGTACCCACCAGTACTGTACCCCAGTGTTATACAGTGAGAGACCTGTACCCACCAGTACAGTACCCCAGTGTTATACAGTGACAGACCTGTACCCAGCAGTACTGTACCCCAGTGTTATACAGTGACAGACCTGTACCCACCAGTACTGTACCTCAGTGTTATACAATGACAGACCTGTACCCACAAGTACCGTACCCGTGTTATATAGTGAGAGACCTGTACCCACCAGTACTGACCCCAGTGTTATACAGTGACAGACCTGTACCCACCAGTATGTACCCCAGTGTTATACAGTGACAGACCTGTACCCACCAGTACTGTACCCCAATGTTATACAGTGACAGACATGTACCCACCGGTACTGTACCCCAGTGTTATACAGTGACATACCTGTACCCACCAGTACTGTACCCCAGTGTTATACAGTGACAGACCTGTACCCATCAGTACTGTACCTCAGTGTTATACAGTGACAGACCTGTAGCCACCAGTACTGTACCTCAGTGTTATACAATGACTGACCTGTATCCAGAAGTACCATACCCCAGTGTTATATAGTGACAGACCTGTACCCACCAGTACTGTACCCCAGTGTTATACAGTGACAGATCTGTACGCACCAGTTCTGTACCCCAGTGTTATACAGTGACAGACCTGTACCCACCAGTACTGTACCCCAGTGTTATACAGTGACATCCCTGCACCCACCAGTACTGTACCCCAGTGTTATACAGGGACAGACCTGTACCCACTAGTACTGTACCACAGTGTTATACAGTGACATACCTGTACCCACTGGTACCGTACCCCAGTATTATACAGTGACAGACCTGTACCCACCAGTACTGTACCCCAGTGTTATACAGTGACAGACCTGTACCCACCAGTACTGTACCCCAGTGTGAAACAATGACAGACCTGTACCCACCAGTACTGTACCCCAGTGTTATACAATGACAGACCTGTACCCACAAGTACCGTACCCCAGTGTTATATAGTGACAGACCTGTACCCACCAGTACTGTACCCCAGTGTTATACAGTGACAGACCTGCACCCACCAGTACTGTACCTCAATGTTATACAGTGACAGACCTGTATCCACCAGTACTGTACCCCAGTGTTATAAAGTGACAGACCTGTACCCACCAGTACTGTACCCCAGTGTTATAAAGTGACAGACCTGTACCCACCAGTACTCTACCCCAGTGTTATACAGTGACAGACCTATACCCACCAGTACTGTACCCAAGTGTTATACAGTGACAGAACTGTACCCATCAGTACGATACCCGTGTTATACAGTGACAGACCTGTACCCACCAGTACTGTACCCCAGTGTTATACAGTGACAGACCTGTACCCACCAGTACTGTACCCAAGTGTTATACAGTGACAGACCTGTACCCACCAGTATGTACCCCAGTGTTATACAGTGACAGACCTGTACCCACCAGTATTGTACCCCAATGTTATACAGTGACAGACCTGTACCCACCAGTACTGTACCCCAGTGTTATACATTGACAAACCTGTACACACCAGTACTGTACCCCAGTGTTATACAGTGACACACCTGTAGCCGCCAGTACTTAACCTCAGTGTTATACAATGACAGACCTGCACCCACAAGTACCGTACCCCAGTGTTATATAGTGACAGACCTGTACCCACCAGTACTGTACCCCAGTGTTATACATTGACAGACCTGTACGCACCAGTACTGTACCCCAGTGTTATACAGTGACAGACCTGTACCCACCAGTACTGTACCCCAGTGTTATACAGTGACAGACCTGTGCCCACCAGTATGTACCCCAGTGTTATACAGTGACAGACCTGTACCCACCAGTACTGTACCCCAATGTTATACAGTGACAGACCTGTACCCACCAGTACTGTACCCCAGTGTTATACAGAGACATACCTGTATCCACCAGTACTGTACCCCAGTGTTATACAGTGACAGACCTGTACCCACCAGTACTGTACCCCAGTGTTATACAGTGACAGACCTGTACGCACCAGTACTGTACCTCAGTGTTATACAGTGACAGACCTGTACCCACCAGTACGGTACCCCAGTGTTATACAGTGACATCCCTGCACCCACCACTACTGTACCCCAGTGTTAAACAATGACAGACCTGTACCCACAAGTACCGTACCCCAGTGTTATATAGTGACAGGCCTGTACCCACCAGTATGTGCCCTAGTGTTATACAGTGACAGACCTGTACCCAGCAGTACTGTACCCCAATGTTATACAGTGACAGACCTGTACCCACCAGTACTGTACCTCAGTGTTATACAGTGACAGACCTGTACCCACCAGTACTGTACCCCAGTGTTATACAGTGACAGACCTGTAGCCACCAGTACTGTACCTCAGTGTTATACAATGACAGACCTGTACCCACAAGTACCGTACCCCAGTGTTATATAGTGACAGACCTGTACCCACCAGTACTGTACCCGTGTTATACATTGACAGACCTGTACGCACCAGTACTGTACCCCAGTGTTATACAGTGACAGACCTGTACCCACCAGTACTGTACCCCAGTGTTATACAGTGACAGACCTGTACCCACCAGTATGTACCCCAGTGTTATACAGTGACAGACCTGTACCCACCAGTACTGTACCCCAATGTTATACAGTGACAGACCTGTACCCACCAGTACTGTACCCCAGTGTTATACAGAGACATACCTGTACCCACCAGTACTGTACCCCAGTGTTATACAGTGACAGACCTGTACCCACCAGTATGTACCCCAGTGTTATACAGTGACAGACCTGTACCCACCAGTACAGTACCCCAGTGTTATACAGTGACAGACCTGTACCCACCAGTACTGTATCCCAGTGTTATACAGTGACAGACCTGTACCCACCAGTACTGTACCTCAGTGTTATACAATGACAGACCTGTACCCACCAGTACTGTATCCCAGTGTTATACAGTGACAGACCTGTACCCACCAGTACTGTACCCCAGTGTTATACAGTGACAGACCTGTACCCACCAGCATGTACCCCAGTGTTATACAGTGACAGACCTGTACCCACCAGTACTGTACCCCAATGTTATACAGTGACAGACATGTACCCACCAGTACTGTACCCCAGTGTTATACAGTAACATACCTGTACCCACCAGTACTGTACCCCAGTGTTATACAGTGACAGACCTGTACCCACCAGTACTGTACCTCAGTGTTATACAGTGACAGACCTGTACCCACCAGTACTGTACCCCAGTGTTATACAGTGACATCCCTGCACCCACCAGTACTGTACCCCAGTGTTATACAGTGACAGACCTGTACCCACTAGTACCGTACCCCAGTGTTATACAGTGACAGACCTGTACCCACTAGTACTGTACCCCAGTGTTATACAGTGACAGACCTGTACGCACCAGTACTGTACCCCAGTGTGAAACAATGACAGACCTGTACCCACCAGTACTGTACCCCAGTGTTATACAATGACAGACCTGTACCCACAAGTACCGTACCCCAGTGTTATATAGTGACAGACCTGTACCCACCAGTACTGTACCCCAGTGTTATACAGTGACAGACCTGCACCCACCAGTACTGTCCCCAGTACTGTACCCCAGTGTTATACAGTGACAGACCTGCACCCACCAGTACTGTACCTCAATGTTATACAGTGACAGACCTGTATCCACCAGTACTGTACCCCAGTGTTATACAGTGACAGACCTGTACCCACCAGTACTGTACCCCAGTGTTATACAGTGACAGACCTGTACCCACCAGTACTCTACCCCAGTGTTATACAGTGACAGACCTATACCCACCAGTACTGTACCCCAATGTTATACAGTGACAGACCTGTACCCACCAGTACTGTACCCAAGTGTTATACAGTGACAGACCTGTACCCACCAGTATGTACCCCAGTGTTATACAGTGACAGACCTGTAGCCACCAGTACTGTACCTCAGTGTTATACAATGACTGACCTGTACCCACTAGTACCGTACCCCAGTGTTATACAGTGACAGACCTGTACCCACTAGTACTGTACCCCAGTGTTATACAGTGACAGACCTGTACCCACCAGTACTGTACCCCAGTGTGAAACAATGACAGACCTGTACCCACCAGTACTGTACCCCAGTGTTATACAATGACAGACCTGTACCCACAAGTACCGTACCCCAGTGTTATATAGTGACAGACCTGTACCCACCAGTACTGTACCCCAGTGTTATACAGTTTCAGACCTGTACCCACCAGTACTGTACCTCAATGTTATACAGTGACAGACCTGTATCCACCAGTATGTACCCCAGTGTTATACAGTGACAGACCTGTACCCACCAGTACTGTACCCCAATGTTATACAGTGACAGACCTGTACCCACCAGTACTGTACCCCAGTGTTATACAGAGACATACCTGTACCCACCAGTACTGTACCCCAGTGTTATACAGTGACAGACCTGTACCCACCAGTATGTACCCCAGTGTTATACAGTGACAGACCTGTACCCACCAGTACAGTACCCCAGTGTTATACAGTGACAGACCTGTACCCACCAGTACTGTACCCCAGTGTTATACAGTGACAGACCTGTACCCACCAGTACTGTACCTCAGTGTTATACAATGACAGACCTGTACCCACAAGTACCGTACCCGTGTTATATAGTGAGAGACCTGTACTCACCAGTACTGTACCCCAGTGTTATACAGTGACAGACCTGTACCCACCAGCATGTACCCCAGTGTTATACAGTGACAGACCTGTACCCACCAGTACAGTACCCCAATGTTATACAGTGACAGACATGTACCCACCAGTACTGTACCCCAGTGTTATACAGTAACATACCTGTACCCACCAGTACTGTACCCCAGTGTTATACAGTGACAGACCTGTACCCACCAGTACTGTACCTCAGTGTTATACAGTGACAGACCTGTACCCACCAGTACTGTACCCCAGTGTTATACAGTGACATCCCTGCACCCACCAGTACTGTACCCCAGTGTTATACAGGGACAGACCTGTACCCACTAGTACTGTACCCCAGTGTTATACAGTGATATACCTGTACCCACTAGTACCGTACCCCAGTGTTATACAGTGACAGACCTGTACCCACTAGTACTGTACCCCAGTGTTATACAGTGACAGACCTGTACCCACCAGTACTGTACCCCAGTGTGAAACAATGACAGACCTGTACCCACCAGTACTGTACCCCAGTGTTATACAATGACAGACCTGTACCCACAAGTACCGTACCCCAGTGTTATATAGTGACAGACCTGTACCCACCAGTACTGTACCCCAGTGTTATACAGTGACAGACCTGCACCCACCAGTACTGTACCTCAATGTTATACAGTGACAGACCTGTATCCACCAGTACTGTACCCCAGTGTTATACAGTGACAGACCTGTACCCACCAGTACTGTACCCCAGTGTTATACAGTGACAGACCTGTACCCACCAGTACGCTACCCCAGTGTTATACAGTGACAGACCTATACCCACCAGTACTGTACCCAAGTGTTATACAGTGAGAGACCTGTACCCATCAGTACGATACCCGTGTTATACAGTGACAGACCTGTACCCACCAGTACTGTACCCCAGTGTTATACAGTGACAGACCTGTACCCACCAGTACTGTACCCAAGTGTTATACAGTGACAGACCTGTACCCACCAGTATGTACCCCAGTGTTATACAGTGACAGACCTGTAGCCACCAGTACTGTACCTCAGTGTTATACAATGACTGACCTGTACCCACTAGTACCGTACCCCAGTGTTATACAGTGACATACCTGTACCCACCAGTACTGTACCCCAGTGTTATACAATGACAGACCTGTACCCATCAGTGCTGTACCCCAGTGTTATACAGTGACAGACCTGTACCCACCAGTACTGTACCCAAGTGTTATACAGTGACAGACCTGTACCCACTAGTACTGTACCCCAGTGTTATCCAGTGACAGACCTGTACCCACCAGTACTGTACCCCAGTGTGAAACAATGACATACCTGTACCCACCAGTACTGTACCCCAGTGTTATACAATGATAGACCTGCACCCACAAGTACCGTACCCCAGTGTTATATAGTGACAGACCTGTACCCACCAGTACTGTACCCCAGTGTTATACAGTGACAGACCTGCACCCACCAGTACTGTACCTCAATGTTATACAGTGACAGACCTGTACCCATCAGTACTATACCCTGTTATACAGTGACAGACCTGTACCCACCAGTACTGTACCCCAGTGTTATACAGTGACAGACCTGTACACACCAGTACTGTACCCAAGTGTTATACAGTGACAGATCTGTCCCCACCAGTATGTACCCCAGTGTTATACAGTGACAGACCTGTACCCACCAGTACTGTACCCCAATGTTATACAGTGACAGACCTGTACCCACCAGTACTGTACCCCAATGTTATACAGAGAAATACCTGTACCCACCAGTAATGTACCCCAGTGTTATACAGTGACAGACCTGTACCCACCAGTACTGAACCCCAGTGTTATACAGTGACAGACCTGTAGCCACCAGTACTGTACCTCAGTGTTATACAATGACTGACCTGTACCCACAAGTACCGTACCCCAGTGTTATATAGTGATAGACCTGTACCCACCAGTACTGTACCCCAGTGTTATACAGTGACAGACCTGTACGCACCAGTACTGTACCTCAGTGTTATACAGTGACAGACCTGTACCCACCAGTACTGTACCCCAGTGTTATACAATGACATCCCTGCACCCACCAGTACTGTACCCCAGTGTTATACGTGGAGAGACCTGTACCCACTAGTACTGTACCCCAGTGTTATACAGTGACAGACCTTTACCCACTAGTACTGTACCCCAGTGTTATACAGTGACAGACCTGTACCCACCAGTACTGTACCCCAGTGTGAAACAATGACAGACCTGTACCCACCAGTACTGTACCCCAGTGTTATACAATGACAGACCTGTCCCCACCAGTACTGTACCCCAGTGTTATACAATGACATCCCTGCACCCACCAGTACTGTACCCCGGGGGTTATACGTGGAGAGACCTGTACCCACTAGTACTGTACCCCAGTGTTATACAGTGACAGACCTTTACCCACTAGTACTGTACCCCAGTGTTATACAGTGACAGACCTGTACCCACCAGTACTGTACCCCAGTGTGAAACAATGACAGACCTGTACCCACCAGTACTGTACCCCAGTGTTATACAATGACAGACCTGTACCCACCAGTACTGTACCCCAGTGTTATACAGTGACAGACCTGCACCCACCAGTACTGTACCTCAATGTTTTTACAGTGACAGACCTGTATCCACCAGTACTGTACCCCAGTGTTATACAGTGACAGACCTGTACCCACCAGTACTGTACCCCAGTGTTATACAGTGACAGACCTGTACCCACCAGTACAATACCCCAGTGTTATACAGTGACATCCCTGTACCCACCAGTACTGTACCCCAGTGTTATACAGTGA
Source organism: Pristiophorus japonicus (assembly GCF_044704955.1). Lineage (NCBI taxonomy): Eukaryota > Metazoa > Chordata > Chondrichthyes > Pristiophoridae > Pristiophorus > Pristiophorus japonicus. The sequence continues at coordinate 93,578,034 of NC_091996.1, forward strand.
CAGACCTGTATCCACCAGTACTGTACGTCAGTGTTATACAGTGACAGACCTGTACCGACCAGTACTGTACCCCAGTGTTATACAGTGACAGACCTGTACCCACCAGTACTGTACCCCAGTGTTATACAGTGACAGACCTGTACCCACCAGTACAAAACCTCAGTGTAATACAGTGACAGACCTGTACCCACCAGTACTGTAACCCAGTGTTATACAGCGACAGACCTGTACCCACCAGTATTGTACCCCAGTTTTATACAGTAGCAGACGTGTACATACCAGTACTGTACCCCAGAGTTGTACAGTTACAGACCTGTACCGACCAGTACTGTACCCCAGTGTTATACAGTGACAGACCTGTACCCATCAGTACTGTACCCCAGTATTATACAGTGACAGATCTGTACACACCAGTACTGTACCCCAGTGTTTTCGTGCTAGACCTGTACCCACCAGTACTATACGCCAGTGTTATACAGTGACAGACCTGTACCCACCAGTACTGTACCTCAGTGTTATACAGTGACAGAGCTGTACCCACCAGTACTGTACCCCAGTATTATATAGTGACAGACCTGTACCCACCAGTACTGTACCTCAGTGTTATACAGTGACAGAGCTGTACCCACCAGTACTGTACCCCAGTGTTATATAGTGACAGACCTGTACCCACCAGTACTGTACCTCAGTGTTATACAGTGACATACCTGTATCCACCAGTACTGTACCCCAGTGTTATACAGTGACAGACCTGTACCCACCAGTACTGTACCCCAGTGTTGTACAGTGACAGACCTGTACCCACCAGTACTGTACCCCAGTGTTATACAGTGACAGACCTGTACCCACCAGTACTGTACCCCAGTGTTATACAGTGACAGACCTGTACCCACCAGTACTGTACCTCAGTGTTATACAGTGACAGACCTGTACCCACCAGTACTGTACCCCAGTGTTATACAGTGACATCCCTGCACCCACCAGTACTGTACCCCAGTGTTATACAGGGACAGACCTGTACCCACTAGTACTGTACCCCAGTGTTATACAGTGACATACCTGTACCCACTAGTACCGTACCCCAGTGTTATACAGTGACAGACCTGTACCCACTAGTACTGTACCGCAGTGTTATACAGTGACAGACCTGTACCCACCAGTACTGTACCCCAGTGTTATACAGTGAGAGACCTGTACCCATCAGTACGATACCCGTGTTATACAGTGACAGACCTGTACCCACCAGTATGTACCCCAGTGTTATACAGTGACAGACCTGTACCCACCAGTACTGTACCCAAGTGTTATACAGTGACAGACCTGTACCCACCAGTATGTACCCCAGTGTTATACAGTGACAGACCTGTACCCACCAGTACTCTACCCCAGTGTTATACAATGACAGACCTATACCCACCAGTACTGTACCCAAGTGTTATACAGTGAGAGACCTGTACCCATCAGTACGATACCCGTGTTATACAGTGACAGACCTGTACCCACCAGTATGTACCCCAGTGTTATACAGTGACAGACCTGTACCCACCAGTACTGTACCCAAGTGTTATACAGTGACAGACCTGTACCCAACAGTACTGTACCCCAGTGTTATCCAGTGACAGACCTGTAGCCACCAATACTGTACCCCAGTGTTAGACAGTGACAGACTTGTACCCACCAGTACTACACCTCAGTGTTATACAGTGACAGACCTGCACCCACCAGTACTGTACCCCAGTGTTATACAGCGACAGACCTGTACCCACCAGTATTGTACCCGTGTGATACAGTGACAGACCTGTACCCATCAGTACTGTACCCCAGTATTATACAGTGACAGACCTGTACCCACCAGTACTGTACCACAGTGTTTTCGTGACAGACCTGTACCCACCAGTACTGTACATCAGTGTTATACAGTGACAGAGCTGTACACACCAGTACTGTACCCCAGTGTTATACAGTGACAGAGCTGTACCCACCAGTACTGTACCCCAGTGTTATACAGTGACAGACCCGTACCCACCAGTACTGTACCTCAGTGTTATACAGTGACACAGCTGTACCCACCAGTACTGTACCTCAGTGTTATACAGTGACAGAGCTGCACCCACCAGTACTGTACCCCAGTGTTATACAGTGACAGACCTGTACCCACCAGTACTGTACCCCAGTGTTGTACAGTGACAGACCTGTACCCACCAGTACTGTACCCCAGTGTTATACAGTGACAGACCTGTACCCACCAGTACTGTACCCGAGTGTTATACAGTGACAGATCTGTATCCACCAGTACTGTACCCCAGTGTTATACAGTGACAGACCTGTACCCACCAGTACTGTACCCCAGTGTTATACAGTGACAGACCTGTACCCACCAGTACTGTACCCCAGTGTTATACAGTGACAGACCTGTACCTACCAGTACTGTACCCCAGTGTTATACAGTGACAAACCTGTACCCACCAGTACTGTACTCCAGTGTTATACAGTGACCGACCTGTACCCACCAGTTCTGTACCCCAGTGTTATACAGTGGCAGACCTGTACGCACCAGTACTGTACCTCAATGTTATACAGTGACAGACCTGTACCCACCAGTACTGTACCCCAGTGTTATACAGTGACATCCCTGTACCCACCAGTACTGTACCCCAGTGTTATACAGTGACAGACCTATACCCACCAGGATTGTATCCCAGTGTTATACAGCGACAGACCTGTACCCACCAGTACTGTAGCTCAGTGTTATACAATGACAGACCTGTACCCACAAGTACCGTACCCGTGTTATATAGTGACAGACCTGTACCCACCAGTACTGTACCCCAGTGTTATGCAGTGACAGACCTGTACCCACCAGTACTGTACCCCAGTGTTATACAGTGACAGACCTGTACCCACCAGTACTGTACCCCAGTGTTATACAATGACAGACCTGTACCCACCAGTACTGTACCCCAGTGTTATACAATGACAGACCTGTACCCACAAGTACCATACCCCAGTGTTATATTGTGACAGACCTGTACCCACCAGTACTGTACCCCAGTGTTATACAGTGACAGACCTGTACCCACCAGTACTGTACCTCAGTGTTATACAGTGACAGACCTGCACCCACCAGTACTGTACCCCAGTATTATACAGTGACAGATCTGCATCCACCAGTACTGTACCCCAGTGTTATACAGTGACCGACCTGTACCCACCAGTTCTGTACCCCAGTATTATATAGTGACCGACCTGTACCCACCAGTTCTGTACCCCAGTGTTATACAGTGGCAGACCTGTACGCACCAGTACTGTACCTCAATGTTATACAGTGACAGACCAATACCCACCAGGATTGTATCCCAGTGTTATACAGTGACATCCCTGTACCCACCAGTACTGTACCCCAGTGTTATATAGTGACACACCAGTACACCCCAGTATTGTATTCCGGTGTTTCCAGTGACAGACCTGTGCACTCCAGTACTGTACCCCAGTGTTAATCAGCGACCGACCTGTACCCAACAGTACTGGACCCCAGTGTTATCCAGTGACAGACCTGTACCCACCAATACTGTACCCCAGTGTTATACAGTGACAGACCTGTACCCACCAGTACTATACCTCAGTGTTATACTGTGACAGACCTGTACATACCAGTAGTGTACCCCAGTGTTATACAGTGACAGACCTGTACGCATCAGTACTGTACCCCAGTATTATACAGTGACAGAGCTGTACCCACCAGTACTGTACCCCAGTGTTTTCGTGACAGAGCTGTACCCACCAGTACTGTACCCAAGTGTTTTCGTGACAGAGCTGTACCCACCAGTACTGTACCCCAGTGTTATACAGTGACAGACCTGTACCCACCAGTACTGTACCTCAGTGTTATACAGTGACAGACCTGTACCCACCAGTACTGTACCCAAGTGTTATACAGTGACAGACCTGTACCCACCAGTACTGTACCCCAGTGTTATACAGTGACAGACCTGTACCCACCAGTACTGTACCCCAGTGTTATACACTGACAGCCCTGCACCCACCAGTACTGTACCCCAGTGTTATACAGTGACAGACCTGTACCCACCAGTATTGTACCCCAGTTTTATACAGTAGCAGACATGTACATACCAGTAGTGTACCCCAGTGTTATACAGTTACAGACCTGTACCGACCAGTGCTGTACCCCAGTGTTATACAGTGACAGACCTGTACCCACCAGTACTGTACCCCAGTGTTATACAGTGACAGACCAGGACACCCCAGTATTGTATTCCGGTGTTATACAGTGACAGACCTGTACCCACCAGTACTGTCCCCCAGTGTTATACAGTGACAAACCTGTACCCACCAGTACTGTACCCCAGTGTTATACAGTGACAGACCTGTACCCACCAGTACTGTACCCCAGTGTTATACAGTGACAGACCTGTACCCACCAGTACTGTACCCCAGTGTTATACAGTGACAGACCTGTACCCACCAGAACTGTACCCCAGTGTTATACAGTGACAGACCTGTACCGACCAGTGCTGTACCCCAGTGTTATACAGTGACAGACCTGTACCCACCAGTACTGTACCCCAGTGTTTTTCAGTGACAGACCAGGACACCCCAGTATTGTATTCCGGTGTTGTACAGTGACAGACCTCTACCCACCAGTACTGTACCCCGCTGTTACACAGTGACAGATATGTATCCACCAGTACTGTACCCCAGTGTTATACAGTGACAGACCTGTACCCACCAGTACTGTACCCCAGTGTTATACAGTGACAGAGCTATACCCACCAGGATTGTATCCCAGTGTTATACAGCGACAGACCTGTACCCACCAGTACTGTACCCCAGTGTTATACAGTGACAGACCTGTACCCACCAGTACTGTACCTCAGTGTTATACAATGACAGACCTGTACCCACAAGTACCGTACCCGTGTTATATAGTGACAGACCTGTACCCACCAGTACTGTACCCCAGTGTTATACAGTGACAGACCTGTACCCACCAGTACTGTACCTCAGTGTTATACAATGACAGACCTGTACCCACAAGTACCGTACCCGTGTTATATAGTGACAGACCTGTACCCACCAGTACTGTACCCCAGTGTTATGCAGTGACAGACCTGTACCCACCAGTACTGTACCCCAGTGTTATACAGTGACAGACCTGTACCCACCAGTACTGTACCTCAGTGTTATACAGTGACAGACCTGCACCCACCAGTACTGTACCCCAGTGTTATACAGTGACATACCTGTACCCACCAGTACTGTACCCCAGTGTTATACAATGACAGACCTGTACCCATCAGTGCTGTACCCCAGTGTTATACAGTGACAGATCTGCATCCACCAGTACTGTACCCCAGTGTTATACAGTGACCGACCTGTACCCACCAGTTCTGTACCCCAGTGTTATACAGGGACAGATCTGTACCCACCAGTGCTGTACCTCAGTGTTATACAATGACAGACCTCTACCCACAAGTACCGTACCCGTGTTATATAGTGACAGACCTGTACCCACCAGTACTGTACCCCAGTGTTATACAATGACAGATCTGTATCCACCAGTACTGTACCCCAGTGTTATACAGTGACCGACCTGTACCCACCAGTTCTGTACCCCAGTGTTACTCAGAGACCTGTACCCACCAGTACCGTACACCAGTGTTATACAATGACAGACCTGTACCCATCAGTACTGTACCCGTGTTATACAGTGACAGACCTGTACCCACCAGTACTGTACCCCAGTGTTATACAGTGACAGACCTGTACCCACCAGTACTGTACCCCAGTGTTATACAGGGACAGATCTGTACCCACCAGTGCTGTACCCCAGTGTTACTCAGAGACCTGTATCCACCAGTACCGTACACCAGTGTTATACAATGACAGACCTGTACCCATCAGTACTGTACCCGTGTTATACAGTGACAGACCTGTACCCACCAGTACTGTACCCCAGTGTTATACAATGACAGACCTGTCCCCATCAATGCTGTACCCCAGTGTTATACAGTGACAGACCTGTGCCCACCAGTACTGTACCCCAGTGTTATACAGTGACAGACCAGGACACCCCAGTATTGTATTACGGTGTTATACAGTGACAGACCTGTACCCACCAGTACTGTCCCCCACTGTTACACAGTGACAGATCTGTACCCACCAATACTGTACCCCAGTGTTATACAGGGACAGACCTGTACCCACCAGTGCTGCACCCCAGTGTTACTCAGAGACCTGTACCCACCAGTACCGTACACCAGTGTTATATAATGACAGACCTGTACCCATCAGTACTGTACACGTGTTATACAGTGACAGATCTGTACCCACCAATACTGTACCCCAGTGTTATACAGTGACAGACCTGTACCCACCAGTACTGTACCCCAGTGTTCTACAGTGATAGACCAGTACACCCCAGTATTGTATTCCAGTGTTATAAAGCGACAGACCTGTACCCACCAGTACTGTACCCCAGTGTTACTCAGAGACCTGTACCCACCAGTACCGTACACCAGTGTTATACAATGACAGACCTGTACCCATCAGTACTGTACCCGTGTTATACAGTGACAGACCTGTACCCACCAGTACTGTACCCCAGTGTTATGCAATGACAGACCTGCACCCATCAATGCTGTACCCCAGTGTTATACAGTGACAGACCTGTGCCCACCAGTACTGTACCCCAGTGTTGTACAGTGACAGACCAGGACACCCCAGTATTGTATTCCGGTGTTATACAGTGACAGACCTGTACCCACCAGTACTGTCCCCCACTGTTACACAGTGACAGATCTGTATCCACCAGTACTGTACCCCAGTGTTATACAGTGACCGACCTGTACCCACCAGTGCTGCACCGCAGTGTTATACAGGGACAGACCTGTACCCACCAATATTGTACCCCAGTGTTATACAGGGACAGACCTGTACCCACCAGTACTGTACCCCAGTGTTATAGTGACAGACCTGTACCCACCAGTACTGTACCCCAGTGTTATACAGTGACAGACCTGTACCCACCAATACTGTACCTCAATGTTATACAATGACAGACCTGTACCCACCAGTACTGTACCCCAGTGTTATACAGTGACAGACCTGTACCCAGCAGTACTGTACCCCAGTGTTATACAGTGACAGACCTGTACCCACCAGTACTGTACCTCAGTGTTATACAATGACAGACCTGTACCCACAAGTACCGTACCCGTGTTATATAGTGACAGACCTGTACCCACCAGTACTGTACCCCAGTGTTATGCAGTGACAGACCTGTACCCACCAGTACTGTACCCCAGTGTTATACAGTGACAGACCTGTAGCCACCAGTACTGTACCCCAGTGTTATACAATGACAGACCTGTACCCACCAGTACTGTACCCCAGTGTTATACAATGACAGACCTATACCCACAAGTACCATACCGCAGTGTTATATAGTGACAGACCTGTACCCACCAGTACTGTACCCCAGTGTTATACAGTGACAGACCTGTACCCACCAGTACTGTACCTCAGTGTTATACAGTGACAGACCTGTACCCACCAGTACTATACCCCAGTGTTATACAGTGACAGACCTGTACCCACCAGTACTGTACCCCAGTGTTATACAGTGACAGACCTGTACCCACCAGTACTGTACCCCAGTGTTATACAATGACAGACCTGTACCCATCAATACTGTACCCCAGTGTTATACAGTGACAGACCTGTACCCACCAGTACTGTACCCCAGTGTTATACAGTTTCAGACCTGTACCCACCAATACTGTACCCCAATGTTATAGAGTGACAGACCTGTACCCACCAGTACTGTACCCCAGTGTTATACAGTGACAGACCTGTACCCACCAGTACTGTACCTCAGTGTTATACAGTGACAGACCTGTACCCACCAGTACTGTACCTCAGTGTTATACAATGACAGACCTGTACCCACAAGTACCGTACCCGTGTTATATAGTGAGAGACCTGTACCCACCAGTACTGTACCCCAGTGTTATGCAGTGACAGACCTGTACCCACCAGTACTGTACCCCAGTGTTACACAGAGACCTGTACCCACCAGTACCGTACACCAGTGTTATACAATGACAGACCTGTACCCATCAGTACTGTACCTCAGTGTTATACAGTGACAGACCTGTACCCACCAATACTGTACCCCAGTGTTATACAGTGACAGACCTGTACCCACCAGTACTGTACCTCAGTGTTATACAGTGACAGACCTGTATCCACCAGTACTGTATCCCAGTGTTGTACAGTGACAGACCTGTACGCACCAGTACTGTACCCCAGTGTTATACAGTGACAGACCTGTACCCACCAGTACTGTACCCCAGTGTTATACAGTGACAGACCTGTACCCACCAGTACTGTACCCACCAGTAATGTACCCCAGTGTTATACAGTGACAGACCTGTACCCACCAGTACTGTACCCCAGTGTTATACAGTGACAGACCTGTACCCACCAGTACTGTACCCCAGTGTTATACAGTGACAGACCTGTACCCACCAGTACTGTACCTCAGTGTTATACAGTGACAGACCTGTATCCACCAGTACTGTACACCAGTGTTATACAGTGACAGACCTGTATCCACCAGTACTGTACCCCAGTGTTATACAGTGACAGACCTGTACCCACCAGTACTGTACCCCAGTGTTATACAGTGACAGATCTGTACCCACCAGTACTGAACCCATGTTGCACAGTGACAGAGCTGTACCCACCAGTATTATACCCCAAGGTTACAAAGGTGGCCTCTCCGACAGTGCGGCACTCCCTCAGTACCGCCCCTACGACAGTGCGGCGCTCCCTCAGTACTGCCCCTCCGATAGTGCGGTGCTCCCTCAGTACTGCCCCTCCGACAGTGCGGCGCTCCCTCAGTACTTCCCCTCCGATAGTGCGGCGCTCCCTCAGTGCTAGCACACGAAATGTCAGCCTGGATTCTGAACCCAAGACTTGAAGTGGGGCAAATGGGGGAGGCCCCACCTTCAATCACCACTCCTGGGATTCAGGATAAGAGGACGGTGCGGAGTATGAGCGAAAACAAAGCCGCGCTAATTTTACTAGGCTGAGCCCTCGAGCCTGGAGATCCCTAGATGGGGTGGCGGGGAAGTAGTTCTGAGTTTGGGGAACTATTGCTGGCGGGGCGATCAATATATCAATAATTATTCAATCCTATTTGACCCCGAGCTGAGCCTCCGACACCATCCCTCACCCCAACTTCTGTCCGAGGCTGACCCACACTCTTCGCAACCTCGGTGTCATATCGGACCCTGAAATGAGCTTTTGACCACATATCGGCAGCATAACTAAACCCGCCTATTTCCTCCTCTGTAACATCGCCCGTCTCCGCCCCCTGCCTCAGCTCATCTGCTGCTGCTGAAGCCCTCATCCGTGCCTTTGTTCCCTCCAGACTTGACTATTCCAACGCACTCCTGGCTGGCATCCCACATTCTACCCGACGTAAACTAGAGCTGATCCAAAACTCGGCCCTCCCGCAGTCCTAACTCGCACCAAGTCCCGCTCACCCATCACCCCCTGTGCTCGCTGCCCCGTGTCCTAACTCACACCCAGTCCCGCTCACCCATCACCCCCTGTGCTCGCTGACCCCGTGTCCTAACTCGCACCGAGTCCCGCTCACCCATCACCCACTGTGCTCGCTGCCCCGTGTCCTAACTCGCACCCAGTCCCGCTCACCCATCACCCCCTGTGCTCACTGACCCGTGTCCTAACTCGCACCGAGTCCCACTCACCCATCACCCCCTGTGCTCGCTGACCCCGTGTCCTAACTCGCACCGAGTCCCGCTCACCCATCACCCACTGTGCTCACTGCCCCATGTCCTAACTCGCACCCAGTCCCGCTCACCCATCACCCACTGTGCTCACTGCCCCGTGTCCTAACTCGCACCGAGTCCCGCTCGCCCATCACCCCCTGTGCTCGCTGCCCCGTGTCCTAACTCGCACCGAGTCCCGCTCACCCATCAACCCCCTGCGCTCGCTGCCCCGTGTCCTAACTCGCACCGAGTCCCGCTCGCCCATCGCCCCCTGTGCTCGCTGCCCCGTGTCCTAACTCACACCCAGTCCCGCTCACCCATCACCCCCTGTGCTCACTGCCTCGTGTCCTAACTCGCACCAAGTCCCGCTCACCCATCACCGCCTGTGCTCGCTGCCCCGTGTCCTAACTCGCACCCAGTCCCACTCACCCATCACCCCCTGTGCTCGCTGCCCCGTGTCCTAACTCGCACCCAGTCCCACTCACCCATCACCCCCTGTGCTCGCTGATGTACAATGCCTTTGGACAGGCAACGCTTCGATTTAAAAATACTCGTCTTTCTGTTCAAATCTCTCCATGTCCCTCGTCCCTCCCTATCTTTGTCATCTCCTCCAGCCCCATAACCGCCCCTCCGCCCCCCCCCCCCCCCGCCCGCTGAGATCTCTGCACTCCGCCAATACTAGCCTCTTGCCCATCCCCCCGATTTCCATCGCTCCACCATCGGTGGCCGTGCCTTCTGTTGCCTGGGCCCCAAGCTCTGGAACTCGCTCCATAAACCTCTCCGCCTCTCTCCCTCTCTTTCCTCCTTTAAGCCGCTCCTTAAAACCAACCTCTTTGACCAAGCTTCCTGGCCCTAATATCTCTGGTGGGCTCGGCATCAAATATTGTTTGATAATCGCTCTCGTGAAGCGGCTTGGGACGTTTTACTGCAATTAAGGTGCCATATAAATGCGCGTTGTTGTTGAATCTATTTGCTCGTATGAAATCAATGCAGCAGTTGTCAGGGACCTGCAACAGAACATCCCCGGGAGCGGGGAAACGACCGACTTGCCTCCGAGACAGAAGGTAGGCGGCAAATGAAGATTAATGGGAGCTCACTGTTTGCTGTAATGAAAGAGGATTTTGCAGAGCCCAGAATGTACAGCCGAAGTTTGATCGTCGCTCAAGCATAGTACAAACCTCTGCTGCACATTCAGGCTCATTGACATTGTGACCCAGAGCAGTGAACAAGAACAGATCCACTCACTTCACTTTGGAACACACCAGCACGCTGGCCAAACAATGCCTGCTACAATTCTATGTAGAATGTTCCTCCTACACACACAGAGGTGCATAGGGCACTCCTGCCTCGCGGTCAAAGACTGGGAGATCAAGCCCCACTCCTAGTGAAGTGCAGAGGGAGTGCCACACTGTCGGAGGGGCGGCACTGAGGGAGCGCCACACTGTTGGAGGGGCAGTACTGAGGGAGCGCCGCACTGTCGGAGGGGCGGCACTGAGGGAGCGCCACACTGTCGGAGGGGCAGTACTGAGGGAGCGCCGCACTGTCGGAGGGGCAGTACTGAGGGAGCGCCGCACTGTCGGAGGGGCGGTACTGAGAGAGCGCCGCACTGTCGGAGGGGCAGTGCTGAGGGAGTGCTGCACTGTCGGAGGGGCAGTACTGAGGGAGCGCGCACTGTCAGAGGTGCCGTCTTTCGGATGAGACTTTAAACCGAGGCCCTGTCTGTCCTCTCTGGTGGACGTAAAAGATCGCACGGCACTATTGGAAGAAGAGCAGGGGAGTGCGCCCCGGTGTCCTGGGCCCAATGTTTATCACTCAATTAATAAAACTTTGATTATCTAGTCATTATCACATTGCTGTGTGTGGGAGCTTGCTGTGCTCAAATTGGCTGCCGCGTTTCCCACATTACAACAGTGACTATACTCCAAACTTGATTGACAGTACTTGATTGACTGTAAAGCGCTTTGGGAGGTCGTGAAAGGTGCTATATAAATGCAAGTACCTGCCAGGGGAGTGTTTGATGGGACAGTGTAGAGGGAGCTTTACTCTGTATCTAACCCTGTGCTGTACCTGCCCTGGGAGTGTTTGATGGGACAGTGTTGAGGGAGCTTTACTCTGTATCTAACCCCCTGTACCTGCCCTGGGAGTGTTTGATGGGACAGTGTAGAGGGAGCTTTACTCTGTATCTAACCCCGTGCTGTATCTGTCCTGGGAGTGTTTGATGGGACAGTGTAGAGGGAGCTTTACTCTGTATCTAACCTCGTGCTGCACCTGCCCTGGGAGTGTGTGATGAGGACAGTGTAGAGGGAGCTTTACTCTGTATCTAACCCCGTGCTGTACCTGCCCTGGGAGTGTGTGATGGGGACAGTGTAGAGGGAGCTTTACTATGTATCTAACCCCGTGCTGTACCTGCCCTGGGAGTGTTTGATGGGACAGTGTAGAGGGAGCCTTACTCTGTATCTAACCCCGTGCTGTACCTGCCCTGGGAGTGTGTGATGGGGACGGTGTAGAGGGAGCACCATTCAAATGGACTCAAAGCTACGCATACAGCACAAAATCCTCGTAAATAAATCAGCGAGGAGAGGCTGACTGGGATTGTTGCCAATCTAGGGAGCAACACTGAAACCGCTCCCAGTTGTTAGGGCCTCAGAGCCCTGTTTAATATTGAAAGCTGCTGTGGGACTGAAGGCAACTCATTTGATGCAGCGGTACTGGTGGGATTGGAGCGGAATCAGTGATAAATATTTCGAATGTCAAGCAAGCCGTTGCCTAGCAACAGGCCACCCACTTCCCCGAAGCCCTGTTAGATGCTGGGTTACAAAGCGGATCGGTAATCACGCTCTCGCTCGCTGGGTCTATCCAGTTCTCAGTGACACCAGGGGCGGGGCAGGAGGTGGAGGAGGCGGTGGGGATTGACTGACTCAAATTCGCTCGCGGGGCCTCTCAGCTCCTGGTCGTGTCGCTTAACAAATGAGCTGGGCCCTCGGCCTGGTAATTACATGTTCTGCGAAGGCAATCTACAGCAACTGGCTCGATAAATCATCCAAATAAACTGCAGACACCGACCGCAGCCTTGGCGACAGACTTGTGTTTCAACAGCACCTTTCACCAGCTCAGGACGTCCCAAAGTGTCCCACACCCCAATGATGCACTTGTTTTCAAAGGCGGTCACTGCTGTAATGTAGGGGCGTCGGTTTAACGTCTCATCGAAGACTGTCCCTCCGACAGTGCAGCGCTCCCTCAGCATTGCCCCTCCTACAGTGCGGTGCTCCCTCGGTACTGCCCCTCCGACAGTGCGCCGCTCCCTCAGTACTGCCCCTCCGACAGTGCGGCGCTCCCTCAGTACTGCCCCTCCGACAGTGCGGCGCTCCCTCAGTACTGCCCCTCCGACAGTGCGGTGCTCCCTCGGTACTGCCCCTCCGACAGTGCGACGCTCCCTCAGTACTGCCCCTCCGACAGTGCGGCGCTCCCTCAGTACTGCCCCTCCGGCAGTGCGGTGCTCCCTCAGTACTGCCCCTCTGACAGTGTGGCGCTCCCTCAATACTGCCCCTCCAACAGTGCGGCACTCCCTCAGTACTGCCCCTCCAACAGTGTGGCGCTCCCTCAATACTGCCCCTCCAACAGTGTGGCGCTCCCTCAGTACTGCCCTTCCAACAGTGTGGCGCTCCCTCAGTACTGCCCCTCCAACAGTGTGGCGCTCCCTCAATACTGCCCCTCCAATAGTGTGGCGTTCCCTCAATACTGCCCCTCCGACAGTGCAGTCCTCCCTCGGTACTGCCCCTCCGACAGTACGACGCTCCCTCAGCACTGCACTGGGAATGTCAGCCTGGATTTCGTGCTCAAGTCCCTGGAGTGGGACTCGAACCCACAACCTTATGACTCAGAGGCGAGAGTCCTGCCCACTGAGACATGGCTTGCTCTCAATGTGAACATCCCCCTCCCCCACTCCCCGGTGAGTTCAAGAGTTGGCCAATTATTGGACACATGGAGAGAAACGCTGCTCCCTGTCCCGGAAGGTTTCAACAGTTGGCCAATTATCGGAGCCGATCTCCACAAAGCCGTGCCTTCCTCATTCCCCAGTTGGATCTCAGGTACAGCAAAAGCCTTTTGTTGGCTGCTTCACCGATCAGAAATTGGGCCTGGGGTGTGCGGGGGAGGATTATTCCAATATAATTCAAGGCCAGGAGCCAATGACTGTGGGTAGCAAAACATCCTCAGATTTGGCCTCGACAAAAGCTACCTTTGAAAGGTGGCAATGGTCTGCCATCCCTCAGTAACGAGAGCTTACTGCGTCAGTGTTAGCTCCCGCAGGCTACTTCTCACAGTGAACACGTTGGCTTTCCAAATGGACAGGCTCAGCCGTTAATTATCCTTCCTGGGAAGCAGTAACGAGCTCCCTGGCAGTGCTGTATTCTGCCTTGCCGAGAGAGATGGGAATGTCAACTGGCAGGGTTACTACTCAGGCTGCCTCCTTTGAAGAAAGACAAATTCAAGTTTCGCATGAACCCAAACCCAAAAATACATTTTGGTAGGAAAAACATAAGGATTGGGAGCAGGAGTCGGCCATTCGGCCCCTCGAACCTACTCCGCCATTCGATGCAACCATGGCTTATCTTTGACCTCAACTCCACTTGCCCGCACCATCCGTGTATCATCCAAAATTCTATCGATCTCAGCCTTGAATATACTCAAAGACTGAGCCTCCACAGCCCTCTGGGGCAGAGAATTCCAAAGATTCACCACCCTCTGAGTGAAGAAATTCCTCCTCATCTCAGTCCTGAATGGCCGACCCCTTATCCTGAGACTGTGACCCCTGGTTCTAGACTCCCCAGCCCGGGGGGAAACATCCTCCCTGCATCTACCCTCTCAAGTCCTGTAAGAACTGTGTACGTTTCAATGAGATCACCTCTCATTCTAGGGAATATAGGCCCAGTCTGCTCAATCTCTCCTCATAGGACAACCCCCCCCATCCCAGGAATCAGTCTGGTGAACCTTCACTGCACACCCTCTATGGCAAGTATATCCTTCCTTAGGTAAGGAGACCAGAACTGTGGTCTCACCAGGGCCCGGTATAATTGCAATAAGACGTCTTTACTCTTATACTCAAATCCTCTTGTAATAAAGGCCAACATACCATTTGCTTGCTGTACCTGCATGTCAACTTTCAGTGATTCGTGTCCCTCTGAACACCAACATTTCCCAATCTCTCAGTACTTAAAAAATAATCTATTTTTCTATTATTTCTACCAAATTGGATAATGAGGAGAAGCAATATAAACTAAAGGGTACAATTCTAAAGGGGGTGCATGAACAGAGAGACCTGTGTGTATATGTGCACAAATCGCTGAAGGTGGTAGGGCAGGTTGAGAAAGCGGTTAAAGCATATGGGATCCTGGGCTTCATAAATAGAGACATTGAGTACAAAAGCAAGGACGTTATGATAAACCTTTCTTGTAAATCTTTTCAGCACCCTCTTATACAACACTGGTTCAGTCTCAACTGGAGTACTGTGTCCAATTCTGGGCACCACACTTTAGCAAGGATGTGAAAGGCCTTGGAGAGGGTGCTGAAAAGATTTACAAGAATGGTTCCAGGGATGAGGGACTTCTGTGACGGGGATAGACTGGAGAAGCTGGGGTTGTTCTCCTGAGAGCACAGAGGAGCTTTGATCGAGGTGTTCAAAATCATGAGGGGTCTGGACAGAGTAGATCGAGAGAAACTGTTCCCATTGGCGGAAGGGTCGGGAACCAGAGGACACAGATTTAAGGTGATCGGCAGAAGAACCATAAGAATATAAGAAATAGGAGCAGGAGTAGGCCATTTGGCCCCTCGAGCTTCTCCGCCAATCAATAACCAAAGGCGATATGAGGGGAAACCTTTTTACACAGTGGGTGGTTAGAATCTGGAATGCACTGCTGGAGAGGACAGTGGAGGCAGATTCAATTTCAAAAGAAAATTGGTAAGTACCTGAAGGAAAAAAAAGTTTAGGGATACGGGGAAAGGGCGGGGGGAGTGGGACTGGCTGAGGTGCTCTTGCAGAGAGCCGGCACGGTCTCGATGGGCCGAATGGCCTCTTTCTGTGCTGTAACTATTCTTTGAATCTATGAAAACATGCAACCTCACCCATGCCCTGCATGAATTGCACCAGGGGCACGAACAATTGCCCCTGGTAATGCGCGCTCGAGATCACATCGGATGCAAACTCATTCTTCAATCTGCTCCAAAAAGCAATAAATATCTTACGTCAGGGTTACATTCAGGTTAAATTGATCGGTTGGATTTATTATTAATCAATAGAATTACACAGAGGCAGCAAGATTCAGCAAGTTACTGATGATACAAATACTTAGAAGACAATAAAGACAGTATCAGTCCATGGGGGATTAAAATCCCTTTTGCAGAACCTATTTCTTGTGCTCTGCATTAATTGTGGAAAGAACAGGCTTTTGTAGACTTCCGAAAGCAACTGCATAGAGAGAAATTGCACCGTGGCCAACTTCAACGTTACATGCACGCTGCACTAAAGCCTCTACCCCAGAATAAGCCTTTCAGGTCACCGCTCTTATCGCCGAGACTCTAACTATCTTCCTCTCAATGATATCCCCTGGTGGATCAGCCCTGTAGATAATGAATTAATTTATTTCCTTATCTTTTCAGAGAGAGAGAGAGAAAGAGAGAGTGTGTCCAGGCAAAATTTAACCTAATTAGTTTGAGTTCCAGTTGTTGCATCAATGATACAAGCTGCAGAGTAGCTATTGACGCCACTGTGGCAGCCAATGAGCAGGAGCTGGGGCGGGGCTTATGGCAGGACTCAAAACAAACAATCTATTTTACAGCAAACAAAGTCTATCTACTCGGCGAACAGAGTCTATTTAAACCGCGCACTGCAGCAGACAGTCCACTGAATCTATTTAAATCGCGCACTGCAGCAACCAGTCAACAGAATCTACTTAAATTGCGCACTGCAGCAAACAGTCCACTGAATCTATTTAAACCGCGGGCTGCAGCAAACAGTCCACAGAATCTATTTAAACCGCGCGCTGCAGCAACCAGTCCACAGAATCTATTTAAACCGCACACTGCAGCAAACAGTCCATAGAATCTATTTAAATTGCGCACTGCAGCAAAACAGTCCACAGAATCTATTTAAACCGCGCACTGCAGCAACCAGACCACAGAATCTATTTAAACTGCGCACTGCAGCAAACAGTCCACAGAATCTATTTAAATTGCGCACTGCAGCAAACAGTCCACTGAATCTATTTAGACCGCGGGCTGCAGCAAACAGTCCACAGAATCTATTTAAACCACACGCTGCAGCAAACAGTCCACAGAATCTATTTAAAAAGAATCTCTACGAACTACAGCAAACAGAACTCATGACCAAAAACTGCAGCAACTGCTCCCAATAAAAGGGCGGTGGTTACAAATTCAACAGTAGCCTTCAAAAGTGAATTGAACAAATACGTGAAGAACAAAAAAATTGCAGGAATATGCGGAAAGAGTGAGGGAGTGGGACAAACTGGATTGCTCTTTGAAAGAGCTGGCACAGATTCAATGGGCCGAATGGCCTCCTTATGTGCTGCACTGTTCTGTGATTGGATGAAAAGCAGTGTGATTTGCCCAGCAGATTGTCGTGGGTGGAGGACAGCTACATAATACAAATGATGCACGCAGAATCAATCTTCGTCACCGAAAGTAGTGCGGTCTCCAGGCGCGATTATACCAAACATAAGAAATAAGAGCAGGAGTTGGTCTCCTTACCCAAGGAAGGATATACTTGAGTCACACTGTCGGAGGGGCGGTACTGAGGGAGTGCCGCACCGTCAGAGGGGCAGTACTGAGGGAGCGCCGCACTGTCGGAGGGGTAGTACTGAGGGAGCGCCGCACCGTCAGAGGGGTAGTACCGAGGGAGCACCGCACCGTCAGAGGGGCAGTACTGAGGGAGCGCCGCACCGTCAGAGGGGCAGTACTGAGGGAGCGCCGCACTGTCGGAGGGCAGTACTGAGGGAGCGCCGCACTGTCGGAGGGGCAGTACTGAGGAATCGCCGCACTGTCGGAGGGGCAGTACTGAGGGATCGCCGCACTGTCGGAGGGGCAGTGCTGAGGGAGTGCTGCACTGTCGGAGGGGCAGTACTGAGGGAGTGCTGCACTGTCGGAGGGGCAGTACTGAGGGATCGCCGCACTGTCGGAGGGGCAGTACTGAGGGAGCCCCGCACTGTGGGAGGGGCAGTACTGAGGGATCGCCGCACTGTCGGAGGGGCAGTACTGAGGGATCGCCGCACTGTCGGAGTGGCGGTACTGAGGGAGCGCCGCACTGTCGGAGTGGCGGTACTGAGGGAGCGCCGCACTGTCGGAGGGGCAGTACTGAGGGAGCCCCGCACTGTGGGAGGGGCAGTACTGAGGGATCGCCGCACTGTCGGAGGGGCAGTACTGAGGGATCGCCGCACTGTCGGAGTGGCGGTACTGAGGGAGCGCTGCATAACAGGACCTGCTTTTTAATTGCCTGGCTGTGAAATGCTGTGGGGCGGCCTGAGGACACGATAGGTTTGCGAGTTCCTTCGGAGATTTCTGCAAACAATGCCAGAAATGCGTGCTTGCAAATGGCACAGAAGGAGTCCAGATAGTGAAGCACCCACTCTTGAGCAGGTGCTGCTGTTTAATCGAGCCACACTACAGCGACAACTCAGTACAGCAATTACGGTGGAACTTGAAACTTTCGGCAGTGAAATCGACTGCTGTTTGTAAAGGGCAACGTCAGCACGTCTAAAAAAAAACACCGTTTCCTCAGCTTGTGCCACGGCAGAGATATTTAATGAGTTATCGACGAGGTGTGATCTCTCCCAACTCCACTTCTGATTTTTACTGATGTTGGTTGAGGGATAAATATTGACCCCAGAACACCAGGGAGCACTCCCCTGCTTTTCTTCCAATAGTGGCCGTGGGATCTACCCGAGAGGCATACAGGGCCTCGGTTTAACATCTCATCTGAAAGACCGCACGTCCGACAGTGCGGCACTCCCTCAGTACAAAGCCTTCGACAGTGCGGCACTCCCTCAGTACTGCCCCTCTGACAGTGCGGCGCTCCCTCAGCACTGCCCCTCCGACAGTGCGGCGCTCCCTCAGTACTGCCCCTCCGACAGTGCGGCCCTCCCTCAGCACTGCCCCTCCGACAGTGCGGCGCTCCCTCAGTACTGCCCCTCCGACAGTGCGGCGCTCCCTCAGTACTGCCTAGATTCTGTGCTCGGCTCCCTGGAGTCGGACTCGAACCCACAACCTTTTGACTCCGAGGCGAGGTTGCTGTCCACTGAGCCACAGCTGACTTCACTCACGTCACAAGGACAGATGTTTTGGGGAATGTAAATGTCACATGGGGAGAGTGGAATGGGTGCTGTTTTGCGGTTGGTCTGAGGCACAATGTTGGTTATCTGAGGCAACTATTACTCCAAAGAGCCAGTCACAAGGAATAAACATGGCCAGAAGGTCACATCACAGCACAACACACTGCTTGGCAGCTCTCCAGTACGTTCAGTTATGCTGCGATCGACATCACCTCATCGAAGATCAACTGAAGAATAAATAATTCACAGACCATTCGATCACATTGGGCCAGAGATGGAGAGGTTTAGCGGGTGAATTCTCGAGATCGGGGCCCAGGCAGCTGAAGACACGGCCACCAACGATGGAGCAATGGGAATCAGGGGATGCTCAAGAGGCCAGAATTTTAGGAACACAAAGATCTCGGGGGGGGATGGGGAGAGGGGTTGGTGACAGTTACAGAGCTACAATTCTCACCCCTGTTTTCAAATCCACCCATGGTCTCACTACCCTCCATCCAACCTCCAGCCCCACAATCCCCGCCCCCCCCCCCACCCCACCCCCACCCCGAGATCTCTGCGTTCCTCCAATTCTGGCCTCTTGCCCATCTCCCGATTTCCATCGCTCCACCATCGGCAGCCGTGCTTTCAGCTGCCTGGGCCCTGAGCTCTGGAATTCCCTCCCTAAACCTCTCCTCCTTTCTCTCTCTTCCTTGAAGATGATTCTTGAAGCCTACCTCTGTGACCAAGCTTTTGGTCGCCTGTCCCTAATATCTCCTTATGTGGACTCGGTGTTAAATCTTGTCTGAAAAACGCTCATATGAATCACCTGGAATACCGAGTGCAGTTTTGGTTTCCATATTTACGAAAGGATATACTTGCTTTGGAGGCAGTTCAGAGAAGGTTCACTCGGTTGATTCCGGGGATGAGGGGGTTGACTTATAAGGAAAGGTTGAGGAGTTTGGGCCTCTACTCACTGGAATTCAGAAGAATGAGAGGTGATCTTATCGAAACATATAAGATTATGAGGGGGCTTGACAAGGTGGATGCAGAGAGGATGTTTCCACTGATGGGGGAGATTAGAACTAGAGGGCACGATCTTAGAATAAGGGGCCGCCCATTTAAAACAGAGATGAGGAGGAATTTCTTCTCTCAGAGGGTTGTAAATCTGTGGAATTCGTTGCCTCAGAGAGCTGAGGAAGCTGGGTCATTGAATATATTTAAGACAGAGATAGACAGTTTCTTAAAGGATAAGGGAGTAAGGGGGCGGGCAGGGAAGTGGAGTTGAGTCCATGATCGGATCAGCCATGATCGTATTAAATGGCGGAGCAGGCTCGAGGGGCCGTATGGTCTACTCCTGCTCCTATTTCTTATGATCTTATGCCTTGGGACATTTTATAGGAGTTACATAAACGCAAGTGATTGATGCCGGGTCTCTTGCTCAGAGCTGTCTTCCCCATGGACAATTTATTTACTCCCTGGATCAATGTTATTGCTTCACTCGCCATTGTTTCCCTGCGATGGAGTTGTCAGCCTTGCTCACCCATTGCAAAACCAGCCTCAGAAATGGGACAGGCAGAGCACTAATGAGCTGACTGAGATCTCAATCGAATATCCTTGAGATGCCTCAGCCTATCAGATCAGCCCCGTTGACACTGATTGAGTATGTCCGGTAAATGGCTGATAAATCCCAGCCAATTATTTCTCTTCGCCAACGGACACCCGTCAATTACAGACGCATCTGTCAGTTCCCGGACCACATCGTCACATTTAGCCACATTGAGATGCGTTTGGCTCATGCAGGTCATCTGGCCAGGCTGCAGAGAAGCCCTTCCCCCTCCCGTACATTAGTCAGCCGTGGCTCAGTGGGCAGCACTCTCGCCTCCGAGTCAGAAGGTCCTGGGTTCAAGCCCCACTCTAGAGACTCGAGCACATCATCCAGGCCGACACTCCCCGTGCAGTACTGAGGGAGCGCCGCACTGTCGGAGGGGCAGTACTGAGGGAGTGCTGCAGTGTCGGAGGGGCAGTGCTGAGGGAGCGCCGCACTGTCGGAGGGGCAGTACTGAGGGAGCGCTGCAGTGTCGGAGGGGCAGTGCTGAGGGAGCGCCGCACTGTCTGAAGGGCAGGACTGAGGGAGCGCCTCACTGTCGGAGGGGCAGTACTGAGGGAACACCACACTGTCGGAGGGGCAGTACTGAGGGAGCGCCGCACTGTCGGAGGGGCAGTGCTGAGGGAGCGCCGCACTGTCGGAGGGGCAGTACTGAGGGAGCGCCGCACTGTCGGAGGGGCAGTGCTGAGGGAGCGCCGCACTGTCGGAGGGGCAGTACTGAGGGAGCGCCGCACTGTCGGAGGGGCAGTACTGAGGGAGTGCCGCACTGTCGGAGGGGCAGTACTGAGGGAGTGCCGCACTGTCGGAGGGGCAGTGCTGAGGGAGCGCCGCACTGTCGGAGGGGCAGTACTGAGGGAGCGCCGCACTGTCGGAGGGGCAGTACTGAGGGAGCGCCGCACTGTCGGAGGGGCAGTTCTGAGGGAGTGCCGCACTGTCGGAAGGGGCAGTACTGAGGGAGCGCCGCACTGTCGGAGGGGCAGTGCTGAGGGAGCGCCGCACTGTCGGAGGGGCAGTTCTGAGGGAGTGCCGCACTGTCGGAGGGGCAGTACTGAGGGAGCGCCGCACTGTCGGAGGGGCAGTGCTGAGGGAGCACCGCACTGTCGGAGGGGCAGTACTGAGGGAGCGCCGCACTGTCGGAGGGGCAGTGCTGAGGGAACGCCGCACTGTCGGAGGGGCAGTGCTGAGGGAGCGCCGCACTGTCGGAGGGGCAGTACTGAGGGAGCGCCGCACTGTCGGAGGGGCAGTACTGAGGGAGCGCCGCACTGTTGGCGCTGCTTCACCACTGCACTAGGAGTGTGGACCTGTATCCTGGGCACAGGTCTGTGGAGTAGGTCGACGCACTGAGCCAACAGTCTCCTGACCCAGAGCCAAGGCCGCGTGGACTGGTGAGTAATCGAGAGGATTCTTCCGCAAGTTCAAATTTCCAGAGACGTTCCGTCATAAAAAAGCCTTAAAGAGAAGAAATTGACAAGGCCACAAAAATTGATTCTGTTAGGGCCTTAACAAGCACTAAGTAAAATGAAATGGGCATGGGTGGTTTAAATTTACAACAGTGAGTGATGATGGATGTGCGCTTGCAATGTTCTGCACTGGGGTCTCTCTCCCTCGAATCTTACAGCGGGAATGCGATCAGCCCGTTATACGCGATGGCAGGTACAGCGAGGGGCCGCATCGCAGCAAGAATGTTGTTGTTGCTCATCCTCAGCTCCCTGAACCGACCCCCTCACTGCCTGACCCTCGACCCGACCCCCGACTCTGCAGAGCTGACCTCACCCTGGCCACGGGCAGCGGGAGACTGGAAGGGCCAGGCCCCATGTTCAGAAACAAACCCAGTGGGACGAGTCTTGTTGGAGCGGGTTACACTACCCACCCCAACCCCCTCCCACTCACTCCCCCCTCGCCTCCCATTCACTTCCCCTATCCCCTCCCCTCCTCTCCCACTCCCTCCTCCCTCCCCTCCCACTCACTCACCCCTCCCCCCTCCCACTCACTTCCCCCTCGCCTCCCATTCACTTCCCCTATCCCCCCACTCCCTCCTCCCTCCCCTTCCACTCACTCACCCCTCCCCCTCCCACTCATTCCCCCCTCCCTCGCCTCCCACTCACTCCCCCTCCCACTCGCTCCCCCCCCCCCTCTCCCTCCCCCCCCCCTCCCTCTCGCTACCCCCTCTCCCCCTCCCACAACCTTCAGCTGGAGAATAATTAACGGCGTAAGTTGCTGGGAGCGCAGGCAGGGAGGGAACCAAGACCAGTGAGGGCGACTGGGCATCTGGGCCCTCCGTGAACAACGGGACCAACTGTCCATCTCCTTAAATCAACAGGACTGAAGGATTGAGATAGAAGCAGAGGAACGACAGAGGAGGATTTGAGTCAAATTCAGGGAAAGAGAGAGAAATAAAGAAGGGGAAAGAAAGATTGAATGGAGAGAGAAAGAGAGAGACAGAAAGAGACAGAGAAAGAGAGCGAGAGAAAGAGAGCGAGAGAGAGAGAGAGAGAGAGCAAGAGAAAGAGAACGAGTGAGAGAAAGAGAGAGAGCGAGAGAGAGAGCGAGAGAGAGAAAGAGAGCGAGAGAAAGAGAACGAGAGAAAGAGAGCGAGAGAGAAGGAAGGTGAACGAGAGAGAGAAGGAAGGAGAATGAGAGAGAGAGAAGGAAGGAGAACGAGAGAAGGAAGGAAAGAGAATGTGAGAAGGAAGGAAAGCGGAGAGAAAGAAGGAGGGAAGGAAGGAAAGAACGAGGAGGAGGGAAGGAGGGAAGGAAGGAAATAAAAGAGTAAAGTAAGACTTTGATTTTTATAGTTCCTTTCACGACCACCGGACGTCTCAAAGCGCTTTACAGCCAATGAAGTACTTTTGGAGTGTAGTCACTGTTGTGACGCAGCAGCCAATTTGCACACAGCAAGCTCCCACACACAGTAATGTGATAATGACCCAGATAATCTGTTTTAGTGAAGTTGATTGAGGAATAAATATTGGCCAGGACTCCGGAGATAACTCCCCTGCTCTTCTTCCAAATAGTGGCCATGGGATCGATTATATCCACCTGAGAGAGCAGACGGGGCTTCCGTTTAATGTCTCATCCGAAAAACGGCCCCTCCAGACGGGCAAGGTGAGGGCGAGGGGTCAATCGGGACGGAGTCGTGGGTTTGGCGGGGGGTAGGCGCGAGGGTGCGATCGGGATGGAGTTGGGGAAGCAGGGGTGGGGGCGAGGGGACAATCGGGATGGAGTCAGGTGTTGGAGAGGCGAGCGGGCTATCAGGACGAAGTTGGGGAAGCGGGGGGGGGGGCAAGGGGGCGATCGAGACAGAGTCGGGGAAGGTTGGGCGGGGGACCTAAAAGCGATGCTTTACCCGTTGTTGACCTATCTGAAGCACCAAACGCCTGTTTTAAGTGGTCGTCACGGAGACCCGCCAAAATTAACGATTTCGGGGGGGGGGGGGGGTCGGACATTTTTCAGACATCCTTGGGGCATAAGCCCAGGAGGTTGGACCTCTTGCGCCCATCTTACACCCGTGAGAGAGGCTCAACAAGCTCCCATTCCTACCCCAACTCACTGCGCTCGCGTCACATCCTTTGATGTGGCAGAAACACAAGGTTACCGGGGCAGCGGTCGACCAACCAATCAGACGAGGCGACTGAAGGCCTTGTCCACAAAGGCTGTGGAGGCGGTGCTGGAGCTCGATGTGGTAATTAGCAAGGCCGAAAGTGGTTTCGCAAGAGAATTCAAGAGTGTGGGACAAGGTGTGAGAGGACACCGACACCGTCCCTCTCCCCAACTCCTGTCCGCAGTTGAACCAGACCGTTCGCAACCTTGGTATCATATTTGACCCTGAAATTAGCTTTCGGCCACATACCCGCAGCATAACTAAACCTACCTATTTCCACCTCCGTAACATCGCTCATCTCTGCCCCTGCCTCAGCTGAAACCTTCATCCGTGCCTTTGTTACCTCCAGACTTGACTATTCCAACGCACTCCTGGCTGGCCTCCCACATTCTACCCGACGTAAACTGGAGGTGATCCCAAACTCGGCTGTCCCGTGTCCTAACTCGCACCGAGTCCCGCTCATCCATCACCCCCTGTGCTCGCTGCCCCGTGTCCTAACTCGCACCGAGTCCCGCTCACCCATCACCCCCTGTGCTCGCTGCCCCGTGTCCTAACTCGCACTGAGTCCCGCTCACCCATCACCCCCTGAGCTCGCTGCCCCGTGTCCTAACTCACACTGAGTCCCGCTCACCCATCACTCCCTGTGCTCGATGACCTACATTGGCTCCCGGTTAAGCAACGCCTCGATTTCAAAATTCTCATCCTTGTTTACAAATCCCTCCATGACCCTCGCTCCCTCCCTATCTCTGCAATCTCCTCCAGCCCCTACACCCCTCCCTATCTCTGTAACATCCTCCAGCCCCACAACCCCCCGCCCCCCGCTCCCGAGATGTCTGCGCTCCTCTATTTCTGCCCTCCTGAGCATCCCTGATTATAATCGCTCCACCATTGGTGGCCGTGCCTTCTGTTGCCTGGGCCCCAAGCTCTGGAACTCCCTGCCTATACCTCTCCGCCTCTCTACCTCTCTTTCCTCTTTCAAGACGCTCCTTAAAACCGACCTCTTTTGGTCACCTGCGCTAATTTCTACTTACGAGGCGTGGTGTCAATTTTTAAAATCTCTAACACTCCTGTGAAGCACCTTGGGACATTTCACTACGTCAAAGGCGCTATATAAATACAAGTTGTCGTTTGTTTGGTCCCGGGGCAGGGGTGGAGAGAGCATGTGACGTGGAGTTAAGTCAACACCACAAGGGCAGAGCTGGGACATCAGGCCGGAGGATGTTGCGGAGATTGGGCAAGGGGGGAAAGGCAGAGGTGGAACGATGACAGCAGCCCCACTCCAGAGAGGCGAGGTCGATCCCTCGGTACCCCAGCGCCTCGCACCTTGCGAGGCGCTCCCCTGCAGCTCACGTGCCTTTGTGTAGAATCAACGCCTGGTGAACAGCAGAGTTGCTGCAACATGCAATACGGACTTGGCCTCGCACCAAAATATTATTCATGGCTCCTGAGCAACCTCCATTCCTCCTTACACAGTATTTACAGCACAGAAACAGGCCATTGGGCCCCACCGCTCCGTGCCGGGGTTTATGCTCCACACCAGCCCCCTCCCATCCCTCTTCACCTCCCCCCCCATCACCATCTTCTTCTATTCCTTTCTCCCTTGTGTGTTTATCCAGCTTCCCCCTTAAATGCATCGATACTATTCGCCTCAACCCCTCCCTGTGGCAGCGAGTTCCACATTCTCACCGCTCTCTGGGTAAAGAAGTTTCTCCTGAATTCCCCATCAGTGACTGTCTTATATTGATGGCCCCTAATTCTGGCCTCTCCCACAACTGGAAACATCTTCTCTACGTCTACCCTATCGAAACCCCTTTGGTACACTCATAATAAAGGATGAAACTGAGTACTGTGCACAATGAGCAAGTGGGACCTTAGCTCCTTTAATAAGTCTCCAGAGTGCTGGTACCTTGTGGGTGGCCTGCTTATATACCGTGCTCCCAAGGGATGCTGGGATCTCTAGGGACTCCAACAGATGGGCCCTCTGGTGGTCAAGTGTCATACAGGTTACAAGGGGTTAAATACATAACACCCTTCATAATTTTTACAGACCGTGATCAGTTCACCCCTCGGCCTTCTCGTTTCGAGAGAAAAGTGCCCCGGCTTGCTCAGCCTTCCTCGATAGGTATACCCTCTCACTTCTGGCATTATCCTTCTCCAGTGCCTCTATATCCTTTTTATAATATGTAGACCAGAATTGTACGCAGTGCTCCAAGTGCGGTCTAACCAAGGTTTGAGAGAAGATCATAACTTCTCTGCTTTTCGATTCTATCCCTTGAGAAACAATCTTTGTTAATGGTCTTATTAATCTGCATCGCTACTTTTAGCAATTTGTGAATCAGTGCCCCCTGGATCATGCGGTTCTACAGTGTACGCCACTTAGACTCTTAGGGGGCAAAATTGCCCCTTTTATAGCCCAGTTAGCGCCGCAGGGGGCGAGACAATTTTCGCCCGGGGGAAGAGGAGGGGGTGCTACTACCTCCAGGGAAATTAGCCGGATGTTTGCGGAGGTCTTGACACAGCAGCGCTGCGCGCTTTGTGCCGCGGGCCGGTGCGCATGGCAATCATGTCATCGGCGTGCGCGGCAACCTCTCGCCACCCCGCGCTGACCCCTTAACGCCCCGCAGGTCACGAAGCTGGCCGGCATCCGCTCTCTGGGCGGTGCTTAAAATGGAAGGCCCCAGCCGCCCCGGGCCGCCATCTTTTTTTTGCCGGCCGACTCTCGGCTCGGCCATGGCAGCCCTCGTGCAGCCCCGGCACTCCGTCTTGGATGCCGGGCTGCTGTCCCCGGTCCGGCGCTGCCCCGGTGGCCCAGCGGAGGCCATCAGAGGGCATGCAGAGTGCGCGATGGCCCGTCCCTTGAAGCGAAGGGGAGGGGCGTTGAAGTGCATCAGCGCTACGCGGCGCTGCGCCGTTTTCCTCACGCCAGGAGCGCGGGAGATTGCGGTCCGCTTCCTTTCAGGGACGGTGAGGGCAATTCCGCATCGGGGGCGGGGCCTCCGCGTCGGGACCTGTTCGCCGGGGGGGGGGGGCCTGCGCGCCGGGGGGCGGGACCTGCGTGCCGGGGGGGGAGGGCCTGTGCGCCGGGGGGGGCGGGACCTGTTCGCCGGGGGCAGGAGGGGGGGGGCCTGCGTGCCGGGGGGGCGGGACCTGCGTGCCGGGGGGGGGGGGGGGGAGGGCCTGTGCGCCGGGGTGGGCGGGGCCTGCACGCCGGGGAACGGGGCCTGCACGCCGGGTGTGAGGGGCCTGCACGCCGGAGGTGAGGGGCCTGCGCGCTGGTCATTAAAAGTCCCGCCCCCCTGGAAGGTTACTCCCCCCAATCGGGGCGCGGGCCAATTTCGCCCCTTATTTTCCAAGGTGTATGCAGCAAAATGCACCACCACACACATCCAGCGTGACGTTTATTTGCCAATTACACTTCCTGTTAGAATTGTGTCCGGTACACCCAATATACCAAGGCACCCACAGTCAGCGCTCCACGCGTGTGCTTGCACATTGTATTTCACATCAGAGGGACGGCAGTCTATCTGTCACCACAACTCACCAACGTACTTTGTACGACCATCAGTCGAGCCATCAAGGTCTCCAACACTCTCTACGTAAACACCTATCTCCGTTAAACTGCAAGGGCAAACACTGTCTGCTCAATCTTTCAAGATCTTCACTCAGTTCTTCAATCAGCCTTTACCAACTCAAAAGGATTTGCAACTCTGCACAACACAGCTTCGAGCACCAAATACATTTCCGTGTTCAAAAGAAATCGGTGGATTTTCATGTTCTAGACGATGGAACGTGCAAGGCTGTCCCATCAAACACTCCCAGGGCAGATACAGGGGGTTAGATACAGAGTAAAGCTCTCTCTACACTGTTGTGTATAGAAGAACTCCACGAGGCTGAGTACTGTGAGCTAAACTTAGTGTGACCTTAGTCTTCTTTATTAGAACTCCAGAGTGCCTAAACAACATGGCAGCCAACCTTTTATACTGGCCCTGCACGTGTGTGCAGGTGACCATTCAGACTCCAACAGTCGCGCCCTCTGGTGGCAAGTATTACATAGTTACATACATAACATCACTCCCCCCTCCAAAGTCTTCGGTACAAGTTATTTACAAGTTGAGGCGATCCGGAGCTCTTCGTCTAAGTTCAAACCCTGGCGTGTGTGAGTTGGCCGGACCATTGCTGCACTGCACCGCGGCTGGTCTGACCGGACTGTCAGGAACGGTGGGTTCATCCTCGTGATTGACCGTGTGGTCGATTGCTGGTTGGGTGTGTGTTGGTGGATCGGCGATGGTGACGTCCTCTTCAAGTCGTTCCTGGTCAGTAAATCGCAATTTGGTCTGATCTAAATGCTTTCTGCACGTTTGGCCATTTAACAGTTTGATTATAAACACCTTATTCCCTTCCTTGGCCAAAACAGTGCCAGCAACCCACTTGGGACCATGACCGTAATTCAGGATAAACACAGGGTCGTTAACATCAATGCCACGTGAAACAGCCGTGCGAGCGTGGTACATGTTCTGCCGGTGTCACCGGGTTTCCATGTGATCATTAAGATCCAGGTGGACTAGGGAGTGGCTGGTTTTGAGGGCTCTCTTCATTAACAATTCTGCCCGGGAACCCCGGTGAACGAGTGGGGTCGCGTCCGGTAACTGAGCAGAATGCAAGACAAGCGGGTCTGAGGGGAGCCGTCCGTCACGCGTTTCATGCTCTGCTTGATAGTTTGGACTGCCTGCTCCGCTTGACCGTTAGACGCGGACTTAAACAGAGCAGACCTGACCTGCTTGATGCCACTGCGGGTCATAAACTCGTTGAATTCCGAGCTGGTGAAACACGGTCCATTGTCGCTGACAAGGACGTTGGGCAAGCCATGGGTGGCGATCATGGCCCGGAGGCTTTCAATGGTGGCTGTGGACGTGCTGGATGACATGATTACGCATTCAATCCATTTGGAGTAAGCGTCCACAACTACTAAAAGCACCTTTCCTAGAAAGGGGCCGGCAAAATCTACGTGGATCCTGGACCACGGTTTGGAGGGCCATGACCTCAGACTCAGTGGAGCCTCCCTTGGTGCACTGCTCAGTTGCGAGCAAGTGTTGCACTGATGCACGCATGCCTCCAAGTCCGAGTCAATGCCGGGCCACCAAACATGCGACCTGGCAATTGCCTTCATCATGACAATACCTGGGTGGGTATTGTGTAGGTCGTGTATAAACGTTTCCCTGCCTTATTTTGGTAAAACCACGCAATTACCCCATAAGAGACAATCCGACTGGATGGACATTTCATCTTTGCGTTGGTGAAACGGCTTAATTTCATCTTGCATTTCCCCAGGAACGCCAACCAGTTCCCATTTAGAACACAACTCTTTACTAATGATAGCACAGGATCCTGGCTGGTCCAGGTCTGATCTGGCGAGCTGTGACGGGTAACCCCTCGCTCTCAAAAGCATCCATGACCAGTAGCAAGTCTGCGGGCTGCGCCATTTCAACCCCAGTGGTGGGTAATGGTAGCTGGCTGAGAGCATCGGCACAGTTTTCAGTGCCTGATCTGTGGCGGGTAACAGTCATAAGCGGATAATGTTAGTGCCCATCTTTGGATGCAGGACGAAGCGTTGGTGTTTATACCTTTGCTCTCTGAAAGCAGTGAAATGAGCGGCTTGTGGTCAGTTTCAAGCTCAAACCGAAGTCCAAATAGGTATTGGTGCATTTTCTTAACCCCATATACACATGCTTACGGCCTCTTTCTCGACCACACTATAGGCTCGCTCAGCCTTAGACAGACTTCTAGACACGTATGCAACCGGTTGGAGGTTGCCCGATACACTGGCTTGCTGTATCACACAGCTGACCCCGTACGATAAGGCGTCACAAGCCAGCACTAAACATTTACATGGGTCATAATGTACAAGTACGATAAGGCGTCACAAGCCAGCACTAAACATTTACATGGGTCATAATGTACAAGTAACTTAATTGAACATAGCAGGGTCCTGCCTTCTCAAAGGCTGTGTCTTGAGATTTGCCCCAAACCCAGTCGTCACCTTTACGTAGCAACAGGTGCAAAGGCTCTAACAACGTGCTCAACACAGGTAGAAAGTTATCGAAATAGTTGAGGAGTCCCAGGAACGATCACAGCTCCGTCACATTCTGTGGTCTGGGTGCATTCTTGATGGCCTCTGTCTTTGAGTCCGTGGGCCTGATGCCATCTGCTGCAATCTTTCTCCCCAAATATTGCCGGTGAGCTTCCATGTTGAGAAGATATGTTTGGTGTTATCGTCCGTGGCCATGCATGCCTGGGCGATCGCGATGGCCCTGCTCAGGCCTAGGATTTCGACAGTCAGCAGCTTTCGAAGAATGACCTCGTGGCTGATGCCCAGCACGAAAAATTTCTGCAGCATTTGCCGCAAGGTCCCACGAGGTCTCAGGTCGGCGACATAATCCACCATGTCCTGGCCCCCGGAGCGATGGTGCGTGCAAAAACGATATCTGGCCATGAGGATACTCTCCTTCGGCTTGAGGTGGTCCCGAACCAGCGTGCACAACTCTGTATATTCCTTCTCCATTGGTTTTGTCGGTGTGAGCAGATTCTCGATAAGTCCGTATGTTTTAGGCCCACAGGCGGTGAGGAGAACCGCCCTGCGCTTGGCTGCGTTAGTGTCTCCTTCTAGCTCGTTGGCCACAAAGTACTGGTCAAGATGCTCGACGAAGGCTTCCCAATCATCACCCTCTACGAATCTCTCTAATATTCCAAAGGCAGCCATGGTTGCGTGAAGGTTCGTATTCTGTTATTCGTCGCCAATTGTTGTGTATAGAAGAACTCCACGAGGCTGAGTACTGTGAGCTAAACTTAGTGTGACCTTAGTCTTCTTTATTTAAACTCCAGAGTGCC
Organism: Pristiophorus japonicus; assembly: GCF_044704955.1. Taxonomy (NCBI): domain Eukaryota; kingdom Metazoa; phylum Chordata; class Chondrichthyes; family Pristiophoridae; genus Pristiophorus; species Pristiophorus japonicus. The sequence goes on from NC_091996.1 coordinate 93,609,261, forward strand.
TAAACAACATGGCAGCCAATCTTTTATACTGGCCCTGCATGTGTGTACAGGTGACCATTGGGTATTACATAGTTACATACATAACATACACTGTCCCATCAAACACTCCCAGGGCAGTTACAGCACGGGGTTAGATACAGAGTAAAGCTCCCTCTACACTGTCCCCATCAAACACTCCCAGGGCAGTTACAGCACGGGGTTAGATACAGAGTAAAGCTCCCTCTACACTGTCCCCATCAAACACTCCCAGGGCAGTTACAGCACGGGGTTAGATACAGAGTAAAGCTCCCTCTACACTGTCCCCATCAAACACTCCCAGGGCAGTTACAGCACGGGGTTAGATAGAGCAAAGCTTCCTCTACACTGTCTCATGAAACACTCCCAGGGCAGGTACAGCACACGTTAGATCATCATCATCATAGGCAGTCCCTCGGAATCGAAGAAAACTTGCTTCACTCCTGAAGTGAGTTCTTTGGTGGCTGAACAATCCAATACGAGAGCCACAGACTCTGTCACAGGTGGGACAAATAGTCGTTGAGGGAAGGGGTGGGTGGGACTGGTTTGCCGCACGCTCATTCCACTACCTGCGCTTGGTTTCTGCACGCTCTCGGCGTTGAGACTCGAGGTGCTCAGCGCCATCCCGGGTGCACTTCCTCCACTTAGGGCGGTCTTGGACCAGGGACTCCCAGGTGTCGGTGGGGATGTTGCATTTTATCAGGGAGGTTTTGAGGGTGTCCCTGTAACGTTTCTGCTGCCCACCTTTGGCTCGTTTGCCATGAAGGTGTTCAGAGTAGAGCACTTGCTTTGGGAACCGCGTGTCTGGCATGCGGACTGTGTGGCCCGCCCAGCGGAGCTGATCGAGTGTGGTCAGTGCTTCGATGCTGGGGATGTTGGCCTGATTGAGGACACTGATGTTGGTGCACCTGTCCTCCCAGGGGATTTGTAGGATATTGTGGAGACGTCGTTGGTGGTATTTCTCCAGCGACTTGAGGTGTCTACTGTACATGGCCATGCCTCTGAGCCATACAGGGTATTGCTACAGCCTTGTAGACCATGAGCTTGGTGACAGTTTTGAGGGACTGATCTTCAAACACTCTTTTCCTCAGGCAACCGAAGGCTGCACTGGCGCACTGGAGACGGTGTTGGATCTCGTCGTCGATGCCTGCTCTTGATGATAGGAGGCTCCCGAGATATGGGAAGTGGTCCACGGTGTCCAGGGCCGCGCCGTGGATCTTGATGAGTCGGGGGGCAGTGCTGTGCGGCGAGGACAGGCTGGTGGAGGACCTTTACCTAACTGATGTTTAGCGTAAGGCCCATGCTTTCATACGCCTCAGTAAATACGTCAGCTATGTCCTGGAGTTCAGCCTCTGTGTGTGCGCAGACGCAGGCGTTGTCTGCGTACTGTAGCTCGACAACAGAGGTTGGGGTGGTCTTGGACCTGGCCTGGAGACGGCGAAGGTTGAACAGCTTCCCACTGGTTCTGTAGTTTAGTTCCACTCCAGCGGGGACCTTGTTGACTGTAAGGTGGAGCATGGCGGCGAGGAAGATTGAGGAGAGCGTTGGGGCGATGACGCAGCCCTGTTTGACTGCGGCCCGGACGTGGATTGGGTCTGTGATGGATCCGTTGGTAAGGATCACGGCCTGCATGTCGTCGTGGAGCAGGCGGAGGATGGTGACGAACTTTTGAGGGCATCCGAAACGGAGGAGGACGCTCCATAGACCCTCACAGTTGACAGTGTCAAAGACCTTTGTAAGGTCGAAGAAGGCCATGTATAAGGGCTGGCGCTTTGTCCTGTAGCTGTCGCGCTTTAAAAATCATGTCTGTTGTGCCCCGTAGGGGATGAAATCCGCACTGTAACTCCGGGAGGAGCTCCTCAGCCCACAGGGAGAAGACGGTTGAGGAGAACTCTAGCGACGACTTTCCCAGTGGTTGATAGCAGGGAGATTCCCCTGTAGTTGCCGCAGTCGGACTTGTCCCCTTTTTTAAAGATGGTCACGATCACTGCATCTCTGAGATCCCCTGGCATGCTCTCCTCCCTCCAGATGAGAGAGATGAGGTCACGTATCCGCGCCAACAGCGCCTCTCCACCATACTTCAATGCCTCAGCAGGGATTCCGTCTGCTCCCGTAGCCTTGTTGTTTTTAAGCAGTCTTATGGCTTTTTCTACCTCGTGTAGTTTTGGGGTCTCACTGAGGTGGTGGCGGGTAGCATGCTGTGGGATGGAGTCAAAAACAGAGTCTCGCTTGAGGAGATCTTCGAAGTGCTCCTTCCAGCGGGCCCTGAATGCCTCAGTGTGCTTGATGAGTGTTTCCCCGTTCTTGGCCAGGAGTGGGGTGGGGCCTTGGGTGTATGGCCCATAGGTGGCCTTGACTGCGATGAAGAATCCTTGCACATAATGGTTGTCGGCCAACTGCTGTATCTCCTGTGCTTTCTCCATCCACCAACTGTTCTTTACGTCCCGGGTTTTTTGTTGGACCTCAGCCTTGAGCCGACTGTAATGCTGCCTTGCTGCTCCCGAATTGGGTTGTTGTTTAAGGCTCAGAAATGCCCTGCGCTTGCGATCTATTAGCTCTTGGATCTCCTGATCATTCTTATCAAACCAGTTCTGGTGTTTCCTGGTTGAGTGACGGAGCATCTCGTTACAGGCACTAGATACAGAGTAAAGCTCCCTCTACACTGTCCCATCAAACACTCCCAGGGCAGGTACAAGGGGTTAGATACAGAGTAAAGCTCCCTCTACACTGTTCCATCAAACACTCCCAGGGCAGATACAACACGGGGTTAGATACAGAGTAAAGCTCCCTCTACACTGTCCCATCAAACACTCCCAGGGCAGGTACAGCACGGGGTTAGATACAGAGTGTGATATATTCACAGAGCACAGCACACACAGCTCCTAACATGGCAGGCAGCTCTGTCGGAAGCCTCCGGAAATCTGCCTGGTTCTGTTTAATTATTAACTGTGCAATTGTAGTACACAATACGTCCACATCCACAGTGTGGAGCTACAAACATTACAAGCTAACAGACATTACACTTCTCCCTCCTTAATAAAGAAGTTATTATAACAAACATCATACATAACTTTCATGTTTATACATAACACCGGATAAAAAAAATTTTTTTTTCCATATTTACAAATTTAACTTTACCACTTGTTTTCTGTTTCAAAGAGGATACCTTCGCTCTCGAACAGAACCTTCCAAACATGGTCTCGAATCTAAACTCATTCGAGGCTCATCCTGAGGAACGTTTTCCTCCACGGAATTTCCTTGATTTTCATTTGAACTCACTCTAACTTCAGGCTCTTTGTTTTCCTGACTCGGACTCAGACTTTCATTCTGATTCTCTCCTGGATTTGTTTCCAGTACATTGGATTTACAATTTGCTACTGGTGTATCAAAACTATCTGATGAGTCAGAAATAATTGAATCATTCCCACCTTCAACTCCTTCCATGTCTGTAGGTAAAATATGATCAATATGAACAAACCTAACCTGTCCATTATCAAACATCTTTACCAAATATGTGCGAGAACCACATATCTTCAAAACTCTTCCTGGTAACCACTTTAACCATTTATGGTGATGGTTCTTCACTCTCACCTTCTGGTTTAATTTCACACTTCTCTCTTTTACTCTACCTCTATCATGATTCTCTTTCTGTCTTAATTGTGTCTCTTCTACGGACTGTGCCAAATTTGGCTTTAACAACGAGAATCTAGTCCGTGGCTGTCGTTTGAGAAACAACTCTGCTGTTTCCAGTAGTTGTATGAGGAGTATTTCAATATGTAATCAAAAAATTAGCCAATTTGTGATCCAATGACAACTGTCGTTTCCTTGGATTTGGATCTAACATTTGTTTTATGAGGGCACGTTTTACAATTTGTACAGTGCGCTCTGCTGCACCATTCGAAGCAGGATGGTATGGTGGAACCTTGGTATGTTTCACACCATTTTTGCTCGTGAATTGTGCAAATTCTTCTGAACGTAATTGTGGTCCATTATCCGAAACAATTTCTTCAGGGAGGCCAAATGAAGAAAATAATTTTCGTAAAATGTCCAATGTTTTACTTGTTGTTATTTTCCACATTGGAAACACCTCAACCCACTTCGAATGGCTATCAATCACAATGAACAATTGTTGTCCTTCTAACTCAGCAAAATTAATATGTAGCCTTTGCCACACCCTGGGAGGCCATTTCCATGGCTGTAATGGTACGGGTGGTGGTTGCTTGCTTACCGATTGACATGTCGTACACTGACTCACGATGTACTCTATATCTTTATCAAGACCTGGCCACCATAAATAACTGCGTGCAAAACTCTTGGTCAAGCACATTCCCAGGTGCTGGTCATGAAGGTCTCCTAATAATTTGGACCTGAATTTATTTGGTATAACCACTCTTGCACCCCACATGATACAATCGTTATCGACTGATAATTCGTTCCTACGAATGAAGAATGGATGTATCTTTGTCTGTTACCTGGTTTGGCCATCCATTTGCAATATGCTCATACACCTTTGACATCACTGGGTCACGTTTGGTTGCTCTACCAGTCTCTTCAGCTGTGACTGGCAGTTCATCAATGTATGAAAAATAAAACACTTCTTCCCTATCGGGTGTAACTTGTGATGGGGAAGGCAATCTAGACATTGCATCAGCATTACTGTGATCAGCTGATCGTCTGTATTCAATATCATATGTATATGCTGACAAAATCAAAGCCCATCTCTGCATTCGGGTTGCAGCTAACGTTGGAACTGGGGACTTTGGATGGAGGATTGCTGTTAGGGGCTTATGGTTCGTAACGATGGTAAACTTGCGACCATACAAGTATTTGTGAAACTTCTTGACCCCAAATATTAATGCTAAAGCTTCCCTTTCAATTTGCGCATAATTACTCTCACTGAGAGTGCGTGAAACAAAAGCAATTGGTCTCTCCTCCCCACTACGTGATACATGAGAGATTACTGCCCCAACTCCATACGGAGAGGCATCACAAGCTAGCTTAATCTCCTTCAATATGTCATAGTGAACTAACATGGTGCTCTCTACCAATTTGCTTTTACACTCCTTGAATGCTATATCGCATTCTTTTTACCACTTCCAATGGACCTGTTTTTTCAAAAGTTCATTCAGTGGATGTAATACTGTAGCCAAATCTGGTAGGAACTTCCCATAATAGTTCAAAAGACCCAAGAATGAACGAAGTTCAGTGACATTCCTGGGAGTGGGTGCATTCCTGATCGCATCCAATTTTTCCATGGTTGGATGTAAACCATCTTTGCCTACTCTGTACCCTAAGTACTCCACTGAGTTTTTAAATAACTCACACTTACGAGCAGACACTCGTACTCTGTGCTTCTATAGCCGTTTGAGGACTTCATTCAATATGTTATTATGAATTTGCCTATTTGGTGCTGAAATTAGTGTGTCATCCAAATAACATACTACCCCTTCAATACCTTTCAAAATCTGGTTCATCATCACTTGGAATATGGCAGGGCCGGAAGACACTCCAAACGGTAGCCTATTAAACTGATATAGGCCTAGATAAGTATTTATAGTCAAACATGACTTGGACTCCTCATCTGGTTCAAGCTGTAAGTAGGCATTCGTAAGATCCAGTTTGTTCACCTGTGAGTGTTGTGAACAAATCTTCTATATTCAGCAATATATTGGGGACATTACCCTCTCGAACCTGCTTTACGGTTACTTTATAATCACCACACAATCTTACCTTACCATCGGACTTAGGTACAACAACAATGGGTGCAGCCCAGTTACATCGATCTATCTTACAAATAATGTTCTCAGTCTCTAGTCTTTTGAGTTCTTGCTCAACTTTCTCCTCGAGTGCATATGCTACAGAACGTGGATTGTAGTAAACCGATCTAGCGTCCTTCTGTACCCTGACACTCACCTTGAAGCCTTGGATCGGACTGCCCGTTTCGCAGAACACCTTCGGATACATCTTGATAACCTCATCCATTGATAAATATCTCGCTTCCACACAGAAAATCTTATTCCAATCCAGCTTCAGTGAGCTCAACCAATTTCTTCCTACTAAGGCAGACTTGTCTCCTTTCACTACTAATAGAGGCAAGTTCTGAAATTGATCTTTATATTTCACCGGTACGGTGATATGACCTACCACAGGAATTTTCTCTCCCGAGTAGCCTCGCAGCTCTATCTTGGATTTCTCCAGTTGGAAATCACGCATTTTGTCGAGGTACAGTGACTCCAGTACAACACTCACGGATGCACCCGTGTCAATTTCCATTGGTATCTTGAATCCGCAACATCTATGTGGATTTTGATGCTTTCTGAATCGCTGTCCGTTAACCTCGTGCTCCTCTTGACGTGTAACTCTAACATCTCCTCGTCCTGTTGTTGTTCTTCCATGCTATGTCATTTCTTGGGATTTCTACTCATAACTTTGAACGCTGGACTCATAGCTTTGAAAGCTGGTTTACCCTTCAGTCGGCATGCCTTCGCAAGATGCCCAGTCTTTCTGCAGAAGAAACACTCTGCCTTCGCGTATGGACAACTTTGAACAATGTGTTGTCCCAGGCACCTATAGCACGACTTCGACGCTCTGTTAGAATTTCCAGTTCCTGAGACTTTGGGCCCCTACCGTCTTTTACTTTGAACCTGCAGGTGATTTACCTCGGTTGACTGACGACCCGCAATCATTATTTAATTCTCGGGAATATTGTTCGGCCATGCCCATCGACCTCGCTTTCTGACAAGCAATCTCAAAAGTCAAGTCATCCGTCATCAATAACTTCCTTCTGATCGCATCATTTTTCACCCCACAAACAAAACGATCCCGTAATGCTCGGTTTTGAAAGTTTCCAAAATTACAGTGCATCGATAGCTTTTTTAATGCAACGATGTAATCACTGATACATGCACCAGCCTTTTGATTCCGAATCCTGAAACGATCGCTTTCAGCAATTTCTAACGGTTTGGGATTATAATGCTGCTCCAGCTCCGTTAAAATCTCTTTAAGCGTTGTGTCCTTTGGCTCGTCAGGCACAAGCAGATTTACAAGAGTGTCATATAATGCCGGACCTGCCTCCGATAAGAATATCGCTCTCTTACGTTCCAACACAGCCCGGTTCTGGACTGCATTGTCTGGAACTTCGATTGTGTTATTTGCAATGAAATACATTTCTAGCCGATCCACATACACTTTAAAACATTCCTGGTCATGTCTATATTTCCCCAAATGTCCGATTACACCTGCCATTTTAATCTCTAGCTGTTCACACCGTGTGCTGTATTTTATCTCGGATTTTTGTAGCTTTTTCCAAAGACAGAAACTTCCAAAGTCTCTCTGTCGGCTGGCTGAATACTTCACCAACAAAATTTAAGCTTTAAATCATCCGAAAAATCCCATCTCAATCACCAAATGTGATATATTCACAGAGCACAGCGCAGACAGCGTCTAACATGGCAGGCAGCTCTCTTGGAAGCCTCCGGAAATCTGCCTGGTTCTGTTTAATTATTAACTGTGCAATTGCAGTACACAATATGTCCACGTCCACAGTGAGGAGCTATAAACATTACAAGCTTACAGACATTACACAGAGTAAAGCTCCCTCTACACTGTCCCATCAAACACTCCCAGGGCAGGTACACCACGGGGTTAGATACAGAGTAAAGCTTCCTCTACACTGTCCATCAAACACTCCCATGGCAGGTACAGCACAGGGTTAGATACAGAGTAAAGCTCCCTCTACACTGTCCCATCAAACACTCCCAGGGCAGGTACAGGGGGTTAGATACAGAGTAATGGCCCCTCTACACTGTCCCATCAAACACTCCCAGGGCAGGTACAGCACGTGGTTAGATACAGAGTAAAGCTCCCTCTACACTGTCCCATCAAACACTCCCATGGCAGGTACAGGGGGTTAGATGCAGAGTAAAGCTCCTTCTACACTGTCCCATCAAACACTCCCAGGGCAGGTACAGGGGGTTAGATACAGAGTAAAGCTCCCTCTACACTGTCCCATCAAACACTCCCAGGGCAAATACAGCACGGGGTTAGATACAGAGTAAAGCTCCCTCTGCACTGTCCCATTAAACACTCCCAGGGCCCTCCAGTCTAATTGTGCTCTCGCTCATCGATCGACCATTCCTGCATTTCCAAGCCACTAATTAATTTCCTTGTCAAGCCCATGCAGCCAGAAGACAGAAATATTCTTCACTCCATCAGCCGGATTCAAACATAAATCCCAGATGTGAGAAGTCAGTGTGCTAATTCCCGCACCCGGGCGTTTACCTTTCTAAAGCAAAGATCAGTCAAAGCAAGCCAATATTAGCTCTCTCTCTCTCTCCTACAAATCCTGCCATGTGTTACCTGTCGTGACGGTGTTTGCTGGGCCCTGGACTGATACCTTAACTGTGCCATCGCAGAGAGGCTGAGGACTGCAGCCTTTCACAGTACTGGCACGGCACAGTGACTGGGTTTATAGAGACTGATTCAATTCACGAGAAAAGCCCATCTTCCTCCAAACCACCATGGCTTGTGCTTTTAAAGAAAATCAGGAGAGACTTCAGTTATGTGGAGAAGCTGGGATTGTTCTCCTTAAGAAGGAAAGACTTGCATTTATAGAAACATAGAAAATAGGTGCAGGAGTAGGCCATTTGGCCCTTTGAGCCTGCACCACCATTCAATAAGATCATGGCTGATCATTCCCTCAGTACCCCTTTTTGCGTTCTCTCCAAACCCCTTGATCCCCTTAGCCGTAAAAGTCATATCTAACTCGCTCTTGAATATATCCAATAAACTGCCCTCAACAACTCTCTGCGGCAGGGAATTCCACAGGTTAACAACTCTCTGAGTAAAGAAGTTTCTCCTCATCTCAGTCCTAAATGGCCTACCCCTTATCCTAAGACTATGTCCACTGGTTCTGGACTTCCCCAACATCGGGAACATTCTTCCCGCATCTAACCTGTCCCGTCCTGTCAGAATCTTATACGTTTCTATGAGATCCCCTCTCATCCTTCTAAACTCCAGTGAATAAAGGCCCAGTCGATCCAGTCTCTCCTCATGACAGCCCAGCCATCCCTGGAATCAGTCTGGTGAACCGTCGCTGCACTCCTTCAATAGCAAGAACGTCCTTCGTCAGGTTAGGAGACCAAAACTGAACACAATATTCCAGGTGAGGTCTCACTAAGGCCCTGTACAACTGCAGTAAGACCTCCCTGCTCCTATACTCAAATCCCCTAGCTATGAAGGCCAACATACCATTTGCCTTCTTCACCGCCTGCTGTACCTGCATGCCCACTTTCAGTGACTGATGAACCGTAACGGCCCGCCAGATCAGGACCTGGACCAACCAGGACCCTGTGTTATCTCTTGTAAAAAGTTGCGTCCTCAATGGGGGCTGGTCAGCGTTCCCAAGAGAAATGCAAGACGAGATAAAGCCATTTCACCCTCGTAAAGACAGAATGTCCATCCAATCAGATTGCCTCTTATGGGGCAACCGCACCGTCCTGCCAAAAAATGGCAGGGCAACCTTCATAAGCGACCTACACAGTGCCCACCCAGGCATAGTCATGATGAAGGCTATCACCAGGTCCCACGTCTGGTGGCCCGGCATTGACTCGGACTTGGAGTCGTGCGTGCACCAGTGTAACACATGCTCACAATTGAGCAATGCCCCCAGGGAGGCTCCACTTAGTCTCTGGTCCTGGCCCTCAAAACCTTGATCCAGGATCCATGTGGATTATGCGGGCCCCTTTCTAGGAAAATGTTCTTCGCTGTAGTGGATGTCTACTCTAAGTGGATTGAATGTGTAATAATGGCATCCAGCACGTCCACCACCATCATTGAAAGCCTCAGGGCCATGTTCGCCACCCATTGCTTGCCCAACATTCTGGTCAGCGACAATGGTCCGTGTTTCACCAGCTCGGAATTCAATGAATTCATGACCTGCAATGGCATCAAGCATGTCAGGTCTGCCCCGTTCAAGCCCGCATCCAATGGCCCAAGTGGAGCGGGCAGTCCAAACCATAAAGCAGAGTTTGAAACGCGTCACGGAAGGCTCCTTACAAATCCGCCTATCCCGGGTGCTGATCAATTACAGGACACGACCTCACTCGCTTACCAGGGTCCCCCCTGCGGAGTTACTAAGGAAACGTGCACTCAAAACCAGGCTCTCCTTAGTCCACCCTGACCTCAACGATCAGGTGGAAACCTGATGTTATCGGCAAAACATGTACCATGATCGCGTGGATGTATCACGCGACATCACTGTAAACGACACGGTGTTTGTGCTGAATCATGGTCATGGTCCCAAATGGGTCGCTGGTACTGTTTTAGCCAAGGAGGTGAATAGAGTGCTTGTTGTCAAACTGCTTAACGGACAAACGTGCAGAAAGCATTTGGACCAGACCAAATTGCGATTTACAGGTAACCAGGAACTACCAGGAGAGGACCTTACCTTCAACCATCCACCTACACACACCCAATCAGCAACAGACCTAGCTGCTAACCACGAGGATGATCCCACCATCTCCAACAGTCCAGTCAGACCAACAGCGCTGCAAGACAGCAGTGGCCCGGCCAACTCACCCATGCCAGAAGTGACACTCAGACAATCAACCAGCGAGTGCAGAGTTCCGGATTGCCTCAACCTGTAACTAACTCGCATCAAAGACTTTGGTGGGGGGGGGGGGGGGGGGGGGGGGGGAGAATGTCGTCATATATGTATACTCTGTGCATATATTATGCTGGTACCACTAGAGGGTGCAACTGTGGGAGGCCCAGGCGGGAGCTGTATAAAAGGCTGGTCACCACACGGTGAAGGCACTCTGCAGTTACAATAAAGAGACAAAGGTCACAGCAGTTCAAGCACAGCACGAGGCCTCGTGGAGTTATTCTACAAAGAAGTAGACAAATATTAGTCCCCATATTGCTCGATTCCCTTAATATCCAAAAATCTAGTGATCGCTGTCTTGAGGAGAATGTTTTTACCCATGAGTTGTTGTGATCTGGAACGCGCTGCCTGAAAGGGCGGTGGGAGCAGATTCAATAGTAACTTTCAAACGGGAATTGGATAAATACGACTGAGCCTCCACAGCCCTCTGGGGCAGAGAATTCCAAAGATTCACCACCCTCTGAGTGAAGAAATTCCTCCTCATCTCAGTCCTAAATGGCCGACCCCCTATTCTGAGACTGTGACCCCTGGTTCTAGACTCCCCAGCCCGGGGGAAACATCCTCCCTGCATCTACCCTGTCAATCCCCCTCAGAATCTTATATGTTTCAATGAGATCACCTCTCATTCTTCTAAACGCGAGGGAATATGGGCCCAGTCAGCTCAATCTCCTCATAGGACAGTCCTCCCATCCCAGGAATCAGTCTGGTGAACCTTCGTTGCACTCCCTCTATGGCAAGTATATCCTTCTTTAGGTAAGGAGACCCAAACTATGCACAATACTCCAGGTGTGGTCTCACCAGGGCGGGGTTGGCAGGGTGGGGGGGGGGGGAGTGGTGAAGGTGCAAATTCACTGCTTTGTTTGCATGGAGGGAGGCAATGTCATTGTCATTTCCACACTGCTGCCCCAGTACCTCAGTGCAAAGGGTCAGAGTCTCGCTGTCACTCACACAGACATAAGAACTAGGAACAGGAGTCGGCCATTCGGCCCCTCGAGACTGCTCCGTCATTCAATAAGATCGTGGCTGATCTGATCATGGACTCAGCTCCACTTCCCCGCCCTCTCCCCATAACCCTTCACTCCCTTATCGCTCAAAAATCTGTCTATCTCCACCTTAAATATATTCAATGACCCAGCCTCCACAGCTCTCTGGGGCAGAGAATTCCACAGATTTACAACCCTCAGAGAAGAAATTCCTCCTCATCTCAGTTTTAAATGGGCGGCTTCTTATTCTGAAACTATGCCCCCTAGTTCTAGATTCCCCCACGAGGGGAAACATCCTCTCTGCATCCACCCTGTCGAGCCCCCTCAGAATCTTATACGTTTCAGTAAGATCACCTCTCATTCTTCTAAACTCCAATGAGTACAGGCCCAACCTGCTCAACCTTTCCTCATAAGGCAAACCCCTTCCTCTCGGGGTCAAGCATTACTCTGGTACACACACATCACATGGTCGGGCGCTGCCTGTGCCCCTCGTGCGGTGTCACCGTATGGATCACACTTGGGGGGGGCTCCGATATCGCCGTGTCAATCGCCGCAGGTAGGGTGGGGGTCGGGCGTCTGCCATTCACAGAAAGCAAGTCCGGCTGCCTCTGGAGAGCGAGCAGTTATTATCTGGCAATCCGACAGGGGCCTGGTCATGTGGAAATCTTCACCTTGAAGCTTGAATGTCACGGTTAACCTTCCCCTTTTTATCCACACCCTGCACAGCGAACGTGCAACAGTGCTCAATCAGAGCACCGCCCCCCTCCCTCGTTGCATACCATACTGAACTGTGGGCACAGAGTTTAAAGCTCCAACTCTTTGCCTTTAGAACCCTTTCGTTTGATTAATCATAGAAAGCACACAGCACAGGAGGAGGTCATTGGGCCCATCGAGCCTGTGCCGGCTCTGTGAGCGAGCGATCCAATCAGTCCCACTCCCCCCTGCTCTTTCCCCACAGCCCGGTGAATGTTTCCCCGTCAAGTATTTATCCAATTCCCGGTTTGAAAGTTACTATTGAATCTGCTCCCACCGCCCTTTCAGGCAGTGCGTTCCCGATCACAACAACTCGCTGCATAAAAACATTCTCCCCATCTCCCACTCTGGTTCCATCGCCGATTATCGTCAATCTGTGTCCCTCTGGTTACCCACCCTCCTGCCCCGGGAACAGTCTCTCCTTATTCACTCCATCAAAATCTCTCATGATTCCGAACACTTCGATTAAATCTCCCCTTAACCTTCTCTGCTCCAAGGAGAACAACCCCAGCTTCTCCAGTCTCTCCACCTCACTGTCGTCCCTCATCCCTGGGACCATTCTGGTCAATCTCCTCCGCACCCTCTCCAAGGCCGTGACATCCTTCCTAAAGTGTGGTGCCCAGAATTGGACACAATACTCCAGCTGGGGCCTAACCAGTGATTTATTAAGGGTTTAACAACAACGTCCTTGCACTTGTACTCTATGCCTCTATTGATAAAACCCAGGATCCCGTAGGTCTTTTTAACTGCCTTCTCAAATTGTTCAGTCACCTTCAAAGATTTCTGTACACAGACCCCCAGGTCTCTTTATTCCGGCTCTCCCGTTAAAATGGTAGTTTAGATTATAATGAGATTGAGAATTCAAAGCTGAATGGCCACTGTGGGAGATAGCTTGGGTAACAGTTTTGATCTTGCAAAAGGATTTCTCTGAGAAAAATATCCTTTGGTCCCTCCTAGAACTCTCCCCAAACCACCTCACCTTGCCAGCTTTCTGCCTTCCTTCTAAAGCCTGCTATAGAACTCCTTCTTGACACTGCTCTTCAGTATGCAAGAACATAAGAATTAGGAGGAGGAGTCGGCCATTCGGCACCTCGAGCCTGCTCCGCCATTCAATAAGATCATGGCTGATCTTCGACCTCAACTCTACTTTCCCGCCCGATCCCCATATCTCTTGATTCCCTTAATATACAAAAATCTATCATATACACATAGAAACATTGAAAATAGGTTCAGGAGTAGGCCATTCGGCCCTTCGAGCCTGCATCACCATTCGATAAGATCATAGCTGATCATTCCCTCAGTACCTCTTTCCTGCTTTCTCTCCATACCCCTTGATCCCTTTAGCCGTAAGGGCCATATCTAACTCCCTCTTGAATATATCCAATGAACTGGCATCAACAACTCTCTGCAGCAGGGAATTCCACAGGTTAACAACTCTCTGAGTGAAGAAGTTTCTCCTCATCTCAGTCCTAAATGACCTACCCCTTATCCTAAGACTGTGTCCCCTGGTTCTGGACTTACCCAACATTGGTAACAATCTACCCGCATCTAACCTGTCCCGTCCCATCAGAATCTTGTATGTTTCTATGAGATCCCCTCTCATCCTTCTAAACTCCAATGTATAAAGGCCCAGTCGATCCAGTCTCTCCTCATATGTCAGTCCTGCCATCCCTGGAATCAGTCTGGTGAACCTTCGCTACACTCCTTCAATAGCAAGAACATCCTTCCTCAGATTAGGAGACCAAAACTGAACACAATATTCCAGGTGAGGCCTCACCAAGGCCCTGTACAACTGCAGTAAGACCTCCCTGCTCCTATACTCAAATCCCCTCGTTATGAAGGCCAACATACCATTCGCCTTCTTCACTGCCTGCTGCACCTGCATGCCAACTTTCAATGACTGATGAACCATGACACCCAGGTCTCGTTGCACCTCTCCTTTTCCTAATCTGACACCATTCAGATAATATTCTGTCTTCGTGTTTTTGCCCCCAAAGTGGATAACCTCACATTTATCCACATTATACTGCATCTGCCATGCATTTGCCCACTCACCTAACCTGTCTAACCCTGCAGCCTTTTAGCGTCCTCCTCACAGCTCACACCACCACCCAGTTTAGTGTCATCTTCAAACTTGGAGATATTACACTCAATTCCTTCATCCAAATCATTGATGTATATTGTAAAGAGCTGGGGTCCCAGCACTGAGCCCTGCGACACTCCACTAGTCACTGCCTGCCATTCTGAAAAGGACCTGTTTATCCCGACTCTCTGCTTCCTGTCTGCCAACCAGTTCTCTATCCACGTCAGTACATTACCCCAATACCATGTGCTTTAATTTTGCACACCAATTTCATGTGTGGGACCTTGTCAAAAGCCTTTTGAAAGTCCAAATACACCACATCCACTGGTTCTCCCTTGTCCACTCGACTAGTTACATCCTCAAAAAATTCCAGAAGATTTGTCAAGCATGAATTCCCCTTCATAAATCCATGCTGACTTGGACCGATCCTGTCACTGCTTTCCAAATGCGCTGCTATTTCATCCTTAATAATTGATTCCAACATTTTCCCCACCACTGATGTCAGGCTAACCGGTCTATAATTACCCGCTTTCTCTCTCCTTCCCTTTTTAAAAAGTGGTGTTACATTAGCTACCCTCCAATCCATAGGAACTGATCCAGAGTCGATAGACTGTTGGAAAATGATCACCAATGCATCCACTATTTCTAGGGCCACTTCCTTAAGTACTCTGGGATGCAGACTATCAAGCCCCGGGTATTTATCGGCCTTCAATCCCATCAATTTCCCCAACACAATTTCTCGCTTTCTTAGGCTATCCTTCAGTTCCTCCTTCTCACTAGACCCACTGTCCCCTAGTACTTCCGGAAGGTTATTTGTGTCTTCCTTCGTGAGGACAGAACCAAAGTATTTGTTCAATTGGTCTGCCATTTCTTTGTTCCCCATTATAAATTCACCTGAATCCGACTGCAAGG
Organism: Pristiophorus japonicus; assembly: GCF_044704955.1. Lineage (NCBI taxonomy): Eukaryota > Metazoa > Chordata > Chondrichthyes > Pristiophoridae > Pristiophorus > Pristiophorus japonicus. Next base: position 93,624,670 of record NC_091996.1, read on the forward strand.
GACATACGTTTGTCTTTACTAATCTTTTTCTCTTCACATATTTATAGAAGCTTTTGCAGTCAGTTTTTATGTTCCCTGCAAGCTTCCTCTCGTACATCATACCCGTTAACTGCTATCTGCTCAGTTAATTCGTCCACCTTATTCCGAATACTTCTCGCATTGGGGCACAGAGCCTTCAGGCTTGTCTTTTGAACACACTTTGCCCCTTTAGAATTTTGCTGTAATGTGGCCTTTTGTGTTTTTTGCCTTAGGTTTCTCTGTCCTCCACTTTTACTTTTCTTCTTTCTATCTTTTGCTTCTGCCCCCATTCTACTTCCCTCTGTCTCCCTGCATTGGTTCCCATCCCCCTGCCGTATTAGTTTAACTTCTCCCCAACAGCACTAGCAAACACTCCCCCTAGGACATTGGTTCCGGTCCTGCCCAGGTGCAGACCGTCCGGTTTGTACTGGTCCCACCTCCCCCAGAACCGGTTCCAATGCCCCAGGAATTTGAATCCCTCCCTGCTGCACCACTCTTCAAGCCTCGTATGCATCTGAGCTATCCTGCGATTCCTACTCTGACTAGCATGTGGCACTGGTAGCAATCCTGAGATTACTACTTTTGAGGCCCTACTTTTTAATTTAGCTCCTAGCTCCCTAAATTCATCTTGTAGGACCTCATCCCTTTTTTTACCTATCCCCGTTGGTACCTATATGCACCACGAAAACTGGCTGTTCACCCTCCCTTTTCAGAATGCTCTGCACCCGCTCCGTGACATCCTTGACTCTTGCACCAGGGAGGCAACATACCATCCTGGAGTCTCGGTTGCAGCCGCAGAAACGTTAATGTCGGGAGGCCCACACTGCATTTTCTGAAACCCAGTGAGAGAGGACTTGTGGAAAAGAGGGAAGGGGACAGTAGGAGCGTGTGTGTGAGTGTGTGTGTGTGTGTGTGTGTGTGTGTGTGCTAGGCCCATGCAGCAGAGCCTTGTCTCCAACTGTCTTGCAACCCTTTGCCACTGGACCAAGGCCTAGCTCTGTCAAGCCCGTGTGGTGGCTGGTGTACAATGGCCTCCCCACATTAAAAGAATTCAAGCACAGGCATCTTCCATCCTTTAAAATGAAGTTCGGGACCTGGATTGTCAGGACAGAGACTGTGGATCTCGCATTGGTCTCATCAGCCACCTGAGAACTCATATTAGTGTGGAAGCAAGTAATCTTCGACTCCGAGGGACAGCCCAAGAGATGTAATTGCATTTCGGGCTTCACTACTCTTGTACTTCAATCCCTTTGTAATAAAAAAAAATCATGTTTAACAAATTTGCTGGAGTCCTCCAGAGGATGTAAGGAGCAGGGTGGATAAGAGGGAACGAGCGGCTGTGATGTATTTGGATTTCCAGAAGGCATTCGATGAGATGCCACATAAAAGGTTACTGCACAAGATAAAAGCTCACGGGGTTGGGGGTAATATATTAGCATGGATAGAGGATTGGCTAACTAACAGAAAACAGAGAGTTGGGATAAATAGGATATTTTCTGGTTGGCAAACAGTGACTAGTGGGGTGCCACAAGGATCAGTGCTGGGGCCTCAACTATTTACAATCTATATTAATGACTTGGATGAAGGGACCGAGTGTAATGTAACAGTGCGGCGCTCCCTCCATACTGTCCCTCTGACAGTGCGGTGCTCCCTCAGTTGACACCTCAAGTCACTGGAGAAATACCACCAATGATGTTTCCGCAAGATCCTACAAATCCCCTGGGAGGACAGACGCACCAACGTTAGCGTCCTCGTCCAGGCCAACATCCCCAGTATCGAAGCACTGACCACACTCGACCAGCTCCGCTGGGCGGGCCACATTGTTAGCATGCCAGACAAGAGACTCCCAAAGCAAGCGCTCTACTCGGAACTCCTTCATGGCAAACGAGCCAAAGGTGGGCAGAGGAAACGTTACAAGGGGCACCCTCAAAGCCTCCCTGATAAAGTGCAACATCCCCACTGACACCTGGGAGTCCCTGGCCAAAGACCCCCTAAGTGGAGGAAGTGCATCCGGGAAGGCGCTGAGCACTTCGAGTCTCATTGCCGAGAGCGTGCAGAAACCAAGCGCAGGCAGCAGAAGGAGCGTGCGGTAAACCAGTCCCACCCACCCTTTCCCTCAACGACTATCTGTCCCACCTGTGACAGAGACTGTGGTTCTCTTATTGGACTGTTCAGCCACCTGAGAACTCATTTTTAGAGTGCCTATGATGATGCTCCCTCAGTACTGCCCCTCTGACAGTGTAGCGCTCCCTGGAGTGCAAGCCTAGATTACATCGAGTGTACGGCACAGAAAGAGGCCATTGGGCCCCACCGCTCCGTGCCGGTGTTTATGCTCCTCACCAGCCCCCTCCCACCCCTCTTCATCTCACCCCATCACCATATCCTTCTATTCCTTTCTCACTCAAATGTTTATCCAGCTTCCCCTGAAATGCATCGATACTATTCGCCTCAACCCTTCCCTGTGGCAGCGAGTTCCACATTCTCACCGCTCTCTGGGTAAAGAAGTTTCTCCTGAATTCCCCATCGGGTTTATCAGTGACTGTCTCATATTGATGGCCCCGAGTTCTGGTCTCCCCCACAACAAGTGGAAACATTCTCTCTACGTCTACCCTATCGAACCCCGTCATAATTTTAAGGAACTCGATCAGGTCACCTCTCGGCCTTCTCTTTTCGAGAGAGAAGAGCCCCCACCTTTTCAATCTTTCTCAATAGTTACAACCTCTCAGTTCTGGTATCCCGCTCGTAAATCTTATTCGCACCTTCCCCAGTGCCTCGATATGCTTCTTGTAATACGGAGACCAGGACTGCGCCCAGTTACACCGTTACACCGCTGGGCAATCAGAAGCCGCAGAAGTGGTGGGCAGCCAATCCCAGCTGTACATTATCATCATAGGCAGTCCCTCGAATGGAGGATGACCAGCTTCCACGTCAAAAACTTCACAGGTGCAGGACCTAATATTCCGGATCCCGAACTACATCCTGAAGGGTGGAAGATGCCTGTGCGTGGGTTTTTTTAACGTGGGGTGGCCGTTGCACACCAGCCACCACACGGGCTTGACAGAGCTAGGTCTTGGTCCAGTGGCAAGGGTTAACCAGGACGACTGGAGACCTGCTCTGCTGCACGGACCACGCGCACACATATCGCAGTGTCCATCGGAGCAGGCCGTGGAGCGGAAGGAGCAGTGTGGCGGCCTGGCCCAGCAGGCTGAGAGGCCCCCGGCCTGTGGGCACTATCGGAGCAGGCCGGGGAGCAGAAGGAGCAGTGTGGCTACCTGGCCCAGCAGGCTGAGAGGCCCCCGGCCTGTGGGCACTATCGGAGCAGGCCGGGGAGCGGAAGGAGCAGTGTGGCTACCTGGCCCAGCAGGCTGAGAGGCCCCCAGCCTCCAAGCACCATCGGAGCAGGCCGTGGAGCGGAAGGAGCAGCGTGGCAGCCTGGCCCAGCAGGCTGAACGGTCCACGGCCTGCGAGCATCTGTACGACAGCTGGTATGACTGGCGAGCCCTGAGCAATGCTCCCCCAAGTGGACGAGGTCCATGACTTCACACAAGCGATTGTGACTCAGAACACCCGGCACCAACCTCTCCACATGCAGGCCATCCTACCTGGAGCAGAATAATGCTGTAATCTAATCCATAAGGTCCCCGAGACATCCCAAACCACCACACTGAACCCAATCAGACTGTCGTACTCCAGGCTATGTTTATACCATAGTATATTCCAAGTAATAAGATTTAATTTGCCTTGAGCAACTAGCCACCAATATATCCTACATTGGGGATATTGGGTGATGTCCATATCGATTGTGAAGTGACCAATGGTAACTCAGACTCAATTGCTTAATAATGTATACTGACCACATTTCTCCCCAAGACTTAACGATGTATTAAACTAGTAGTCCCTCTACACTGTCCCATCAAACACTCCCAGGGCAGGTACAGGGGGTTAGATACAGAGTAAAGCTCCCTCTACACTGTCCCATCAAACACTCCCAGGACACGTACAGCATGGGGTTAGATACAGAGTAAAGCGCCCTCTACACTGTCCCATCAAACACTCCCAGGGCATGTACAGCACGGGTTAGCTACAGAGTAATGCTCCCTCTACACTGTTCCATCAAACGCTTCCAGGACAGGTACAGCACGGGGTTAGATACAGAGTAAAGCTCCCTCTACACTGTCCCATCAAACATTCCCAGGGTAGGTACAGCACGGGTTAGATACAGAATAAAGCTCTACTACACTGTCCCATCATACACTCCCAGGGCAGGTACAGCACAGGGTTAGATACAGAGTAAAGCTCCCTCTACACTGCCCCAGAACACACTCCCAAGGCAGGTACAGCACGGGGTTAGATAGAGAGTAAAGCTCCCTCTATACTGTCCCAGAACACATTCCCAGGGCAGGTATAGCACGAGGTTAAATACAGAGCATACCGACAGGAGCATAAATTACACCTGGGAGAGACAAAAATCTCCAAGTAGAGAAAAACCAGGAAAATTCCTCTCTCACCCACATAGCTGATCAAAATTAGTCCAGGCTTTGGCCCTGATTAATGACGTTACTACAAGGGGCTATTGAGGCAGAGAGCAGAACGTCACGCCAAAGGGACATGAGAGCAGATTGGAAAAGGAAGAATATAAAAGGAGTATGAAAAAGGAGTTGGAATTAGGACGGATAGCCCCTGTTGATGAGTTTAGGCAGGCACAGGTTTGATGGGCTGAATGGCCCCCTTCAGCTTTGCAAATCTTTTCGTGCTCCTGTGGACCATGCTGGAATTTTCACTGTTGCAATACCGTGTGATTAAGCTCACTGTTCTGCCAATGTAGAACCTCTCCGAGATGTCCCCCCGGTGAAAACTCTTGCGCGATCCCCCCAATGTGTGCACTAGGCCTAGGGCAGGTCACGCAGTCAAACTAGGCCTGCTTCTTGGAAGGACCAGGGCACCGAGTTCGCACTCAATCCTCGCCCGTCTCCGTCCCTTGCCTCAGCTCATCCGCTGCTGAAACCCTCATCCGTGCCTTTGTTACCTCCAGACTTGACTATTCCAACGCACTCCTGGCTGGCCTCCCACATTCTACCCCGCATAAACTAGAGGGGATCCAAAACTCGGCTGCCCCGTGTCCTAACTCGCACCGAGTCCCGCTCACCCATCACCCCCTGTGCTCGCTGCCCCGTGTCCTAACTCGCACCGAGTCCCGCTCACCCATCACCCCCTGTGCTCGCTGACCTACATTGGCTTCCGGTTAAGCAATGCCTCGATTTCAAAATTCTCATCCTGGTTTACAAATCCCTCCATAGCCCTCGCCCCTCCCTATCTCTGTAATCTCCTCCACCCCCACAACCCCCCGAGACGTCAGCGCTCCTCTAATTCTGCCCTCCTGAGCATCCCTGATTATAATCGCTCCACCATCGGTGGCCGAGCCTTCTGTTGCCTGGGCCCCAAGCTCTGGAACTCCCTCCCTAAACCTCTCCGCCTCTCTACCTCTCCCTCCTCCTTCAAGACGCTCTTTAAAACCGACCTCTTTGCGCTAATTTCTACTTATGCGGCTTGGGACGTTTCACTATGTTAAAGGCACTATATGAATACAAATTCACTATATGGCAGCTGTGGCGAGATCGGGAGGGCCTAGGATGAGGGGGCTGAGAGGGGCACCCACAGGAGGAGTAGAGCAGAGGTTGTTAGGGTGGGTCGGGGTGGGGGGGGGGGGGGAAATCAATCGGCACGGACCTGAAGGAGCTGGCAGCAAGAGAGAAACAGGGGCTTCTAGGCCAGGCGATCCTATGGTGCTCGGACGCTCGAGGTGGTGGAGCAGATCCCTGCGACCTGCCGACAGCAATGACAGACGGACTGGTGGGATTCCGGCAGCCCAGCCCATGCAGATCAGGGGCCTGGTAGACCAGGCTCCAGGCCTGAGCTCATCTCCGACTGAACATCAGAAATAAGAGCAGGAGTCGGCCATTCGGCCCCTCGAGCCTGCTCTGCCATTCAATACGATCATGGCTGATCTGATCTTGGCCTCAGCTCCACTTCCCAGCCCGCTCCCCATAACCCTTGGCTCCCTTATTGCTCAAAAATCTGTCTATCTCCAGCTTAAATATATTCAATGACCCAGCCTCCACAGCTCTCTGAGGCAGAGAATTCCACAGATTCACGAGAAGAAATTCCTCCTCATCTCAGTTTTAAATGGGCGGCCCCTTATTCTGAAACTATGCCCCCTAGTTCTAGATTCCCCCACGAGGGGAAACATTCTCTCTGTATCGACCCTGTCAAGCCTCCTCAGAACCTTATACGTTTCAATAAGATCACCTCTCAGTCTTCTAAACTCCAATGAGTACAGGCCCAACCTGCTCTACCTTTCTTCATAAGACAACCCCTTCATCTCCGGAATCAACCTCGTGAACCTTCTCTGAACTGCCTCCAATGCAAGTATATCCCTCCTTAAATCAGGAAGCCGGCCTCGAACCCGAGACAACGAGTGTATGAACCGTCTCTCCCCCCCCCACCGACACCAACCCCTATGAGGCCACTGCTCCTCCAACTAGCGCCTCGACCATCCGACGGAAGCGAGATCGGAACTTTGGATCAATCACCGACCAATTCGCCTGTCTTACTCAACCGAATAAAATCACACCAGTGGCTCTCACTTTGCGAATAATCCGGGGCGGGGAGGGCAAGGGGTTTCTATGCTCGCGGGGGAGCGGGGGACACACACAGAAGCAAGCGAAGAGGAATTAATTTTCAGATAATAAAAGAGCAATTAAAGTGTTGCTGGATTCAGCAACGGAGCGATTCACTCACCTTGCAGCCAAACATGAGGGAGAGAGTCTTGTTGGTACATACCACCTTGCATTGACACAGCACGGGCGAGAAACAAGCCAGGTCTTTGATGGGTGGTGACATTATCCGGAGCCCCATTAAAATAACAATCAAACATATGTTACGCCGGAGGTGCCAATGAACCAGATCCTGTGGTACAATCCTCTTAAAGTGCCCCTTCTCTGCAAATGTGCGTCTTTCAATTCAATCCTGTCTTCTCATCTTTGCCGGGCAGCTGCATCTCTCTCTCTCTCTCTCTCGCTCTCTCTCACTGCCTTCTATTCCCTCATTCTGCCCATTCTCCTGCTCAGCTTCACACCGCGCTTGCAAAAGCCCAGGGAATTCCGAGCCAATCGTAGCTCCGGTTCCCCGAGCCTGGTGTGAGAGGAGGGATTACCAAACGACAGGTTGAACTGGGCGGGGGGGGGGGGGGAGAGAGAGCAGGGAGGAAGGGAGCCCAGGAGGGTGGGCGGAAGAGAGAGAGCAATGGTTGCCGACAATCTGGAGGCAGAGAACTGATAGGGCTGCTTTCTATCTGGGGTGCTCCCCGCTATCTGAAGCAGCTAGATTTTTGAGAGAGAAAGAGAGAGAGAAGCAGTAATGGAACATTGGATGAGGCCAGGATTATACCGCGTTGGAGCATTTAACTACGTTCATGTATAATTTATAGCAGGAGCTGGCACTGTCAGACAGCAGTGCTAAAATTCAAGTGGTCCATCAGAATAAAGCGTGTTAATCGCAATAAGTACCCAGTGCTTAGCGTTGGCTTATATCCCCCGCACAACCCCCCTCTCCCCTTCACCCCTGACTCACGCTGAATCTGCTGGGCCGCTGCTAACCCCCCGGTCCAATCGCCCCCCCTTCTCATGAAAACCGGGGTGGTCGGAGCCTAGCCGATCGATCGGGGTGGGGGGGGGGGGGGGAGTGGTGGGAGGTCTGGGCAGGTCTGATCCCATCCTCTCGCCCTTCCCAGAATCTGGGGGCATGGAACGCCGATCATGATGCGGGAAGCCTGCCTCAATTTCGCTCCCCCGCCCCCCCCCACGGCCCGTTAGCCCAGAGGCCAAACGTGCTGCTCCCCAAGGTTAAATAGCTCAGTACAAATCAGCGATCGAATCGACAACCGTGCATTTTTTTTTTACATTAAATGGCACCTCAGCACAGCACCTGAACACAATGGATTTCATTGATGGTGTCAGCCGTGGCTCAGTGGGCAGCACTCTAGTCTCTGAGTCAGAAGGACATGGCATCGAGTCCCACTGCAGAGATTTGAGCACAAAAATCTAGGCTGACACTCCCAGTGCAGTGCTGTGGGAGCGCTGCGCTGTCGGAGGGGCAGTGCTGAGGGAGTGCCGCACTGACGGAGGGGCAGTGCTGTGGGAGCACTGCGCTGTCGGAGGGGCAGTGCTGAGGGAGCGCCGCACTGACGGAGGGGCAGTGCTGTGGGAGCGCTGCGCTGTCGGAGGGGCAGTGCTGAGGGAGTGCCGCACTGTCGGAGGGGCGGTGCTGTGGGAGCGCTGCGCTGTCGGAGGGGCGGTGCTGAGGGAGCGCCGCACTGTCGGAGGGGCGGTGCTGAGGGAGAGCCGCACTGTCGGAGGGGCAGTACTGAGGGAACGCTGCGCTGTCGGAGGGGCGGTACTGAGGGAGCGCCGCACTGTCGGAGGGGCAGTACTGAGGGAGCTCCGCACTGTCGGAGGGGCAGTACTGAGGGAGCGCCGCACTGTCGGAGGGGCGGTGCTGAGGGAGAGCCACACTGTCGGAGGGGCAGTACTGAGGGAGCTCCGCACTGTCGGAGAGGCAGTACTGAGGGAGTGCCGCACTGTCGGAGGGGCGGTACTGAGGGAGCGCCGCGCTGTCGGAGGGGCAGTGCTGAGGGAGTGCCGCACTGTCGGAGGGGCGGTGCTGTGGGAGCGCTGCGCTGTCGGAGGGGCGGTGCTGAGGGAGCGCCGCACTGTCGGAGGGGCGGTGCTGAGGGAGAGCCGCACTGTCGGAGGGGCAGTACTGAGGGAACGCTGCGCTGTCGGAGGGGCGGTACTGAGGGAGCGCCGCACTGTCGGAGGGGCAGTACTGAGGGAGCTCCGCACTGTCGGAGGGGCAGTACTGAGGGAGCGCCGCACTGTCGGAGGGGCGGTGCTGAGGGAGAGCCACACTGTCGGAGGGGCAGTACTGAGGGAGCTCCGCACTGTCGGAGAGGCAGTACTGAGGGAGTGCCGCACTGTCGGAGGGGCGGTACTGAGGGAGCGCCGCGCTGTCGGAGGGGCGGTGCTGAGGGAGCGCCGCACTGTCGGAGGGGCAGTACTGAGGGAATGCCGCACTGTCGGAGGGGCGGTACTGAGGGAGCGCCGCGCTGTCGGAGGGGCGGTGCTGAGGGAGAGCCACACTGTCGGAGGTGAATCGCATTCCGGATCACAACAATTCTCCTCATCTCCCCCTCTGGTTCTTTTGGTCCTAAATCTGTGAGCTCTGGTTACCGACCCTCCTGTCACTGGAAACAGCTTCTCTCTACCCACTCGATCAAAACCAGTCACGATTTTGAACGCCTCTTGTGCATCTCCCTAAACGGTCCTGGTCTGGGGTTGTTTTTTTTGTGAATCTGCTATTTTGGGACTCAGTGTCAAATATTAAAACCGGATGGATTCCACTGGCCTTTGAAATCTAGTTCAGCGGCTCCAGGAAGGAGGAGCGGCCGGTCCCCATGGCAACGCTAACAGTAGCAGGCCCGGTTCCGGCCTACACGCGTCACCAGAGCCTAATCCACACCAGTTCCAGGGCCTGAAATTTCCCTCGGTGTTGCTTTGGGCCACGTTCCCAGTCCTGACGGGATTGAGTCGCACCTCGAAGTTGGCGACAATGTTCTCGCTAAGCTGCGGCCACATGGAAGTTATCAGGCGCCACGCGCTGAAATAAAGAGTCTGAGCACGCTGAAGATACTCTAGAGGGAGCGATGGTCCCTTGCCTCCAGCCCTCACTCGACTCTGAAGGCCCCGGGCACTTTAAGCTCGGGTCCCCCTCTCGAGATTCATTTGGGTTCCCAGTCCTCCGTCTTTGGCGGTGGGGGGGGAGAAATTGGCCTGGTTTGTGTCTCCCGGGAGGGTGGGTTGGGTTAACGGGTCACTGAGGGTTTACCCACCGGGCGTAGCAAAATCACGGACGCTCAAAAACTTCCCTGGCGGGTTGGCGTGATGATAAAATTTGTATTTTCACGCAGGCACAAGATCGCCACATTAGGAAACAGAACAGGATTGCGAGATTCCAATCCCACCATCCTGAGTGGAACCTATAAATAAGGCACGCAAGGCTTTCTGGCTATTTTTGAGCTTATGCGGTGAGAGATTTTTAACCCACGGCATGCTAAATGGTCTTCAATTTATCCCCACCACGCAACGTGAGCCCATTGTCTGTCGGTGTTTGCGGGAGGGGACGCAGGAAGTACCCCTCGTTACCAAATTTGGCGAGATACCGACGGATCGGTGGGAAAAGCGAGGGGCTGTGGGGGAGGGGTGGGTGGGAAAGGGCGCACCATGTCTGCAGTGTGCACCGTCCACAAGCTCGACACCATCCAGGACAAAGCAGCCCGCTTGATCGGCACGCTACCCACCACCTTCAACATTCACTCCCTCCACCACCGGCGCCCCCTGGCTGCAGTGTGCACCGTCTACAAGAGGCCCTGCGGCAACTCGCCAAGGCTTCTTCGGCAGCACCTCCCAAACCCGCGACCTCTACCGCCTAGAAGGACAAGGGCAGCAGGCCCATGGGAACACCACCACCTCCACGTTCCCCTCCCAGTCACATGCACCATCCCGACTTGGAAATATATCGGTCGTTCCTTCATCGTTGCTGGGTCACAATCCTGGAACTCCCTCCCTAACAGCACTGTGGGAGCAACTTCACCACACGGACTGTAGCGGTTCAAGAAGGCGCCTCACCACCACCTTCTCGAGGGGCAATTAGGGATGGGCAATAAATGCCGGCCTTGCCAGAGGCACCCATATCCCAGAAACGAATAAAACAAAAGATAATCTCAGGTTAGATTCCCAGCTTGCCTCGAGTTAGCTGCTTGCGGGGGTATTGAAACCGCAACCTTCGGAGTCAGAGGTGAGCACAGTCCCCACTGACCATGGCTGACCAGCCCGGCAGAGACCCATGGTGCGTCCAGCCACATAGCAGAGTGCCGCAGTGTGATGAGCATCCGTTGGCTTCTCCATATTGGGAGCCAATGGAATCGTCAGACCATAGGGAGCGCCCTGGAACACAGGGAGAGGGAGGGAGGGAGAGAGCGACAGAAGGAGAGAGGGAGGGAAGGAAGGAGAGAGAGAGAGAGAGAGAGAGAGAGAGGGGGGCGGAGGGGAGGGGAAGAGAGCGAGAGGGAGGGGGAGAGAGAGAGGGAGGGGAAGAGAGAGAGAGAGAGCAAACATGGGACGATGGGGGACACGGAGCGATGGGGAACGCGGGGCGATGGGGAACGGGGGGGCGATGGGGAACGGGGGCGATGGGGAACGGGGGGGCGATGGGGAACGGGGGCGATGGGGAACGCGGGGCGATGGGGAACGGGGGCGATGGGAAACGGGGGGCGATGGGGAACGCGGGGCGATGGGTAACGGGGGCGATGGGGAATGGGGGGCGATGGGAATGGGGAACACGGGGCGATGGAGAACGGGGGCGATCGTGAACGGGGTGATGGGGAACACGGGGCGATGGGGAACACGGGGCGATGGGGAACGGGGGCGATGGGGAACGGGGGGCGATGGGGAACGGGGGCGATGGGAAACACGGGGCGATGGGGAACGGGGGGCGATGGGGAACGCGGGGCGATGGGTAACGGGGGCGATGGGGAACGGGGGGCGATGGGGAACGGGGGCAATGGGGAACACGGGGCGATGGAGAACGGGGGCGATCGTGAACGGGGTGATGGGGAACACGGGGCGATGGGGAACACGGGGCGATGGGGAACGGGGGCGATGGGGAACGGGGGGCGATGGGGAACGGGGGGCGATGGGGAACGGGGGCGATGGGGAACGCGGGACGAAAGGAAACACGGGGCGATGGGGAACGAGGGGCGATGGGGAACGGGGGCGATGGGGAACAAGGGCCGATGGGGAACGGGGGCGATGGGGAACGGGGGGCGATGGGGAACGGGGGCGATGGGGAACGGGGCGAAGGGGAACGCGGGACGAAGGGAAACACGGGGCGATGGGGAACGAGGGGCGATGGGGAACGAGGGGCGATGGGGAACGGGGGCGATGGGGAACGAGGGCCGATGGGGAACGGGGGGCGATGGGGAACGGGGGGGCGATGGGGAACGCGGGGCGATGGGGAACGGGGGCGATGGGAAACACGGGGCGATGGGGAACGGGGGGCGATGAGGAACGCGGGGCGATGGGGAACGGGGGCAATGGGGAACGGGGGGCGATGGGGAACGGGGGCGATGGGGAACGCGGGGCGATGGGGAACGGGGGCGATGGGAAACACGGGGCGATGGGGAACGGGGGCGATGGGGAACGGGGGGCGATGGGGAACGGGGGCAATGGGGAACACGGGGCGATAGAGAACGGGGGCGATCGTGAACGGGGTGATGGGGAACACGGGGCGATGGGGAACACGGGGCGATGGGGAACACGGGGCGATGGGGAACGGGGGGGCGATGGGGAACGGGGGCGATGGGGAACGGGGGCGATGGGGAACGGGGGCGATGGGGAACGGGAGCGAAGGGGAATGCTGGAACACAGGGCGATGGGAAACTGCGGGCGATGGTGAACGCGGGAACACAGGCGATGGTGAATGTGGGCCGATGGGGAACAGAGAGCGACGGGGGACACGGGGCGACGAGGAATGGGGGCGACGGGTAACGCGGGGCGATGGGGGACACAGGGCAATGGGCGGCATGGGGCAATGGGGAACACGGCGCGACGGGGGACACGGGCCGACGGGGAACGGGGGCGATGGGGACACGGGGCGATGGGGAACATGGGGCGATGGGAAACGGGGGCGATGGGGAACACGGGGCGATGGGGAGCACATGGCGATGGGAAACGCGGGTGATGGGGAACGGGGGCGATGGGGAACACGGGGTGATGGGGAGCACGGGGCGATGGGGATCGGGGGAGATGGGGAACGGGGGCGACGGGGAATGGGGGCGATGGGGAACAGGGGCGACGGGGAACGCGGGGCGACAGGGAACGCGAGGCGACGGGGAACGCGGGGCGATGGGGAACGCGGGGCGATGGGGAACGGGGGCGATGGGGAAAGTTGGAACACGGGGCGATGGGGAACGGGGGCGATGGGGAATGGAGGCGATGGGGAACGGGGGCGATGGGGAACGCGTGAACACGGGGCGATGGTGAACGCGGGGCGATGAGGAACACGGGGCGACGGGGAACGGGGGCGATGGGGAATGCGGGCCGATGCGGAACGCGGGGACATGGGGACACGGGGCGATGGGGAACATGGCGTGACGGGGAACAAGGGGGACGGGGAACATGGGGGACGGGTACATGGGGCGATGGGGAACACGGGGCGATGGTGAACACGGGGCGATGGGGAACACAGGGACATGGGGACACGGGACAATGGGGAACATGGGAACATGGGGATACGGGGACATAGGGTGATGGGGAACGCGGGGCGATGGGGAGCACAGGGCGACGGGGGACACGGGGCGAAGGGGAACAAGGGGCGAAGGGGAACACGGGGTGAAGGGGAATGCTGGAACACGGGACGATGGGAAATGGGGGGCGATGAGGAACGGGGGGGGGCGATGGGGAACGCGGGAATGCGGGGTGATGGGGAACCCGGGGCGATGGGGACATGGGGCGATGGGGACACGGGGCGATGGGGACACGGGGGCAATGGGGAACCCAGGGCGATGGGGAACCGGGGCGATGGGGACACAGGGGTGATGGGGACACAGGGGCGATGGGGACACAGGGGCGATGGGGAACGGGGGGCGATGGGGAACGGGGGGCGATGGGGAACGGGGGGCGATGGGGAACGGGGGGTGATGGGGAACACGGGACGATGGGGAACCCGGGGCGATGGGGAAAGCTGGAACACTGGGCAATGGACAGCTCCCCAATACTAACGCTGAGCTGAATGACCAGCCCAGTTCCCTCAGCATCATATATATCACCCTAGCTCAGGCTACAGTTTTACAAGCAGTGGGAGACACTGAAAGTGTATCTAGCGATGGGTGGGCCCAATTGCGGATAGTAGAAGCCCAAGTTAGGAAGGTTACAGATTAAGGAAGAGCTGATTTTCTGTTGAGGATTAGCAGAGAAAGTTCCATTGTGCTTCTCCAGCAATCCGTAAAGTGATCAAAACAGTGCTCAGTAAATCATTACTTCAGACCCCTGATTATTAGCAATTGATTGCACTGTCAACCAGCAATACTGAACCAGTACAATACCGTCTCCAACAAGCGAGAGCCAAACCACCTTCCCCACTAACATTCCGGGGGTCACCATTGACCAGAAACGTAACTGGACCAGCCTTGTGGCTACAAGAGCAGGTCAGAGGCTGGGTATTCTGCAGCGAGTGTCTCACCTCCTGACTCCCCAAAGCCTTTCCACCACCGACAAGACACAAGTCAGGAGTGTGATGAGCGCAGCTCCAATAACACTCGAGAAGCTTGACACCATGCAGGACAAAGCAGCGCGCTTGATCGACACGCTACCCACCACCTTCAACACTCACTCCCTCCACCACCGGCGCCCCCTGGCTGCAGTGTGTACCGTCTACAAGATGCACTGCAGCAACTCGCCAAGGCTTCTTCGGCAGCACCTCCCAAACCCGCGACAACTGTAGAGGGAGCTTTACTCTGTATCTAACCCGTGCTGTACCTGCCCTGGGAGTGTTTGATGGGACAGTGTAGAGGGAGCTTTACTCTGTATCTAACTCCCTGTACCTGCCCTGGGAGTGTTTGATGGGACAGTGTAGAGGGAGCTTTACTCTGTATCTAACCCCCTGTACCTGCCCCGGGAGTGTTTGATGGGACAGTGTAGAGGGAGCTTTACTCTGTATCTAACCCCCTGTACCTGCCCCGGGAGTGTTTGATGGGACAGTGTAGAGGGAGCTTTACTCTGTATCTAACCCGTGCTGTACCTGCCCTGGGAGTGTTTGATGGGACAGTGTGGAGGGAGCTTTACTCTGTATCTAACCCCCTGTACCTGCCCTGGGAGTGTTTGATGGGACAGTGTAGAGGGAGCTTTACTCTGTATCTAACCCCCTGTACCTGCCCTGGGAGTGTTTGATGGGACAGTGTAGAGGGAGCTTTACTCTGTATCTAACCTCCTGTACCTGCCCTGGGAGTGTTTGATGGGACAGTGTAGAGGGAGCTTTACTCTGTATCTAACCCGTGCTGTACCTGCCCTGGGAGTGTTTGATGGGACAGTGTAGAGGGAGCTTTACTCTGTATCTAACTCCCTGTACCTGCCCTGGGAGTGTTTGATGGGACAGTGTAGAGGGAGCTTTACTCTGTATCTAACCCCCTGTACCTGCCCCGGGAGTGTTTGATGGGACAGTGTAGAGGGAGCTTTACTCTGTATCTAACCCCCTGTACCTGCCCCGGGAGTGTTTGATGGGACAGTGTAGAGGGAGCTTTACTCTGTATCTAACCCGTGCTGTACCTGCCCTGGGAGTGTTTGATGGGACAGTGTGGAGGGAGCTTTACTCTGTATCTAACCCCCTGTACCTGCCCTGGGAGTGTTTGATGGGACAGTGTAGAGGGAGCTTTACTCTGTATCTAACCCCCTGTACCTGCCCTGGGAGTGTTTGATGGGACAGTGTAGAGGGAGCTTTACTCTGTATCTAACCTCCTGTACCTGCCCTGGGAGTGTTTGATGGGACAGTGTAGAGGGAGCTTTACTCTGTATCTAACCCGTGCTGTACCTGCCCTGGAAGTGTTTGATGGGACAGTGTAGAGGGAGCTTTACTCTGTATCTAACCCGTGCTGTACCTGCCCTGGGAGTGTTTGATAGGACAGTGTAGAGGGAGCTTTACTCTGTATCTAACCCCCTGTACCTGCCCTGGGAGTGTTTGATGGGACAGTGTAGAGGAAGCTTTACTCTGTATCCAACCCCGTGCTGTACCTGCCCTGGGAGTGTTTGATGGGACAGTGTAGAGGGAGCTTTACTCTGTATCTAACCCCCTGTACCTGCCCTGGGAGTGTTTGATGGGGACAGTGTAGAGGGAGCTTTACTCTGTATCTAACCCCGTGCTGTACCTGCCCTGGGAGTGTTTGATGGGACAGTGTAGAGGGAGCTTTACTCTGTATCTAACCCCATGCTGTACCTGCCCTGGGCGTTCACCCTTGCACACACACAGTTATAAATGTGTGTCAGTCTAAGGCTCTCAGTTATAAGTCTCTCTCTGTAACGTTTAAGATAATTCCTGTTGTATACGAGTTGCTCTGGGAGTCCCACTAACACACACAACTCATTATAAACCACAGAAGCCACAAGCCAAGCTGGAATGAGGCTAATTAATCCAATTCAATTGGGTTCTCTCACTCTCACAGGTGTTTCACTCTTTGTGCTACTTTTCACAGGAATCGGATCTCCCCTCGGGGCCCGCCGTTAGAGGAGGAGTAACCCAGTGCGAGGGGGATTTAAACGTTCACCTTATCAACGCACAAGCTAAGGTCAGAGGTGACCCACGCGAGATGCACTGGCACATTTACAAATTGAGGTATGTATTCCCTCGAGTACAGACGATTAATCATAGAGTCGGAGAGATTTGCAGCACGGAATGAGGCCATTTCGGCCCATTGTGTCCGTGCCGGCTGACCAAGAGCTATCCAGCCTAATCCCACTTACCCGCTCCAGGTCCATAACCCTGTAGGTTACGGCACTTCAAGCGCACATCCAAGTACTTTTAAATGTGGTGAGGGTTTCTGCCTCTACCATTAAAAAGACTTGCATTTCGCTAGCGCCTTCCACGACCACCGGACATCCCAAAGCGCTTCACAGCCAATGAAGTACTTTTAGAGTGTAGTCACTGTTGTAATGTGGGAAATGTGGCAACCAATTTGTACACAGCAAGCTCCCACACACAATAATGTAATAATGACCGGATAATCAGTTTTTGTTCTTGTTATGTAGATTGAGGGATAAATATTGGCCCCAGGACACCGGGGAGAACTCCCCTCCTCATCTTTGCAATAATGCCATGCGATCTTTTACAACCACCTGAGAGGGCAGACAGAGCCGCGGTTTAACGTCTCATCCGAAAGACTGCCCCTCCCACAGTGCGGCGCTCCCTCAGTACTGCCCCTCCGACAGTGCGGCGCTCTCTCAGTACTGCCCCTCCGACAGTGCGGCGCTCCCTCAGTACTCTCCCTCCGACAGTGCGGCACTCCCTCAGTACTGCCCCTCTGACAGTGCGGCGTTCCCTCAGTACTGCCCCTCCGACAGTGCGGCGCTCCCTCAGTACTGCCCCTACGACAGTGCGGCGCTCCCTCAGTACTGCCCCTCCGACAGCGCGGCGCTCCCTCAGTACTGCCCCTCCGACAGCGCGGCGCTCCCTCAGTACTGCCCCTCCGACAGTGCGGCGCTCCCTCAGTACTGCCCCTCCGACAGCGCGGCGCTCCCTCAGTACTGCCCCTCCGACAGTGCGGCGCTCCCTCAGTACTGCCCCTCCGACAGTGCG
Source organism: Pristiophorus japonicus (assembly GCF_044704955.1). NCBI lineage: Eukaryota > Metazoa > Chordata > Chondrichthyes > Pristiophoridae > Pristiophorus > Pristiophorus japonicus. The sequence goes on from NC_091996.1 coordinate 93,642,145, forward strand.
GCGCTCCCTCAGTACTGTCCCTCCGACAGTGCGGCGCTCCCTCAGAACTGCCCCTCCGACAGTGCAGCCCTCCCTCAGTACTGCCCCTCCGACAGCGCGGCGCTCCCTCAGAACTGCCCCTCCGACAGTGCGGCGCTCCCTCAGTACTGCCCCTCCGACAGCGCGGCGCTCCCTCAGTACTGCCCCTCCGACAGTGCGGCGCTCCCTCAGTACTGCCCCTCCGACAGTGCGGCGCTCCCTCAGTACTGCCCCTCCGACAGTGCGGCGCTCCCTCAGTACTGCCCCTCCGACAGTGCGGCGCTCCCTCAGAACTGCCCCTCCGACAGTGCAGCCCTCCCTCAGTACTGCATTGGAGTGGCTGCCTAGATTTTTTTTTGTGCTAAAGTCACTGCGGTGATCTAATTGATGTGTTTCAGATGATTAAACGAGTTGACGGGGTAGAGAGGGAGAAACTATTCCCTCTGGTGGGGGTAGTCCAGAACAAGGGGACGTCACCTTAAAATTAGAGCCAGGCCGTTCAGGGTGATGTCAGGAAGCACTTCTTCACACAAAGGGCCATGGGAATCTGGAACTCTCTCCCCCAAAAAGCTGACGCGGCCGGGGAGCAATTGAAAATTTCAAAACTGAGATTGATAGGTTTTTGTTTGGTAAGAGTATTAAGGGTTACGGAACCAAGGCCGGTGAGGATACAGATCAGCCATGATGGAGCAGGCGCGAGTGGTTGAATGGGCCTCCTCCTGTTCCTGTGTAACAGGCTCGAGGGGCTGAATGGGCCTCCTCCTGTTCCTGTGTAACAGGCTCGAGGGGCTGAATGGGCCTCCTCCTGTTCCTGTGTAACAGGCTCGAGGGGCTGAATGGGCCTCCTCCTGTTCCTGTGTAACAGGCTCGAGGGGCTGAGTGGCCTCCTCCTGTTTCTGTGTAACATGCTCGAGGGGCTGAATGGGCCTCCTCCTGTTCCTGTGTAACAGGCTCGAGGGGCTGAATGGGCCTCCTCCTGTTCCTGTGTAACAGGCTCGAGGGGCTGAATGGGCCTCCTCCTGTTCCTGTGTAACAGGCTCGAGGGGCTGAATGGCCTCCTCCTGTTCCTGTGTAACAGGCTCGAGGGGCTGAATGGCCTCCTCCTGTTCCTGTGTAACAGGCTCGAGGGGCTGAATGGCCTCCTCCTGTTCCTGTGTAACAGGCTCGAGGGGCTGAATGGGCCTCCTCCTGTTCTGTGCAACAGGCTCGAGGGGCTGAATGGCCTCCTCCTGTTCCTCTGAGTCACAGTACCGAGCTCTCCGGACCCACTGCTGCCAAGCTCTGTTTATTCCTCATCTCTCTCCCTCAATCTTCCCCCCATGCTGGGCTGACCACCCTTGATCCACTGGGTATTATCAGCTTGTATTCATAGCAAAGGCATAATCCCAACCGATGTCCTATTCGAGGGTTACCACCGGATGCCGGCAAAACAGCTGAGATTCCCCATAAACGCTGTGGCTAAAAGAGCCGATCAGAGGCTGGGTATTCTGCGGCGAGTGTCTCACCTCCTGACTCCCCAAAGCCTTTCCACCATCTACAAGGCATAAGTCAGGAGTGTGATGGAATACTCTCCACTTGCCTGGATGAGTTGTAGCTCCAACACCATCCAGGACAAAGCAGCCCGCTTGATCGACACGCTACCCACCACCTTCAACATTCATTCCCTCCACCACCGGCGCACCGTGGCTGCAGTGTGTACCGTCTACCAGATGCACTGCAGCAACTCGCCAAGGCTTCTTCGGCAGCACCTCCCAAACCCGCGACCTCTACCGCCTAGAAGGACAAACACATGGTCTCCTCCAGCCCCACAACCCGCCCTTGCTAGATGTCTGCCCTCCTGAGCATCCCTGATTATAATCCCTCCACCATCGGTGGCCGTGCCTTCTGTTGCCTGGGCCCCAAGCTCTGGAACTCCCTCCCTAAACCTCTCCGCCTCTCTACCTCTCTCTCCTTCTTCAAGACGCTCCTTAAAACCGGCCTCTTTGACCAAGCTTTTGGTCACCTGCCCTAACTTCTACTTATGCGGCTCGGTGTCAAATGTTCGTGGTCATGTTGATCCTGTGAAGCGCCTTGGGACATTTCACTACATTAAAGGCGCTATATAAATACAAGTTGTTGTTGTTACCTTGCAGGTGGTGGAAAGGCTTTGGGGAGTCAGGAGGCGAGTGACTACCCAGACTACCAGACGACTCAAGATCAGGAACATCAAAATTACGAGACAATAAAAGACTAAGGTTCATTGAGTTCACCTTCTCCCATCCTGGAAGTCACACGATATTGAGACACAGAGACCACACCTGGAGTACTGCATACAGTTTTGGTCTCCGTATTTAAGGAGGGATATACTTGGAGGCAGTTCAGAGACGGTTCGCGAGGTTGATTCCTGAGATGAAGGGGTTGCTTTATGAGGAAAGATTGAGCAGGTTGGGCCTGTACTCATTGGAATTTAGAAGACTGAGAGGTGATCTTATTGAAACATATTAGATTCTGAGGGGGCTTGACAGGGTGGATGCAGAGAGGATGTTTCCCCCTCGTGGGTGTATCTAGAACTAGGGGGCATAGTTTCTGAATAAGGGGTCGCCCATTTAGAACTGAGATGTGGAGGAATTTCTTCTCTCAGAGGGTCGTGAATCTGTGGAATTCTCTGCCCCAGAGAGCTGTGGAGGCTGGGTCATTGAATATATTTAAGGTGGAGACAGACAGATTTTTGAACTATAAGGGTTATGGGGAGCGGGCGGGGAAGTGGAGCTGAGGCCAAAATCAGATCAGCCAAGATCTTACTGAATGGCGGAGCAGGCTCGAGGGGCCGAATGGCCGACTCCTGCTCCTATTTCTTATGTTCGTGTGTCTGATAATGGAGTTGTTGACCAATCACGGCGAACGATCGCCATCAATGAGTCGACAACAGACTCAGACACAAGGCGCGGAGCGTTTGGGAACCACAGGTCCAAAATCGCCTGTTCCTCCCGAGCTCATGGCACTCCCCACACGTCATGGCTCGCCTTACTCGAGAGGCTGGATACCAAAATGTTACTTTCTGAAGGAAATCTGTCGAATGTGCGTTGGAATCAATACTAACTGCTTCCAACCATCTCTCTGGGCAGCCCGTTCCACAGGTTGGCCACCGGCTCACTGAGACACTGGCCCTGCGGACGGGGGCGAGGTGCGCACACGTCCGTGGGGACCCCGCTAGTTACAGCTTGAGGTAGGCGAAGAGTGGCCGCCCAATTCCAGAACTCGTGATCTGTCCAGAAACATCTCGACAGATCGCACGTCCCCGGAGGTGACGGGGCTCCATGGGCACAGAGTTGGGCAATTTGCCCAAATCCTGCCCAGCGAATGCCCGTGAATTTCTGACAGCTGATAAAAGCAGGACTAGGGCGTAAGACCCACATTCACCAGCGAAACTTGCAAAGGACTGAGAAGTTCATTTTTTTCAATAATTTAAACATTTGGAAAAACCTATATGTTTATTTTTAGTCCATTTAAAATATGTAAATTTAATTTTCAAACAGTTACATTTTTCTTTTAAAGAATTAATTAAATTCCATTGTGATTCATTTTAAATGCCATGTTTTTTTTCAAATTTATTTTCAGTGCTTGTTTTGGGGGGTATTCCCATCGGGGTATCGACACTCCAGGGACAATACTGAGGGAGCACCGCAATGCGCTGTCGGAGAGGTAGTACTGAGGGAGCGCCGCGCTGTGCTGTCGGAGGGACAGTAGTGGAGGGAGCGCCGCACTGTGCTGTCGGAGCGACAGTACTGAGGGAGCGCCGCACTGTCGGAGGGGCAGTACTGAGGGAGCACCGCACTGTCGGAGGGGCAGTACTGAGGGAGCGCCGTACTGAGGGAGCGCCGCACTGTCATACGGGCAGTACTGAGGGAGCGCCGCACTGTCGGAGGGGCAGTACTGAGGGAGCGCCGCACTGTCGGAAGGGCAGTACTGAGGGAGCGCCGCACTGTCAGAAGGGCAGTACTGAGGGAGCACCGCACTGTCGGAGGGGCAGTACTGAGGGAGCGCCGCACTGTCGGAGGGGTAGTACTGAGGGAGCGCCGTACTATTGGAAGGGCAGAGACGGGCGATGTTACGGAGGTGGAAACAGGCGGTTTTAGTTATGCTGCGGATGTGTGGCCGGAAGCTCATTGCAGGGTCAAACACGACAGCCAAGGTTGCGAAACAGTCACGGTCGACATTAGCCAGTCCCCAATGGCAGTGATGGCATCACTGCTCAACCCCTCTGTTGTCCCCAGCGAGAGCAGGGCCCAATTTGCATAATGGCTCGGAATGTAATCCCCTCAATCATTCTGGCCGCCCGCTGCTGTTTCCCCTTCAACAGCCGCAGTGTTGATCCCTGGCCTGCGGAGAACAGGATTGTGCAGAGTATTCGCACTGTGGCCGCAGCAGTGATTCACAGAGTGTCAGGACCAGCTCGACTCTCAACCTCTCAACACCCTCCACGACATCTGATTCACGCACTGAGCCGAGCAGCGTTGTGACACCGTCGGTAGCCTGCCAATCAGGAGCACCCCCCCCTCCGCACCCCGTGCCAGACATATTTGGAAAGATGGTTCCCCTGGTTCCCAGGATTTACAGGCCGCCCCAGCGAGAAATTGGAAACCCTTCAAAAATGCAAGTCATTGCTCTCACTGGGATTGTTAGGTCGCCGCTATGTCAATAAATATCGCAATGAGATCTGGTTTGGGTCAAGGGTGGCGGGGGTGGGTGGGAGGCGGGGGGATGCGGGGGGGGGGGGAGGGAGGGGTGTGGGGAAGGTGCCACGCTGACCTTTCAACTCCCTTGCAGTTGGGAAGGGTTTAGTCGGACACGCGCTACTCCCAGCGCCCCCCCACACGCCAAACATCCCCCGGTGCTTCTTTCCTCTCCCGCTGCCTCGCTCCCTCAATCCTGACTATTTACCTGCACTGCACATCGAGTGTAGGCCCGGAAACAGGCCATTAAAAAACCCAACTGGTCCACGCCGGTGTTTATGCTTCACTCCAGCCTCCTCCCACCCCCCCCACTCCAGGCACTTGAGCGCATAAATCTAGGCTGACACTTCGATGCAGTGCTGAGGGAGCGCCGCACTGTCGGAGGGGCAGTATTGGGGGAGCGCCGCACTGTCGGAGGGGCAGTATTGGGGGAGCGCCGCACTGTCGGAGAGGCAGCACTGAGGGAGCGCCGCACTGCGGTGTCGGAGGGGCAGTACAGAGGGAGCGCCGTACTGTCAGAGGGGCAGTACTGAGGGAGTGCCACACTGCGGTGTCGGAGGGGCAGTACTGAGGGAGCGCCGCACTGTCGGAGGGGCAGTACTGTCGGAGGGGCAGTACAGAGGGAGCGCCGCACTGTCGGAGGGGCGGTACTAAGGGAGCGCCGCACTGTCGGAGGGGCGGTACTGAGGGAGCGCCGCACTGTCGGAGGGGCGGTACTGAGGGAGCGCCGCAATGTCGGAGGAGCCATCTTTCGTTAAAGCCCTGTCTGCTTTCTCAGGTGGATGTAAACGATCCACTATTTCAAGAAGAGCAGGGGAGTTCTCCCCGGTGTCCTGGGGCCAATATTTATCCCTCAATCAACATCACTAAAACAGATGATCTAGGTCATTATCACATTGCTAAGTGTGGGAGCTTGCTGTGCACAAACTGGCTGCTGCCTTTCCTACATTACAACAGTGACTACACTCCAAAAAGTACTTAATTGGCAGTAAAGCGCTTTGAGACATCTGGTGGTCGTGAGACGCGCTATATAAACGCAAGTCATTCTTTCCTTTCTCCCTCATGTGTTTATCCAGCTTCCCCTGAAATGTATCGATATTATTCGCCTCAACCCCTCCCTGTGGCAGTGAGTTCCACATTCTCACCGCTCTCTGGGTAAAGGAGTTTCTCCTGAATTCCCCATTGGGTTTATCAGTGACTGTCTTATATTGATGGCCCCGAGTTCTGGTCTCCCCCACAACTGGAAACATCTTCTTTACGTCTACCCTATCGATCCGCTTCGTAATGTAAAGTCCTCCACTGACGGCAAGAGGCAGAGTGTGTAGACAGGTTTCCTCAGCGACCTTTTACATCATGTCCATGGTTAATTTACTCCCTCCCAACAGGAGCCAGGGCCAAGCTAGTACAGGAGGACTCTTCCATGCAAAGAGGGATCTAGAAGAAGGGCACATCATCTTTGAATTCAAACTAATCCTACACTGTGCGTCTGCCCAGCTCCCCTTGTGTTCGCTGACAGACATTGGTCTCCCAGTCCCCTCACGCCTCAAATTTAAATTGGGCCTCTTCCTGCTCAAATCCCTCCATGGTCCTCATCCTTCCCTATTTCTGTAACCCCTTCTGGACACTACAGCCCTCCCTATCTCTGCAACCTCCTCTAGCCACTACAGCCCTCCTTATCTCTGTAACCCCCTCCCGCCCCTGTACCTCTCCCTATCTCTGTAACTTCCTCCAGCCCCTACACCCCTCCCCATCTCTGTATCCTCCTCCAGCCCCTACACCCCTCCCTATCTCTGTAACCTCCTCCAGCCCCTACACTCCTCCCTATCTCTGTAACCTCCTTCAGCCCCTACACCTCTCCCTATCTCTAACCTCCTCCAACCCCTACACCCTCCCTATCTCTGTAACCCCCTCCAGCCCCGACACCCCTCCCTATCTCTGTAACCCCTCCAGCCCCTACACCCCTCCCTATCTCTGTGACTTCCTCCAGTCCAACACCTCTCCCTATCTCTGTAACCCCCTCCAGCCCCTAAACCCCTCCCTATCTCTGTAACCTCCTCCAGCCTCTACACCCCTCCCTATCTCTGTGACTTCCTCCAGCCCCTACACCCCTCCCTATCTCTGTATCGTCCTCCAGCCCCTACACCCCTCCCTATCTCTGTAACCCCTTCCAGCCCCTACACCCCTCCCTATCTCTGTGACTTCCTCCAGTCCAACACTCCTCCCTATCCCATAACCTCCTCCAGCCCCTTCAACCATCGCTATCTCTGTAACCTCCTCCAGCCCCTACACCCCTCTCTATCTCTGTAACCTCCTCCAGCTCTACACCCCTCCTTATCTCTGTAACCCCCTCCAGCCCCTATATCCCTCCCTATCTCTGTAACCCTCTCCAGCCCCTACAACCCTCCCTATCCCTGTAACCTCCTCCAGCCCCACACCCCTCCCTATCGCTGTAACCCCCTCCAGCCCCTACACCCCTCCCTATCTCTAACCCCCTCCAGCCCCTACACCCCTCCCTACTTCTGTAACCTCCTCCAACCCTGCAACCCCAATGCCCCCGCACCTCCCCCGAGGTCTCTGCGTTCCTCCATTTCTGGCCTCTTGCCCCTCCCCCAATTTTCATCACTCCACCATCGGCGGCCGTGCCTTCTGTTGCCTGGGCCCCAAGTTCTGGAACTCCCTCCCTAAACCTCTCCACCTATCTCTCCTCCTTTAAGACGCTCCTTAAAACCGACCTCTTTGACCCAGCATTTGGTCGCCTGTCCCAGTATCTGGTGTGATTCAGCTGTTGAACAATCCCAGGATGTATTCCGCTCTATGGCTCCAGGGATTTGTTTTAAATATTTATGTCAATCACATTTCAGGGTCTAATTTTAGGAAAAAAATACACCGTTTCCATAGAAACTGAGAGATGGTAAAGAGCAGACTGCTCGGTCGGCTGTCGGTAATACCAAGGCCTGCCTCAGGGTGGCACCACTCTCACACACTCTCTCACTCAAACACACACACACACACACACACTCTCTCACACACACTCACACTCTCACACACACTCACACTCTCAAACACACATAAGAACATAAGAAATAGGAGCAGGAGTCAGCCATACGGTCCCTCGAACCTGCTCCACAATTTAATACGATCATGGACTCGGTTCCACTTCCCTGCCCGCTTCCCATAACCCCTTAATCCCTTATCAGTTAAGGAGCTGACAATACAAAGATGGGAGGAAAAGCAATGTGTGAGGAGGACACAAAAAATCTGCAAAGGGACATACACACACTAAGTGAGTGGGCAAAAATTTGGCAGATGGAGTATAATGTTGGAAAGTGTGAGGTCATGCACTTTGGCAGAAAAAAAATCAAAGAGCAGGTTATTATTTAAATGGAGAAAAATTGCAAAGTGCCGCAGTACAGAGGGACCTGGGGGTACTTGTGCATGAAACACAAAAGGATAGGACTAATCAGCAATCTTGTTGTACGAGGCCCCTTGGGGAAGAGTGACCATAACATGGTAGAATTCTTTATTAAGATGGAGAGTGACACAGTTAATTCAGAAACTAGGGTCCTGAACTTAAGGAAAGGTAACTTCGATGGTTTGAGGCATCAATTGGCTACAATAGACTGGCGAGTGATACTTAAAGGGTTGACGGTGGATAGGCAATGGCAAACATTTAAAGATCACATGGATGAACTCCAGCAATTGTACATCCCTGTCTGGAGTAAAAATAAAACGGGGAAGGTGGCTCAACCGTGGCTAACAAGGGACATTAAGGATAGTGTTAAATCCAAGGAAGTGGCATATAAATTGGCCAGAAAAAGCAGCAAACCTGAGAACTGGGAGAAATTTAGAATTCAGCAGAGGAGGACAAAGGGTTTATATAGAGGGGGAAAATAGAGTACGAGAAAAAGCTTGCTGGGGACATAAAAACTGACTGCAAAAGCTTCTATAGATATATGAAGAGAAAAAGATTAGTGAAGACAAACATGGGTCACTTGCAGTCGGATTCAGGTGAATTTATAATGGGGAACAAAGTAATGGCAGACCAATTGAACAAATACTTTGGTTCTGTCTTCACGAAGGAAGACACAAATAACCTTCCGAAAGTACTAGGGGACCGAGGGTCTAGTGAGAAGGAGGAACTGAAGGATATTCTTATTAGGCAGGAAATTGTGTTAGGGAAATTGATGGGATTGAAGGCCGATAAATCCCCGGGGCCTGATAGTCTGCATCCCAGAGTACTTAAGGAAGTGGCCCTAGAAATAGTGGATGCATTGGTGATTATTTTCCAACAGTCAATCGACTCTGGATCAGTTCCTATGGATTGGAGGGTAGTTAATGTAACACCACTTTTTAAAAAGGGAGGGAGAGAGAAAATGGATAATTATAGACCAGTTGGCCTGACATCAGTAGTGGAAAAAATGTTGGAATCAATTATTAAGGCTGAAATAGCAGCACATTTGGAAAGCAGTGACAGGATCGGTCCAAGTCAACATGGATTTATGAAGGGGAAATCATGCTTGACAAATCTTGTGGAATTTTTTGAGGATGTAACTAGTCGAGTGGACAAGGGAGAACCAGTGGATGTGGTGTATTTGGACTTTCAAAAGGCTTTTGACAAGGTCCCACACAAGAGATTGGTGTGCAAAATCAAAGCACATGGTATTGGGGTAATGTACTGACGTGGATAGAGAACTGGTTGGCAGACAGGAAGCAGAGAGTCAGGATAAACGCGTCCTTTTCAGAATAGCAGGCAGTGACTAGTGGAGTGCCGCAAAACTCAGTGCTGAGACCCCAGCTCTTTACAATATACATCAATTTAGATGAAGGAATTGAGTGAAATATCTCCAAGTTTGCAGATGACATTAAACTGGGTGGCAGTATGAGCAGTGAGGGGGATGCTAAGAGGCTGCAGGGTGACTTGGACAGATTAGGTGAGTGGGAAAATGCATGGCAGATGCAGTATAATGTGGATAAATGTGAGGTTATCCACTTTGGGGGTAAAAACGTGAAGACAGAATATTAGCTGAATGGTGGCAGATTAGGAAAATGGGAGGTGCAACGAGACCTGGGTGTCATGGTTCATCAGTCATTGAAAGTTGGCATGCAGGTGCAGCAGGTGGTGAAGAAGGCAAACAATATGTTGGCCTTTATAGCTAGGGGATTTGAGTATAGGAGCAGGGAGGTCTTACTCCAGTTGTACAGAGCCTTGGTGAGGCCTAACCTGGAATATTGTGTTCAGTTTTGGTCTCCTAATCTGAGGAAGGACGTTCTTGCTATTGAGGGAGTGCAGCGAAGGTTCACCAGACTGATTCCCAGGATGGATGGACTGACATATGAGGAGAGACTGGATCAACTGGGCCTTTATACATTGGAGTTTAGAAGGATGAGAGGGGATCTCATAGAAACATATAAGATTCTGACGGGACGGGACAGGTTAGATGCAGGTAGAATGTTCCCGAAGTTGGGGAAGTCCAGAACCAGGGGACACAGTCTTAGGATAAGGGGTAGGCCATTTAGGACTGAGATGAGGAGAAACTTCTTCACTCAGAGAGCTGTTAACCTGTGGAATTCCCTGCCGCAGAGTTGTTGATGCCAGTTCATTGGATATATTCAAGAGGATGTTAAATATGGCCCTTATGGCTTGGGGGAATCAAGGGGTATGGAGAGAAAGCAGGAAAGGGGTACTGAGGGAATGATCAGCCATGATCTTATTGAATGGTGGTGCAGGCTCGAAGGGCCGAATGGCCTACTCCTGCTCCTATTTTCTATGTTTCTATGTATGCAGGTACAGCAAGTGATCAGGAAGGCCAATGGTATCTTGGCCTTTTTTGCAAAGGGGATGGAGTATAAAAGCAGCTAAGTCTTGCTACAGCTGTATAAGGTATTGATGAGGCCACACCTGGAATGCTGCGTGCAGTTTTGGTTTCTATATTTACGAAAGGATATACTTGCTTTGGAGGCAGATCAGAGAAGGTTTACTAGGTTGATTCCGGAGATGAGGGGGTTGACTTATGAGGAAAGGTTGAGGAGGTTGGGCCTCTACTCATTGGAGTTTAGAAGAATGAGAGGTGATCTTATCGAAACGTATAAGAGTATGAGGGGGCTTGACAAGGTGGATGCAGAGAGGATGTTTCCACTGATAGGGGAGACTAGAACTAGGGGGCATAACCTTAGAATAAGGGGCCGCCCATTTAAAACAGAGATGAGGAGAAATTTCTTCTCTCAGAGGGTTGTAAATCTGTGGAATTCACTGCCTCAGAGAGCTGTGGAAGCTGGGACATTGAATAAATTTAAGACAGAAATAGACAGTTAAGGGGATAAGGGGTTATGGGGAGCGGGCGGGGAAGTGGAGCTCAGTCCATGATCAGATCAGCCATGATCTTATTGAAAGACGGAGCAGGCTCGAGGGGCCTTATGGCCTACTCCTGCTCCTATTTCTTATGTTCCTTTGTTCTTATGTTATCTCGGATTTAAATTTCTATCAACCTAGTGAATCTTCTCTGAACTGCCTCCAAAGCAAGTATATCCTTTCGTAAATATGGAAACCAAAACTGCACGCAGTATTCCAGGTGTGGCCTCTCCAATACCCTGTATAACTGTTGCAAGACTTCCCTGCTTTTATACTCCATCCCCTTTGTAATAAAGGCCAAGATTCCATTGGCCTTCCTGATCACTTGCTGTACCTGCAGACTAACCTTTTGTGCTTCATGCACAAGGACCCCCAGGTCCCGCTATACTTCAGCACTTTTGCAATCTTTCTCCATTTAAATGATATTAATAATATTTAAAGTGTCAGCTGTGGCTCAGTTGGTAGCACACTCGCCTCTCTGAGTCAGAAGGTTGTAGGTTCAAGTCCCACTCCAGGGACTTGAGCCGAAAAATCTAGGTTGACACCAGTGCGGTGTTGAGGGAGTGCTGCACTGTCGGAGGTGCCATCTTTCGGATGAGATGTTAAACCGAGGCCCCTTCTGCTCCCTCAGGTGGATATAAAAGATCCTATGACACTATTTTATATTTTGGGGTACTGAAGTTGCATGTTCAGCCATGAACTCATTGAATGGCGGTGCAGGCTAGAAGGGCCGAATGGCCTACTCCTGCACCTATTTTCTATGTTTCTATAACTTGCTCTTTGATTTTATTCTGCCAAAGTGCATGATCTCACATTTTCCAACATTATACTCTATCTGCCAAATTTTTGCCCACTCACTTAGCCTTTCTATGTCCTTTTGCAGATTTTTTGTGTCCTCCTCACACATTGCTTTTCCTCCCATCTTTGTATCGTCAGCAAAATTGGCTACGTTACACTCAGTCCCTTCTTCCAAGTCGTTAATATAGATTGTAAATAGTTGGGGTCCCAGCACTGATCCCTGCGGCACCCCACTAGTTACTGGTTGCCAACCTGAGAATGAACCATTTATCCCGACTGTCTGTTTTCTGTTCGTTAGCCAATCCTCTATCCATGCTAATAAATTATACCTAGCCCGATGAACTTTTATCTTGTGCAGTAACCTTTTATGTGGCACCTTGTCAAATGCCTTCTGCAAGTCCAAATACACCACATCCACTGTTTCCCCTTTATCCACTGTGTTTGTCACACACTCTCACACACGCGCACACTCTCAGACACGCGCACTCTCTCACAGACGCGCGCACACTATCACAGACGCGCGCACACTCTCACAGACGCGCGCACACTCTCACAGAGGCGCGCACACTCTCACAGAGGCGCGCACACTCTCACAGACACGCGCGCACTATCACAGACGCGCGCGCACTATCACAGACGCGCGCGCACTATCACAGACGCGCGCGCACTATCACAGACACGCACACTCTCACAGACACGCGCACACTATCACAGACACGCGCACACTATCACAGACACGCGCACACTATCACAGACGCGCGCACACTATCACAGACACGCACAAACTCATTCAATAAACAGCAGCATTTCATTCTGTATTCAAGACATGAGCAGCTGCAGCACAGGCTTTCCGGCAAACTGCACCCATCAACCATCCTCCCTCCCTTCCCCCACTCGCTGCCTCTCTATCTCTCTCATGTTCTTACACTCGCCTTTCTCTGTCACCCTTTTCAATCGCCCTACCTCGCCTCCTTTAATTCTCTCTCTCTCATTCCCCCTCTCTCCCCTTTATATATTCCATTTCTCTTTCTCTCCCTCTGTCATTCTCTCTCCCGTTTCTCTTTCCCTCTCTTTCCCTTCTGCCCTTTCCCTATCTCTCACTCCCCTTATCTTTCTCTGCCCTCTCTCTCTCGCTCTCTGGCCAGGTCTATAACTGGCAAATTTGCTTGGGGGAGGATGTTCAATGAAGGAGTGTGGTCGTCTGTTGAAAAGTCACAGCGAGACTGAGGGGCGAACAGTCCTCAGAAGCTGGCCTTGAAATCCGCCGAATATTGTTGAAATTCACAGAAAGCTGGTCAAAAAAAATCAGGTGGGCAGCCCTTGTACACCATCCTGACACATCAACGCGTGTGTGTATAGACACGAGACGTGGTCCATGTACAATAGGCATCTCAAGTCGCTGGAGAAATACCACCAACGATGTCTCCGCAAGACCCTGCAAATCCCGAGAGGACAGACGCACCAACGTTAGCGTCCTCGACCAGGCCAACATCCCCAGCATCGAAGCACTGACCACACTCGACCAGCTCCGCTGGGCAGGGCCACATTGTCCGCATGCCAGACACGAGACTCCCAAAGCAAGCGCTCGACTCGGAACTCCTTCATGGTAAACGAGCCAAAGGTGGGCAGAGGAAACGTTACAGAGACACCCTCAAAGCCTCCCTGATAAAGTGCAACATCCCCACCGACACCTGGGAGTCCCTGGCCAAAGACCGCCCTAAGTGGAGGAAGTGCATCCAGGAGGGCGCTGAGCACCTCGAGTTTCGTTGCCGAGAGCATGCAGAAACCAAGCGCAGGCAGCGGAAGGAGCGTGCGGCAAACCAGTCCCACCCACCCCTTCCCTCAACCACTGTCTGTCCCATCTGTGACAGAGACTGGACTGTTCAGTCACCTAAGGACTCATTCCAAGAGTGGAAGCAAGTCTTCTTCGATTCCGAGGGACTGCCTATGATGATGATGATGAGACACGCATGTACAGACACTCGTGTGCAGACACACACACACGCACACACACACACACCCTCCTGATGTAGCGACACACACACATCGACCATTACAACTATCTGACTTAGTGAGCCGTGACTCCTGGCTTTTACAGATTTACTCAGCACGGCAGTTCTACGAGTATGGAACACGAGACGTCGAACTGTGTGCGCTCGGCCCCCCCGCTGGTCCGGCGAGTCAGGACACTGCCTGGAGAGTCACCGGGCCACAGAGACCAGTGCCACCTTCGGTGGAAGAGCCCCCTGCCCCGGTCTTGCTGCCTCCCCGGGGATGAGGGAGATCAACCCCCCCCCCCCCCCCAACTGCTGTCCAGTGACCCCTGGCGGCAGGAGCGCGCACGCGACAGGGTCAGGCTCGGCTGCGATGCCTCTCACGGTGGAAGAGCCGGCCGACACTCACCGTCTGGAGTTTGGGGCTGACTGCCAGAGCCCAGGAAAGGTCAGCACCATCGACGGGGGAGTGGGGGGGAATGGGGAGAAGGAAGGGGGTGCTGCACCAGCAGACTCTTCCCCTAAAGGAGTCTGCGACCACGAAATAGTCTCTCCACCTTCGGGTGCCCCTCTCCTCGGCACCTTGTGTTGGGAGAGGGGGATCTCTGTCGGAGGGCGGGCAGGAAGGTACAACCGAGTTCTCCATTTTGTTCATGGGATAGGGGCGTCGCTAGCAGGGCCGGCATTTATAGCCCATCCCTAACTGCCCCTTGAGAAGGTGGTGGTGAGCCGCCGCCTTGAACCGCCGTAGGTCGCGCAGTGTTTGATACAACACAGTGACTGGCTAAGCCGTTAAGTTAAGAGTCAACTGCGTTGGTGTGGGACTGGAGTCACGTGTAAGCTCAGACGCGGTAAGGGGGGCAGGATTCCCTCCCTAAAGGAGCAGGGGAGAGCGAGCAGGCGGGACGGTTACACCCAGAGAGTGAGAGAGAAAAGAAAGAATTGCATTTATATAGCGCCTTTCACGACCAGCGGACGTCTCAAACTGCTTTACAGCCAATGAAGTACTTTTGACATGTGGTCACTGTTGTAATGTGGGAAAGAGAGAGAGAGAGGAAGAAAGAGAGAAAGAAAAAGAAGGAAAGAGAGAAGGAGAGAAGGAAAGAGAGAAGGAAAGAGAGAGAAAGAGAGAGAGAGAGAAAGAGAGAGAGAAAGGAGAGAAAGGGAGAAAGAAAGAAAGAAAGAAAGAAAGGAGAGAAAGAAAGAAAAAGAAAGAAAAAGAAAGGAGGAAAGAAAGACAGAGAGAGAGAAAGAGAGAGAGAGAGAAGACAGGGAGGTGGCAATAGGGGCATAGGGGGAGGAGGAGAGAGAGAGAGAGAGAGAGAGAGAGAGGTAAGGAGAGGTGTGAAGGAGAGAAATGTAGCGTCAGAATCAGGGTGCGAGCCAGAAAGCAGATAGTGACGGGAGTGACACTGAAAGCAGAGAGTGGCAGGAGGAGAGAAGCAGTGTGAGGACAGAGAGAGAGAGAGCAGCACACACACATTCACACACACACACCACACACAGACTGAGCGCGAGGACAAACACGAACACTGAGGTTCCTCTGCCGCTGTTCTCATGGAGTTCCCCATCTCTTCACCCCAGCCTCCTCCCCCCCTCCCCTTCATCTCATCCCATCGCCGTATCCTTCTATTCCTTTCTCCCTCGTGTGTTTAGCCAGCTTCCCCTAGCACAGAGGTATGCCAGCAGTGTTAGATCCTGACTGCACATAAATTAGATACTGATCCCGGCCCCTCAGTGCCATCCTCTCTTATCGCCCCTCCGTTTCAATCAACCTCGGCCCAGGCTGTTTTCCAATTTGACACCATCAACTATGAACCAAATCTCTTACCCATGTCACATGCTGGGAGTATTTGATGGGACAGTGTAGAGGGAGCTTAACTCTGTATCTAACCCCGTGCTGTACCTGCGCTGGGAGTGTTTGATGGGACAGTGTAGAGGGAGTTTTACTCTGTATCTAACCCCGTGCTGTACCTGCCCTGGGAGTGTTTGATGGGACAGTGTAGAGGGAGCTTTACTCTGTATCTAACCCCCTGTACCTGCCCTGGGAGTGTTTGATGGGACAGTGTAGAGGGAGCTTTACTCTGTATCTAACCCCCTGTATCTGCCCTGGGAGTGTTGGATGGGACAGTGTAGAGGGAGCTTTACTCTGTATCTAACCCCCTGTACCTGCCCTGGGAGTGTGTGATGGGAAGCGGCCAGTCGGCCTATCTTGCTTATGGTGGTTCTAGCTCTTCAATACGAGCTGTCCTCACTAATCAGATTTCCCTGTACCCCTTCATATTCTCCTTTTCAAATATTTATCACTCTCTCTGCGCTCCCTTGATTTCCATCACTCCATTGGCAGCTGGGCTTTCAGCTTCCTGGGTCCCGAACGCTGGAATTCTCTCCCTAAACCACAGTACTGAGGGAGCGCCGCACTGTCGGTGGGGCAGTACTGAGGGAATGCCGCACTGTCGGGGGGGCAGTACTGAGGGAGTGCCGCACTGTCGGGGGGGCAGTACTGAGGGAGTGCCGCACTGTCGGTGGGGCAGTACTGAGGGAGCCCTGCACTGTCGGAGGGGCAGTACTGAGGGAATGCCGCACTGTCGGTGGGGCAGTACTGAGGGAGTGCCGCACTGTCGGTGGGGCAGTACTGAGGGAGCCCTGCACTGTCGGAGGGGCAGAACTGAGGGAGTGCCACACTGTCGGAGGGGCAGAACTGAAGGAGTGCCACACTGTCAGAGGGGCGGTGCTGAGGGAGCGCCGCACTGTCGGAGGGCCATCTTTCAGATGAGATGTTAAACCAAGGCCCCGTCTGCCCTCTCAGGTGAGCGTAAAAAATCCTATGGCACTATTTGGAAGAAGAGCAGGGGAGTTCTCCCTGTTGTCCTGGGGCCAATATTTATCCCTGAATCAACATCACTAAAACAGATGATCTGGGTCATTTTCGCATTGCTGTTTGTGGGAGCTTGCTGTGTGCAAATTGGCTGCCGCATTTCTTACATTACAACAGTGACAAAACTTCAAAAAGTACTTCATTGGCTGTAAAGCGCTTTAAGACGTCCGGTGGTTGTGAAAGGCGCTATATAAATGCAAGTTCTTTCTTTGTACAGTCTGCATTCTTTCCTATTGGGTCCTGGCTGTCGCTACAGCAAGTGGTGCGTTATTCCAACCAGCAGGCACTGCGATGGCCTGTCTGCTGGCCCTGAAGATGCCCCGCCACGTACTGATAACAAGCTGTCTGCATAATGTACTTTCATTCTGGGGGCACCGCAGGAGCCCGAGCTGAGTGCTGAACGAGTGGCGCATTCCTTTAAATTAGTCATCAACGTAGAAGCATAGCTTCTTCCCCTCACCAAGCAGGCAGGTCACACGCGGACTGCTTCTCAATCACGCTAGAGCAACAACAGAGTCTCTCTACTTCAAAGGGAGACTTGACGATCTGCAACTGATTGTCCCTCAGAGGCGGGAGGGTGGGCTAAAGAACCACGGCGACCAATGAAAACACACGTCGAGCAACAATTTTATCACGCTCTGCCTGCTCGGAAAATAAACCGGCAATCGCAGTGCCTGGTGCGGTGATGTCACCGGTGCGCTGAACACCATCCCAGCTCGGGCGCAGTTTGAAAGCCGCAGACCGTAAAAATCTAGGGGTGGGATGGGAGGGTATTGGGGGGGGGGGGTGAAGGGGGAAATGGCAAAGATCGACACACGAGATGAAGTGGAAGATGTTTTTTAGCTTACGCATGCGTACAAGCACACACACAATGCGCACACGCACACACACAGAGCGCGCGCGCACACACACACACACACACAGAGCGCACGCGCGCGCACACACACACACACTGTGCACACATACAGCGCGCGCGCACACACACACAGCGCTCACACACGCAAAGCGCGCCCACACACAGTGCGTGCGTGCACACACACACACACAGTGTGCGCGCGCGCACACACACACACGGAGCACGTGCACACACATAGTGTGCACACACACACACAGTGCACACACACATAGTGCACACACACACACAGTGCACACACACACACACACACAGTGCACACACCCACACGGAGCGCGTGCACACACAAACGTCATGCACACAAACCACATAAATGCACATTACGCGCACACGTGCATAAATGCATATGCATGCACACCATACAAATACACACACACACACCTACAAACACGCGCATACACGCACATACACACCTACACACACACCTACATGCACACAAACACATGCACAAACACCTACACTCACACACATCCACGCAGCTAACCAGCATAGAGAGAGAGCGAGAGCGAGGATACATACCACGCAGGGGCACAGAGATGTCAGCCTGGCTTTCCTCTTCATGTACAGAGCAGTGTCCGTCTCCAAGCAGCAGTGCAATGGCAGATTTATGTTTGAAACTAAAGGCTGGAAGCAGACGCAGCTCTGGCGACCTAGAACTGTCAGGTTGTGTTTGGCGGGGGAGGTAGAGAGAAGAGAGAGGAGGGGTGGTGGGGGGGGGGGGGTGAGGGGAGAGGGGTAGGGGGAAGAGAGCGCGAGATGGATAGAGGACCCCCACTCCGGAGATAAGCTAACGGGTTCCCTAATCACGTACACTTTTCAATTCATTATCATTCAGGCTCCCAATCCCTTAGGTGGGCGCTGCACATTTAACTGGCAGTGGGGGGAGGGAGCGAGCTGGGTGGGGGGGAGGTGGGGGGGGGAGCGGGGGGGAGACAAGGGAGAGAGACAGGACTGAATATAAATTGGTTAATAACGCAGCCGGTTCTCGCTAACTGCTTGACCGTGTACCGCCATTACAGCACAACCCAGAGCATTTGTTTACACAGTGCTTGGTTTTATGCTCTTCCTCTTAAGGTTTGTTTTCTATTATTAAGGAAATATTTCCTTCTACTCGTCCTTGCCGAGCGTCATCAGCCCCTGGGTTAACCCCTCACTGTCTGCCGGCTGAAGAGACAAGGGGGAGGGTTAGCGAGACGAGACCCACCAGCGAGAGAAGAAGTGGGGGCCTCGCCCTGACAACAACAACCTGTATTTATATAGCGCCTTTAATGCAGTGAAACGTCCCAGGGCGCTTCACAGGAGCATAATCAAAAATTTGACACCGAGCCGCGTCAGGAGATATTACGGGGGAGGCGACCACAAGCTTGGTCAAAGAGGTGGGTTTTAAGGAGCGTCGTAAAGGAGGAGATTGAGGCGGAGAGGTTTAGGGAGGGAGTTCCAGAGCTTGGGGCCCAGGCAACAGAAGGCACGGCCACCGATGGTGGGGCGGTAGAAATCAGGGGATGCACAAGAGGGCAGAATTGGAGGAAGGCAGAGATCTCGGAGGGTTGTCGGTCTGGAGGAGGTTACAGAGATAGGGAGGGGCGAGGGCCACGGAGGGGGTTGAAAACGATGATGAGAATTTTGGAATCAAGCCATTGCCGGACCGGGAGCCAATGTTGGTCGGCGAGCACAGTGGGTGATGGGTGAGCGGGACTTGGTACGAGTTAGGACACGGGGGCAGCGAGCACAGGGGGTGATGGGTGAGCGGGACTCGGTGCGAGTTAGGACACGGGGTCAGCAAGCACAGGGGGTGATGGGTGAGCGGGACTCGGTGCGAGTTAGGACACAGGGCAGTGAGCACAGGGGGTGATGGGTGAGCGGGACTTGGTGCGAGTTAGGACACGGGGGCAGCGAGCACAGGGGGTGCTGGGTGAGCGGGACTCGGTGCAAGTTAGGACACGGGGCAGCGAGCACAGGAGATGATGGGTGAGCGGGACTCGGTGCGAGTTAAGACACGGGGCAGTGAGCACAGGGGGTGATGGGTGAGCGGGACTCGGTGCGAGTTAGGACACGGGGCAATGAGCACAGGGGGTGAGGGGTGAGCGGGACTTGGTGCGAGTTAGGACACAGGGTCAGCGAGCACAGGGGGTGATGGGTGAGCGGGACTTGGTGCGAGTTAGGACACAGGGTCAGCGAGCACAGGGGGTGATGGGTGAGCGGGACTCGGTGCGAGTTAGGACACGGGGGAGCCGAATTCTGGATAAGCACCAGTGCAGACTGCACCAACATGGTGCCATGCAGGAGCAGTAGACATCAATCACAGAATCTCACCACACAGGGAGGAGACCATTGGGCCCATCGAGCCTGTGCCGGCTCTGTGAGCGAGCGATCCAATCAGTCCCACTCCCCCTGCCCTTTCCCCACAGCCCTGTGAATGTTTCCCCTTCAAGTATTTATCCAATTCCCGGTTTGAAAGTTACTATTGAATCTGCTCCCACCGTCCTTTCAGGCAGCGCGTTCCCGATCACAACAATTCACTGCATAAAAACATTCTCCCCATCTCCCCCTCTGGTTCCATTGCCGATTATCGTCAATCTGTGTCCCTCTGGTTACTGACCCTCCTGCCCCGGGAACAGTCTCTCCTTATTTACTCCATCGAAACCCCTCGTGATTCCGAACACCTCGATTAAATCTCCCCTTAACCTTCTCTGCTCCGAGGAGAACAACCCCAGCTTCTCCAGTCTCTCCACCTCACTGACGTCCCTCATCCCTGGGACCATTCTGGTCAATCTCCTCCGCACCCTCTCCAAGACCAAGCAGGGCATTCAAACTGAGCTGAGTTGGCCCAACAAGATCATCGGAATCAGAGTCACACTGTTTAAAAAGAGAAACCAAATTATCTATTGACAAGAAGACTTGCATTTCTCCAGTGTCCTTCACCACCTCAGGACGTCCCAAAGCGCTTTACAGCCAATGAAGTACTTTTATTGAAGTGTGGTCACTATTATATTGTGGGAAACGCTTCAGCCAGTTTGCGCACGGCAAGCTCCGAAAACAGCAATGCGATAATCACCCAGATAATGTGTTTTAGTTGAGGGATAAATATTGGCCCCAGGACACCGGGGAGAACTCCCCTGCTCTTCTTCAAAATAGTGGCCGTGGGATTTTTTACATCCACCTGAGAGAGCAGACGGGGCCTCGGTTTAAAGTCTCATCCGAAAGACGGCACCTCCGACAGTGCAGCACTCCCTCACTACCGCCCCTCCGACAGTGCAGTGCTCCCTCAGTGCAGCCCCTCCGACAGTGCAGCGCTCCCTCAGTACAGCCCTTCCGACAGTGCGGCGCTCCCTCTGTACCGCTCCCCGACAGTGCGGCACTCCCTCAGTACTGCCCCTCCGACAGTAAGGCCTCTCCGACAGTACGGCGCTCCCTCAGCACTGTCCCTCCGACAGCGCAGTGCGGCGCTCCTTCAGTACTGCCCCTCCGACAGTAAGGCCTCTCCGACAGTGCGGCGCTCCTTCAGTACTGCCCCTCCGACAGTACGGCGCTCCCTCAGTACTGCCCCTCTGACAGTGCCCCTCCGACAGTGCGGCGCTCCCTCAGCACTGCCCCTTCCGACAGCGCAGTATGGCGCTCACTCAGTACTGCCCCTCCGACGGTGCGGCGCTCCCTCAGCACTGCACTGGATAGTGTCGGCCTGGATTTTATGTTCAAGTCTCTGTGGAGAGGGGCTCGAACCCACGACCTTCTGACTCAGAGGGGAGAGGGAGTGCACTGCCCACTGAGACACGGCTGACACTTCATTGGTCAATTGGGCCCTCCCGACCCAACCGGCTTCGAGGCCGAGATGGTCCTTGGATCAGCTAACTCCGGCCAAACCGTGGGATCTTCCCTCTCTAACTCAGGACCGTTGTGTTGCATTTCGGCACTTGGACACTAGAGGGTGCCAGCAACTCTGACAGCCTGTAGCTGTAACACAAACATGCAACCTGATGGACAACCAAGGCTGAACACAACACTGCAGCACACTCACTCGCAACAGCTGCACAGATGTGTTGCTCCGTCACATCAGCTTGTTGGCTAAATGTTGCTAAATAGCCGCTGTTCAGATTGCAAATAAACAGAAAATAAAACCTGCAGCAAAACTGGAAATAAAGATAGGAAATACTGCAATGAGACGGCAGGACAAGAGAAAGACTTGCATTTATATAGCGCCTTTAACCACCACCGGACATCTCAAAGCGCTTTACAGCCTGTAAAGGATATAGAATTGGAGCAGGCAAAGAACAGACAGATAGGTGACCATTACACAATGCTGAAGATAGTGAACTAATCAGTCTAAGGAGGGTCTGAGGAATAATTGCCCATTGTATATCACACTTATAACGCATTAAAACTATATGGTTACCTTAATAACACTTAACAAAACAGCCGAAGTCAGCAGTTACAATTTTGATTAGAAGTCTCTGAGGAAGAGATAAGAAAGCCAGTGTTTAGGAACAGTTACTTCAGGCGACACATCGACTGTGGTAAAGTGCAAATCACGGAACAACACAATGAGCATATGGTGGGAGATGGACAACTGCAAGTGCCACTCAGAGCCAGTCTGATAAGAGATGACAAATCAATGTAACTCCGCCGATAGCAATAGACCTATCGATGATTTTGTAGGAGGGTAGCCCCTCTCCAAAACTTGTATAAATTATACTCGAAACGTATTTTGAAGGATCCACGATTGAACCTTCCCTTGCATTTGCTCGAAATAAATCTGGTTGAACCTAAGGTTTCGTTTATTTGATTCCGTGTTCGTTATATGGAGGGTGAAGGGCAAGGTGTCGATTACCTCTGTCAGGTAGTCCGCCCCGACGAAGTCTTCCTTTTACCCCAACTTAAAGGGCAGGTGTCGATTTCCTATATCAAGTAGATCACCTCGAGGGAGAGATCCTTTTACCCCAACACAGCCAATGACGTACTTCTGGAGTGTAGTCACTGTTGTATTGTGGGAAACACAGCAACCAACTTGCCCACAGCAAGCTCCCACACACAGCAACGTGATAATGACCCAAACAATCTGTTTTTGTGATGCTGATTGAGGCATAAAGATTGGTCCCAGGACACCGGGGAGAACTCCCCTGCTCTTCTTCAAAATAGTCCAGCCGAGAGCAGACGGGGCCTCGGTTTGACGCCTCATCCGAAAGATGGCACCTCCGACAGTGCAGCACTCCCTCAGTACTGCCCCTCCGACAGTGCAGCACTCCCTCAGTACTGCCCCTCCAACAGTGCGGCGCTCCCTCAGTACTGCCCCTCCGACAGTACAGCGCTCCCTCAGTACTGCCCCTCCGACAGTGCGGCGCGCCCTCAGCACCGTCCCTCCGACAGTGCGGCGTTCCCTTAGCACCGCCCCTCCGACAGTACGACGCTCCCTCAGCACCGCCCCTCCGACAGTGCGGCGCTCCCTCAGCACCGCCCCTCCGACAGTGCGGCGCTCCCTCAGCACCGTCCCTCCGACAGTGCGGCGCTCCCTCAGCACTGCCCCTCCGACAGTGCGGCGCTCCCTCAGCACCGTCCCTCCGACAGTGCGGCGCTCCCTCAGCACTGCCCCTCCGACAGTGCGGCGCTCCCTCAGTACCACCCCTCCAACAGTGCGGCGCTTCCTCAGTACCACCCCTCCGACAGCTCAGTGCTCCCTCAGCATAGCATTGGAGTGTCAGCCTAGATTTATGGCTCAGGTCCCTGGAGTGGGATTCGAACCCACAACCTTCTGACACAGAGGCGAGTGTGCTGCCCACTGAGCCACGGTTGACACTACAAAGAGGGAAGAAGATTGAAATTAACAATAGTCAGGAAGGTGATGTTCTGTAAATGATGGAAAAAAACAGGAATGGGCGGGGAGGGTGTGCACAGAAATCTATAACATTCTCAACTCTGGCCACCTGCCCATCCTTCATTAAGGGTCTCATTTATCATCTGGATTCCAGATTGGAGGGATATTCACGAGTCTTTCCTTCATGCATGAGGGAACTGTCATGTTTGTAACTGCAATGTAACACCACTGTATTACCGTAGACACTCAACCTGGATGCACACCTTGACCACAGGGGGTGAACTTGTGGGAGACACTCCTTACCTGATCACACAGGTATATAAATGGAGGTCCCACACAGGGTCATCACTTCTGGAGTCCTGTAATAAAGAGTAAGGTCACATAGTGGCCTTGTCCCTGGAATGTGCCTCGTGTGGTTTCATGCTGTAGAGTAAGGACTTTACATTGGCGACGAGAATTCACGACCCACGAGAATGGCCACCGGTAGCACAGAGGAACAGTACTGTGTTGGGGAAGACTGGGACGATTTTGTCGAGAGGCTTCAGCAAAGCTTCGTTACGAAAGACTGGCTGGGGGATGCAGCGGCCGACAAGCGACGGGCTCATCTCCTGACCAGCTGCGGGCCAAAGACATACGCGCTCATGAAGGACTTACTGGCACCCGAAAAGCCGTCGGACAAAACCTTTGAGGAACTGAGCAAATGAATCGGGGAGCACCTCAAACCGGCGAGCAGCATACACATGGCTCAACACAGATTCTATACCCACCGACGTCGTGAAGAACAGAGCATACCAGACTTTATAGCGGACCTCCGGCGTTTGGCCAGCCTCTGTAAGTTCACAGACGCCTGAAGGGGGGAGATGCTAAGGGACTTCTTTATTGAGGGTATCGGTCATGCGGGAATTTTTCGCAAGTTAATTGAGACCAAGGACTTGACCTTGGAAGCGTCGGCGTTGTTAGCTCAAACTTACATGGCGGGGGAGGAAGAGATGAAAATGATTAACGCGGCGATGGATCAGGGAGTCAACATCATCAATGCTACTCAGAGCCCCGCAGGCAGGCAGGGGCAGTCCGACACTCCCTAGGCAGCAATAGACCCCAGAGCAGGACCTCAACAGAGACAATGGCAGGCTGAAAGGACGTTCACGCCATCACAGTGGACAATGCGGCCCGGGATGGGGCCACTGACACCCACTAATAGGGTACTTAAGAGCAGTCAAAGGGACAGTCAGCACGGAATTCCTGGCCATAGTCCCTTTGTCCCCAACAATGGAAACTTTAACTCATGCTGGAGTTGTGGGGGAAAACAATCAGCCAGATCTTGCAGATTTCAACAGTTTGTCTGCAGAATCTGCAATCTCAGTAGCCATTTAGCTCGAATGTGCAGAAAACCTGCAACCAGACTAATATATGTGGCAGATGGACCAGAAGAGGGTTCTGTAAGGCAGGATGACTTTTGGGGCAAATCGATGGACGCAGAGGTTCAGCGGGTCCATGCGGCGAATATTCACAGTTCATACACCAAAACGCCACCAATGATGATGAGGGTTTTGTTGAACGGTATCCCAGTACGCATGGAGCTGGACACCGGGGCCAGCCAGTCACTCACGGGCGTTCAGCAATTTGAGAAGCTATGGCCACTCAAAGCCAGAAGACCCAAATTAGAACATATTGAGACACAATTACGGACTTACACCAAAGAAATCATTCCGGTGCTAGGCAGTGCAATGATGGCTGTCACACACAATGGGTTAGTGAACCGGCTGCCACTCTGGATTGTCCTGGGCAATGGTCCCGCAATGTTGGAGAGGAGCTGTTTAGCCGAGATGAACTGGAAATGGGGGGATATTCACGCAATGTCCTCGGTGGAGCGAAGTTCATGCTCACAAGTCCTACAACAATTCGAGTTACTATTCCAACCGGGCGTCGGGACTTTCAGAGGCACTAAAGTAGTGATACACATCACCCCGGACGCCAGGCCAGTACACCACAAAGCCAGAGCGGTGCCGTATGTGATGCGGGAAAAAATCGAGAGCGAATTGGACCGGCTGTTGCAAGAGGGCATCATCTCGCCTGTTGAATTCAGCGACTGGGCGAGCCCCATCGTTCCCGTTCTAAAAGTGGATGGTTCTGTCAGGATCTGTGGCGACTACAAGGCAACCATCAATCGGGTGTCCATACAAGACCAATACCCGCTCCCAAGAGCGGAGGGCCTCTTTGTCACGCTGGCAGGCGGAAAGCTGTTCACCAAGTTGGACCTCACTTCAGCCTATATGACCCAGGAACTGGCCAACGAATCTAAACTGCTGACCACCATCACCATGCACAAAGGACTGTTTGCGTATAACAGGTGCCCGTTTGGCATTCGATCAGTGGCCGCGATTTTTCAACATAACATGGAAAGCCTGCTTAAATCCATCCGGGAACGATCGTATTCCAGGATGACATCCTCATCACGGGTCGAGACACCGAGGAACACCTCCACAACCTGGAGGAGGTGCTATGCCGACTGGACCAGGTGGGCCTGCGACTCAAGAAGTCTAAATGCATATTCTTAGCTCCTGAGGTTGACTTTCTGGGCAGGAGGGTTGCTGCAGATGGGATTCGGCCCGCCGAATCCAAAACAGAGGCGATTCGACGAGCACCCAGGCCCTGCAACACATCGGAGCTGCGTTCATTCCTGGGACTGTTGAACAATTTCGGGAACTTTCTGCCGAACTTGAGCACGTTGTTGGAGCCGCTACACGTGCTCCTGCGTAAGGGTTGTGATTGGTTTTGGGGGGACTTTCAGGAACGGGCTTTTGATCGGGCGCGAAACCTACTTTGTTCAAACAAGTTGTTGACCCTGTACGACCCCTGTAAACGTTTAGTTCTGACATGTGATGCATCGTCCTATGGGGTTGGGTGCGTGTTGCAGCAGGGTAATGCTGAGGGTCAGCTACAACCTGTGGCTTATGCCTCCAGGTCGTGCTCTCAAGCAGAACTGGGATATGGGATGGTCGAGAAGGAAGCGCTTGCATGTGTCTATGGTGTAAAAAAAATGCATCAGTACCTCTTCGGTAGGAAGTTTGAATTAGAGACGGACCACAAGCCACTCAAATCCCTGTTGTCAGACAGCAAGGCTGTCAATGTCAACGCATCAGTTCGCATACAGCGGTGGGCTCTCACGCTGGCTGCTTATGACTACTCCATCCGGCACCGGCCCGGCACTGAAAACTGCGCTGACGTGCTCAGCAGGCTCCCACTGGCCACCACCGAGGGGGCAGTGGAGCAAAGTGCTGAGATGATCATGGCTGTCGATGCCTTTGACAGTGCAGGCTCCCTGATCACAGCCCGGCAGATCAAAATCTGGACAAAGAGAGATCCGCTCCTATCCCTGATTAAGAAATGTGTCCTGACTGGGGATTGGGCGGCCGCACACGGAGCATGTCCTGAGGACGTCAGACCGTTCCACGGGCGGATGGATGAGCTCTCCATCCAAGCCGACTGCCGACTATGGGGCAGCCGGGTAGTCATGGCACAGAAGGGCAGGGAGGCATTCATCAGGGAACTCCATAGTGAGCACCCAGGCATTGTGATGATGAAGGCCATTGCCCGGTCACACGTTTGGTGGCCTGGAATTGATTCAGACCTGGAACACTGTTCGCAGGTGCACGACCTGTGCCCAGCTGGGTAATGCCCCCAGGGAGGCCCCGCTCAGCCCGTGGCCCTGGTCCACCAAGCCATGGTCACGCATTCACGTTGACTACGCGGGCCCGTTCATGGGGAAGATGTTCCTCATTGTAGTAGATGCGTACTCGAAATGGATCGAGTGCATCATCCTGAATTCATGCACGTCATCCACCACCGTGTAAAGCCTATGTGCGATCTTTGCAACCCATGGCTTGCCGGACATCCTGGTTAGTGATAATGGCCCGTGTTTCACGAGCTATGAATTCCGGGAGTTTATGTCGTGCAATAGCATCAACCACGTCAGGACTGCGCCGTTCAAGCCGGCCTCCAATGGCCAGGCGGAATGGGCAGTCCAAATCATTAAGCAAGGTATGCTCAGGATTCAAGGACCCTCCCTACAATGCCGCCTATCGCGCCTCCTGCTGGCCTATAGATCCCAACCACACTCGCTCACAGGGGTCCCGCTCGCAGAGTTACTCATGAAACGGACACTCAAAACTTGGTTGTCCCTCTTCCACCCAGTCCTGACCGACATAGTTGAGGGCAAGCGCAAGTCACAAAGCGAGTACCATGACCGTAATTCAAGGGGGAGATGTATAGAAATAAATGATCCTGTATTCGTCCTCAATCACGCCATGGGGCCTAAATGGCTTGAGGGTACTGTAATTGACAAAGAGGGGAATAGGGTCATCGTGGTAAAACTCAACAATGGTCAGATATGCTGCAAGCATCTGGACCAAGTAAAAAAAAAAGGTTCAGCATGGACACGGAGGAACCTGAAGACCATGAGATGGAGCTCACACTACCACCAGTGAACAAGAGCAATCAGAAGAGTGCACGGTCCCTGAGGTCAGCCCGGACAGGCCGGAATTACCACAGGTGACAGACACTCACGTCAATGTCCAACAACCAGAGCCCCAACTGCGGCGCTCCACAAGGGAGCGTAGACCACCTGAAAGACTAAACCTACGATCCCAGTAAGACTTTGGGGGGGGGGGCGAAGGTGATGTCATGTTTGTAACTACAATGTAACACTACTGTATTACTGTATACTCTCAACTTAGATGCACACCTTGACCACAGGGGGTGAACTTGTGGGAGACACTCCTTACTTGATCACACAGGTATATAAAGGGAGACATTACTTCTGGAGTCCTGTAATAAAGAGTTAAGGTCACAGAGTGGCCTTGTCCCTGGAATGTGCCTCGTGTGGTTTCATGCTGCAGAGTAAGGACTTTACAGGAACTTGCTGTGTATTGCCCACTAAGCTAATGTCAGCACCTCAAAATCCCCCTCCCCATCCCAAACCCCTTCCATTAAATCCCAGTCTCGCGCAAATAATTCCTGTCTAGGAGCAGAGGAACAGGAGGAGGCCCATTCAGCCCCTCGAGCCTGTTCCACAGGAACAGGAGGAGGCCCATTCAGCCCCTCGAGCCTGTTCCACA
Organism: Pristiophorus japonicus; assembly: GCF_044704955.1. Taxonomy (NCBI): domain Eukaryota; kingdom Metazoa; phylum Chordata; class Chondrichthyes; family Pristiophoridae; genus Pristiophorus; species Pristiophorus japonicus. The sequence continues at coordinate 93,670,730 of NC_091996.1, forward strand.
GGAACAGGAGGAGGCCCATTCAGCCCCTCGAGCCTGTTACACAGGAACAGGAGGAGGCCCATTCAGCCCCTCGAGCCTGTTACACACGAACAGGAGGAGGCCCATTCAGCCCCTCGAGCCTGTTACACAGGAACAGGAGGAGGCCCATTCAGCCCCTCGAGCCTGTTACACAGGAACAGGAGGAGGCCCATTCAGCCCCTCGAGCCTGTTACACAGGAACAGGAGGAGGCCCATTCGGCCCCTCGAGCCTGTTACACAGGAACAGAAGGAGGCCAATTCAGCCCCTCGAGCCTGTTACACAGGAACAGGAGGAGGCCCATTCAGCCCCTCGAGCCTGTTACACAGGAACAGGAGGAGGCCCATTCAGCCCCTCGAGCCTGTTCCGCCATTCGATGAGAACATTGCCAATCTGCGACCAAACTCCATATACCCGCACTTGGCCCACATCCCTTAATACCTTTGGTGAACAAAAATCTATCAATCCCAGATCTAAAATTAATTGACCCAGTATTAATTACCGTTTGAGGAAGAGAGTTCCAAACCTCTATCACCCTTTGTGTGTAGAAGTGTTTCCCAACTTCACTCCTGAAAAGACTCGCTCTAATTTTTAGGCTATGTAATCTCTCCTCGTAACTTACCCCTTGGAGCCTGGATCATCATCATAGGCAGTCCCTCGAAATCGAGGAAGACTTGCTTCCACTCTAAAAGTGAGTTCTCAGGTGACTGAACAGTCCAATACAAGAACCACAGTCCCTGTCACAGGTGGGACAGACACTGGTTGAAGGAAAGGCTGGGTGGGACTGGTTTGCCGCACGCTCCTTCCGCTGCCTGCGCTTGGTTTCTGCACGCTCTCGGCGACAAGACTCAAGGTGCTCAGCGCCCTCCCGGATGCTCTTCCTCCACTTAGGGCAGACTGGTCTTTGGCCAGGGACTCCCAGGTGTCGGTGGGGATGTTGCACTTTATCAGGGAGGCTTTGAGGGTGTCCCTGTAGCGTTTCCTCTGCCCACCTGGGGCTTGCTTGCCGTGTAGGAGTTCCGAGTAGAGCGCTTGCTTTGGGAGTCTCGTGTCGGGCATGCGGACAATGTGGCCCGCCCAGTGGAGCTGGTCGAGTGTGGTCAGTGCTTCAATGCTGGATATCATTCTGGTAAATCTAACTCCAAGGTCTGTTTATCCCCCACTAACAACAGGGGTAACTCCCAGCTCCAATTTGACCATGAACCACTCCAGAAATATTGTCCTTCAGGTAATTAGCTATAATGCATGGCATGGCACCATATATTGCTACAATATCGCACAACATTACATCCCATAACATGGCAACGTATGATACGCCGCTCTGCTGCTGTGGTGGAATTTGAACTCGCGTCTATGGATCATTAGTCCAGGCCTCTAGATACTGGTCCAGTGACGTAGCCAATGTGCTTCCGTACCGCAAGTAAAGACTTGCATTTATATAGCGCCTTTCATGACCACCGTTATGTCTAAAAGCACTTTACAGCCAATCAAATACTTTTGTTGGAGTGTCATCACTGTTGTAATGTAGGAAACGCAGTAGCGAATTTGCGCACAGCAAGCTCCCTCAAACAGCAATATGATAATGAGCAGATAATCTGTTTTAGTGATGTTGGTTGAGGGATACATTTTGGCCCAGGACACCGGGGGAGAACTCCCCTGCTCTTCTTCGAAATAGCGGCCGTGAGAGCTTTTACATCCACCCGAGAGAGCAGACGGGGCCTCGGTTTAATGTCTCATCCGAAAGACGGCACCTCTGACAGTGCGGCACTCCCTCAGTACTGCCCCTCCAACAGTGCGGCACTGCCTCAGTACTGCCCCTCCGACAGTGTGGCGCTCCCTCAGTACCGCCCCGCCGACAGTGCGGCGCTCCCTCAGTACCGCCCCTCCGACAGTGAGGCGCTCCCTCAGTACCGCCCCTCCGACAGCGCGGCGCTCCCTCAGTACCGCCCCTCCGACAGCGCGGCACTCCCTCAGCACTGCCCCTCCGACATTGCGGCGCTCCCTCAGCACTGCCCCTCCGACAGTGCGACGCTCAGTCAGCACTGCACCGGGAGTGTTGGCCTGGATTAAACAGCTCAAGTCTCTGAAGTGGGACTTGATCCCACGACCTTCTGACTCAAAGGCGAGAGTGAGATAACCACTTAGCCACGGCTGACACCGAAAACCACAACGGGACACTGGCTGAAATTGATGGAATTCAATTGAAGAGTGGCTGTCAGGAAAGATGGATGCCATGGCAGTAGTGCACTCGAGTTGGGCAGTGGAATCGAAGGCCATCCGTTCATTCACGAAGAAGCTGGATGAAGTAATGGGAAACGGATATTTGGTTCGGATTCTCTGAATGGGTTCAGCTGAGTGGGCCTAATCGCCTCCTACATGCCTGTTTATCTTCCCGTCTTTTGACTGGCGCTCAGCATTTGGTGACAGGGCTGCTTTGCATGGCTTTATATAATCGATGTGTCACCAACACACGTGTGTGCTGCAGCCCTGGCTGCTTGCTCACATCACTCCGATATATCGAAGGTGGAGGTGGGGCTCTGAGACTGTGCTGGACACCCAACGCTTCCCAACCACTTTTCCGCACCCGTGAATCCACACCGAGGTTCATCTGACAGCCTGAAATAAAGGCCGTTAACTGGCATCATCATTAGTGGCCGTGCCTTCAGTTGCCTGGGCCCCGAGCTCTGGAACTCCCTATCTCTGTAACCCCCTCCAGCCCCTACACCCCTCCCTAGCTCTGTAACCTCCTCCAGCCCCTACACCCCTCCCTAGCTCTGTAACCCCCTCCAGCCCCTACACCCCTCCCTAGCTCTGTAACCCCCTCCAGCCCCTACACCACTCCCTATCTCTGTAACCCCCTCCAGCCCCTACACCCCTCCCTAGCTCTGTAACCCCCTCCAGCCCCTACACCCCTCCCTATCTCTGTAACCTCCTCCAGCCTCTACACCCCTCCCTAGCTCTGTAACCCCCTCCAACCCCTACACCCCTCCCTAGCTCTGTAACCTCCTCCAGCCCCTACACCCCTCCCTATCTCTGTAACCTCCTCCAGCCTCTACACCCCTCCCTATCTCTGTAACCTTCTCCAACCCCTACACCCCTCCCTAGCTCTGTAACCCCTTCAGCACCACAAGCACAACCACACCCTCCCCCCCCACCCCACCCGCCCCGGAGATCTCTGCGCTCCTCCAATTCTGCCCTCTCGCGCATCCCCCGATTTCCATCGCTCCACCATCGGCGGCCGTGCCTTCAGCTGCCTGGGCCCCCAGCTCTGGAATTCCCTCCCTAAACCTTTCCACCTCTCTCCCCTCCTTAAAGACGCTCCTTAAAACCTCCCTCGTGCACCAAGCTTTTGCTCACCTGTTAACCCGAAGCCCCATCTGCCCTTTCAGGAAGACATAAAAGATCCCACCGCACTATTTTAAATTTGTTTTCAGTGATGTTGACTGAGGGACTCCGGGAAGAACTCCCCCTGCTCTTCCTTCGAAATAGTGGCCGTGGGGTTCTTTTACGTCCACCTGAGAGGGGCAGACGGGGTCTCAGTTTAACGCCTCGTCCGATAGACAATTTAAAATCCTACAGCCACTGCATCTTGCAGTTCAGGGTTGGGATTGTTGCTAATCGCAATGTGCCCCTTCCACCCCGCCCCCCGTCCCCCTCCCCCCAAACATAAGAACATCAGAAATAGGAGCAGGAGTAGGCCATATGGCCCCTCGAGCCTGCTCCACCATTCAATAAGATCATGGTTGATCTGATCATGGACTCAGGTCCAGTTCCCCGCCCGCTCCCCATAACCCCTTATCGGTTAAGAAACTGTTTATTTCTGTCTTAAATTTATTCAATGTCCCAGCTTCCACAGCTCTCTGAGGCTGCGAATTCCACAGATTTATAACCCTCCTCATTCCTCCTCATTCCAGTTTTAAATGCGCGGCCCCTTATTCTAAGATCGTCCCCTCTAGTTCTAGTCTCCCCCATCAGTGGAAACATCCTCTCTGCATCCACCTTGTCAAGCCCCCTCATAATCTTATACGTTTCGCAACCCCCTCATCCCCGGAATCAACCTAATGAACCTTCTCTGAACTGCCTCCAAAGCAAGTATATCCTTTCGCAAATATGGAAACCAAAATTGCATGCAGTATTCCAGGTGTGGCCTCACCAATACCCTGTATAGCTGTAGCAAGACTTCCCTGCTTTTATACTCCAACCCCTTTGCAATAAAGGCCAAGATACCATTGGCCTTCCTGATTACTTGCTGTACCTGCATACTAACTGTTATATATGTAAACTTGTATTTACTCTGTACAGCCACCAGAGGGCTCATCCCCTGGAGTCCCAAGGGATCCCATAATCCCTTGGGAGCACAGATATTTAAGGAGGCCTCACAGGTTGGCGAGGCACTGCAATAAAAGACTACGGTCACACTTTACTTTGAGCTGACAGTGTTTAGTCTGACTCTTTCTCCAGACATAACACTAACCTTTTGTGTTTCATGCACAAGTACCCCCAGGTCCCTCTGTACTGCAGCACTTTGCAATTTTTCTCCATTTAAATAATAACTTGCTCTTTGATTTTTTTCTGCCAAAGTGCATGACCTCACACTTTCCAACATTATACTCCATCTGCCAAATTTTTGCCCACTCACTTAGCCTGTCTATGTCCTTTTGCAGATTTTGTGTGTCCTCCTCACACATTGCCTTTCCTCCCATCTTTACATTGTCAGTAAACTTGGCTACGTTACACTTGGTCTTTCCCCTCACATCTTTCATCCCGTGCCCTTCATCCTGATAAAATTGGGAAACCGTCATTGGATCCAAACTGAACCCGTTTGGATCTGGGGGGCCAGGGGCAGGGAAGATTTTGGATACTCTTTGGCATTGTGCCCTTGCTGCGCCCCAGTTTGTAGACAAAGTGCTGGGGGGGGGGGCGAGGAGGACGGAGTCAGGATCGGGATGGGGGGTGGGGGGGGGGAAGTTGAGTAGACTGGGCCTATATTCTCTAGAGTTTAGAAGAATGAGAGGTGATCTCATTGAAATATACAAAATTCTTACAGGGATTGACAGGGTAGATGCAGGGAGGGTGTTTCCCCCGGGCTGGGGAGTCTCGAACCAGGGGTCACAGTCTCAGGATAAGGGGGCGACCATTTAGGACGGAGATGAGGAGAAACTTCTTCACTCAGAGGGTGGTGAATCTTTGGAATTCTCTCCCCCAGAGGGCTGTGGAGGCTCAGTCGTTGAGTATATTCACGGCTGAGATCTATAGATTTTGGGATATTAGGGGAATCGAAGGATCGGGCGGGAAAGTGGAGTTGAGGTCGAAGATTGGCCATGATTTTATTGGATGGCTGAGCAGGCTCGAGGGGCCGAATGGCCGACTCCTGCTCCTAACTCTCATGTTCTTAGGAAACCAACCTGGTCAGCAGGCAGGAGGAGATCAAAGAGGAGGGGTTGACGTTTGTGCCTGAAGGGGATGGAGCTGGATTTGAAGAGTTAACTCCGAGGCTCCGGTGTACGTGTTTGTTTTATTTAGGCAGGCCCGGAGAAGCAGACATGTTTTTTTTTGACCATATTGTCCGTGTAGCAGTGGCACCAGCTGGTTGCCATGGCAATGAGTGGGTTCCGATGGCTCAGTTGCTAGGCGACCCAACACTGCGGATGACTAACAAACATGTAAGAATCTTGGCAGCAAGTGGGTGGTGAGGAAAGTGTGTGTGTGTGCTGCGTTCCACTCGTTATAAAACAACAAGCGCACATCCCGGCGATCCCACGGCCACCGAATCGCAGGAAACGGGGAAGACGATCAGCGGCAACGTTTGTCCACCTCAACGGGTTCCCTTCCACGTCACAGGGCGAACATTGCAACTGGCATTTACACAGCGCCTTTAATCTGGTCACACATGTCCCAATGCGCTTCCCAGGGAGCGATTATCAAACACTAATTTCACACCTAGCCACATAAGGAGTTATTAGCATTGCTGGCCAAAACCTTGGTCAAAGGGGTGGGTTCTGATGAGCGTCTTAAAAGGAGGAGAAAGAGACCCCTCTGACAGTGCGGCACTCCCTCAGTACTGCCCCTCCGACAGTGCGGCGCTCCCTCAGTACTGCCCCTCCGACTGTGCGGCACTCCCTCAGTACTGCCCCTCCGACAGTGCACCGCTCCCTCAGTACTGCCCCTCCGACAGTGCACCGCTCCCTCAGTACTGCCCCTCCGACAGTGCGGCGCTCCCTCAGTACTGCCCCTCCGACAGTGCGGCACTCCCGCAGTACTGCCCCTCCGACAGTGCACCGCTCCCTCAGTACTGCCTCTCCGACAGTGAGCCGCTCCCTCAGTACTGCCCCTCCGACAGTGCGCCGCTCCCTCAGTACTGCCCCTCCGACAGTGCGCCGCTCCCTCAGCACTGGCACTGGGAGTGTGGGCCTGGATTATAGCGCTGGAGTGGGACGTGAACTCATGACCTTCTGACTCCGAGGCGAGAGCGCTGCCCAGAGTCGCAGCTGTAGGAAGATGAATGGGACAGCGTGTCAGTCCCTCTCCCATGGCAGATGCTGCCGCCCCCAAGAAACCAAAGGAGCCACTCGTTAGATTCACAATGTCTCTGGGAGAAAGTAACATTTGTTCGCTGTTAAGGGAGGTATTTGTGAGGGAACTTTGTAGAAGTAGCTAACATAGCGAACGGTATTGGAAACACAGCCAAAACACTATTTCACACTAAACCATCTACAAGGCACAAGTCAGGAGTGTGATGGAATACTCTCCACTTTGCCTGGATGAGAGCAGCTCCAACAACACTCAACAAGCTCAACACCATCCAGGACAAAGCAGCCCGCTTAATCGACACGCTACCCACCACCTTCAACATTCACTCCCTCCACCACCGGCGCACCGTGGCTGCAGTGTGTACCGTCTATAAGATGCACTGCAGCAACTCACCAAGGCTTCTTCAGCCTAGAAGGACAAGGGCAGCAGGTGCATGGGAACACCACCACTTCCACGTTCCCCTCCGAGTCACACATCATCCTGACGCGGAAATATATCGGCCGTTCCTTCATCGTCGCTGGGTCACAATCCTGGAACTTCCTCCCTAACAGCACTGTGGGAGCACCTTCACCACACGGACTGCAGCGGTTCAAGAAGGCGCCTCACCACCACCTTCTCAAGGGGCAATTAGGGATGGGCAATAAATGCCGGCCTTGCCAGCGATGCCCACATCCCAGGAAATAATTAAAAAACAAGGTTCAACATCGGATCAGGAGGAGGCCATTCACAGAACAAACCTTTTATCCCTACTCTCTGTCTCCTACCTCCCAACCAATCATTGTCACAAGGCAACTTTCAGCTCCTTTGGTGGGGGAATCAGGAGTGAGGTGACATAATCTGAAAATGAGAGCCAGGCCGTTCAGGGTGATGTCAGGAAACACTTCTTCACACAAAGGGCAGTGGGAATCTGGAACTCTCTCCCCCAAAAAGCTGTTCAGGCCGGGGGTCAATTGGAAATTTCAAAACTGAGATTGATCGATTTTTGTTGGATAAGGTTATTAAGGGTTATGAAACCAAGGTGGGTAAATGGAGTTAAGATACAGATCAATCCTGATCTCATTGAATGGTGGGACACTTTGAGGGGCTGAATGGGCCTCCTCCTGTTCCTGTACTACAGGCTAGAGGGGCTGAATGGGCCTCCTCCTATTCCAGTGTAACAGGCTCGAGGGGCTCAATGGGCCTCCTCCTGTTCCCGTGTAACAGGCTCGAGGGGCTGAATGAGCCTCCTCCTGTTCCAGTGTAACAGGCTCGAGGGGCTGAATGGGCCGCCTCCTGTTCCTGTGTAACGGGCTCGAGGGGCTGAATGGGTCTCCTCCTATTCCAGTGTAACAGGCTCAAGGGGCTGAATGGGCCTCCTCCTGTTCCTGTACTACAGGCTAGAGGGGCTGAATGGGCCTCCTCCTATTCCAGTGCAACAGGCTCGAGGGGCTCAATGGGCCTCCTCCTGTTCCTGTACTACAGGCTCAAGGGGCAGAATGGGCCTCCTCCTGTTCCAGTGTAACAGGTTCGAGGGGCTGAATGGCCTCCCCTTGCACCTATATCTCCTGTTGCTGAAACTTCAAACTGTGGATAACCCAGTCTCTCTCTCCGCATCACGGGACATGAGTGTGATAAGCAAGCTTCGAATGAAACAAGATCTTTCGCACCTAATGCTGAAAAGAATTCCACGATTAACAGCTCAAAAAGATTGTCACCGGTTCACACCAGTGCCTCCCCCCCACCCCCTGCCGACTGCCCAACAAGTATTTAGTAGAATCAAAGAAATTTACAGCACGGAAGGAGGCCATTTGGCCCATTGTGTCCGCGCCGGCCGACAAAGAGCTATCCACCCTAATCCCACATTCCAGCTCTGGGTCCGTAGCCCTGTAGGTTACGGCACTTCAGGTGCACAACCAAGTACTTTTTAAATGTGGGGAGGGTTTCTGCCTCTACCACCCTTTCAGGCAATGAATTCCAGACCCCCACCACCCTCTGGGTGAAGAAATTTCCCCTCAAATCCCCCTCTAAACCTCCCCCCAATTACTTTAAATCTAAGCCCCCTGGTTGTTGATCCCTCTGCTAAGGGAAACAGGTCCTTCCTATCCACTCTATCCAGGCCCCTCATAATTTTTATACACCTCAATCAGGTCTCCCCTCAGCCTCTTCTGTTCCAAGGAAAACAGACCCAGCCTATCCAATCTTTCCTCATCGCTAAAGTTCTCCAGTCCTGGCAACATCCTGGTAAATCTCCTCTGTACCCTCTCCAGTGCAATCACGTCCTTCCTGTAACGTGGTGACCAGAACTGCACGCAGTACTCCAGCTGCGGCCTAACCAGTGTTTTATACAGTTCATGCATAATCTTCCAAGCACCATACAGCGACGGCGTCGCATCACCCCAGTGTGGGATTGCACGTGGAGATAATTGATATTCAGTCAGCCCAGGTCAGCCGAGTGTGTAATTGTACCCATTGGATCTCACGCTCATAATTGGCTGACATATGTTCAAGCAGGGCGCTGTCATTTTTACTAATTAAAATGCAGCGACGGGTGCAAGTACCGTCAGATGCAGCAGAAACGTTCTTGTCGTTTTAATAAAACCTCACACCGTGTCCAACCACAACCTGCCTTTATATAGCGCCTTTAATGCAGTGAAACGTCCCAAGGCGCTTCACTGGAGCGTATATCATACAGACATCTGACACCGAGCCGCACAAGGAGACATTAGGGACAGGCGACCAAAAGCTCGGTCATCGAGGTCGGTTTTAAGGGGCGTCATAAAGGAGGAGAGAGGCGGAGAGGTTTAGGGAGGGAGTTCCAGAGCTTGGGGCCCAGGCTGCTGAAGGCACGGCCACCGATGGTGGAGCGATGGAAATCGGGGGCTGTGCAAGAGGCCAGAATTGGAGGAGCGTAGCGATCTCGGGGGGGTTGTGGGGCTGGAGGATGTCACGTTTATATCTTAAGCTCAAACTGTTGTGACCTTGGTCTTTTTATTGTAACTCCACAGTGAGGAGGCAGCGTGGTAGACTGCCTTTTATACCTGCTTGCCCGGGGTGTACAGGTGACCCTTGGGTCTCCCACGGGTGCGCCCCCTGGTGGCACGTCTTACACATTGATAAATGTTTACATACATAACAGAGGAGGTTACAGAGATAGAGAGGGGTGTAGGGGCTGGAGGAGGTTACAGAGATAGAGAGGGGTGTAGGGGCTGGAGGAGGTTACAGAGATAGGGAGGGGTGTAGGCGCTGGAGGGGGTTACAGAGATAGGGAGGGGTGTAGGGGCTGGAGGAGATTATAGAGATAGGGAAGGGTATAGGGGCTGGAGGAGGTTAGAGAGATAGGGAAGGGTGTAGGGGCTGGAGGAGGTTAGAGAGATAGGGAAGGGTATAGGTGCTGGAGGAGGTTAGAGAGATAGGGAAGGGTATAGGGGCTGGAGGAGGTTAGAGAGATAGGGAAGGGTGTAGGGGCTGGAGGAGGTTAGAGATGGGGGGTGGGCGGCACGAGGAGGACATGGAGGGATTTGTAAACAAGGATGAGAATTTTAAAATCGAAGCATTGCCAGACCGGGAGCCAATGTCGGTCAGCGAGCACAGGGGGTGATGGGTGAGCGGGATTCGGTGCGAGTTAGGACACGGGGCAGCCGAGTTTTGGATCACCTCTAGTTTACGTCAGGTAGAATGTGAGAGGCCAGCCAGGAGTGCGTTGGAATAGTCAAGTCAGGAGGTAACAAAGGCACGGATGAGGGCTTCAGCAGCAGATGAGCTGAGGCAGGGGGCGGAGATAGAAACAGGCGGTCATGGCGATGATGGGGATATGTGGTCGGAAGCTCATCTCGGGGAAAACAATGGCTTCGGTCTTCCTACTATTCAATTGGAGGAAATTTCTGCTCATGGGATGTCGGACAAGCAGCCTGACGAATCAGAGGCAGCGGACGAGTCGAGAGATCGCCTTATGTGTCTCGGTGTGAAATCCTGTCTGAACGTGCTCTGACAAAGCGCCTTGGGACATTGCACTTCATTAAAGGCACTGTATAAATGCAGTTGTTGTTCTTGAATCAGCCAGGGCTCCTGCTCCCGATCACTGTCCAGGGTCAATGTTGAGTGAAATCAGATTGCGATTGATTCCACAGTCGGATGACATACATGAAAAACGTAAGTGGCTGCGGAACCACACCAAGACAATACACATAGATGTTTTAAAGATGCAGAGTGGAGGCGAGAGAGAGTGAGGCTGCATCGGTACTCTTGATTGCATCACCGCACCCTAGAATCAAATAAATTTACAGCACGGAAGGAGGCCTTTCGGCCCATTGTGTCCGCGCCGGCCGACAAAGAGCTATCCAGCCTAATCCCACTTTCCAGCTCTCGGTCCGTAGCCCTGTAGGTTATGGCACTTCAGGTGCACATCCAAGTACTTTTTAAATGTGTTGAGGGTTTCTGCCTCTATGACCCTTTCAGGCAGTGAGTTCCAATCCCCCACCACCCTCTGGGTGAAGAGATTTTCCCTCAAATCCCCTCTAAACCTCCCCCCAATTACTTTAAATTGATGCCCCCTGGTTGTTGACCCCTCTGCCAAGGGAAACAGGTCCTTCCTATCCACTCTATCCAGGCCCCTCATCATTTTATACACCTCAATCAGGTCTCCCCTCAGCCTCCTCTGTTCCAAAGCAAAACAGACCCAGCCTATCCAATCTTTCCTCATCGCTAAAATTCTCCAGTCCAGGCAACATCCTGGTAAATCTCCTCTACCCTTTCTAGTGCAATCACATCTTTCCTGTAATGCGGTGACCAGACCTGCACGCAGTATTCCAGTTGTGGCCGAACCAGTGTTTTATACAGTTCAAGCATGACCCCCCCCCTGCTCTAATATTTTATGCCTCGGCTAATAAAGGCAAGCATTCCATATGTCTTCTTAACCATCTTATCTACTGTGATATCTTCACAGAGCACAGCACACACAGCATCCTAACATGGCAGGCAGCTCTCTCGGAAGTCTCCGGAATTGCATGGTTCTGTTTAATGATTAACTCTGCAATTGCAGTACACAATATGTCCACATCCACAGTTTGGAGCTACAAACATTACAAGCTTACAAACATTACACTTCTCCCTCCTTAATGAAGAAGCCATCATAACAAACATCATACATAACCTTCATGTTTATATATAACACAGGATATAAACTTTTTTTTTTCCATATTTACAAATTTAACTTTACCACTTGTTTTCTGTTTCGAAGAGGATACCTTCGCTCTCGGACAGAATCTTCCAAACATGGTCTCGAATCTAAGCACATTCGAGGCCATCCTGAGGAACGTTCCTTGATTTTCATTTGAACTCTAACTTCAAGCTCTTTGTTTTCCTGACTTGGACTCAGACTTTCATTCTGATTCTCTCCTGGATTTTTTTTCCAGTACATTGGATTTAGGATTTGCTACTGGTGTATCAAAACTATCTGATGAGTCAGAAATAATTGAATCATTCCCACCTTCTGGTTTAATTTCACATTTCTCTCTTTTACTCAACCTCTATCATGATTATCTTTCTGTCTTAATTGTGTCTTTTCTACGGACTGTGCCAAATTTGGCTTTAACAACGAGAATCTGGTTCGTGGATGTCGTTTGAGAAACAACTCTGCTGGTGTTCTACCAGTAGTTGTATGAGGAGTATTTCGATATGTAATCAAAAAATTAGCCAATTTGTGATCCAAAGACAACTGTCATTTCCTTGGATTTGGATCTAACATTTGTTTTATGAAGGCACGTTTTACAATTTGTACAGTACGCTCTGCTGCACCATTCGAAGCAGGATGGTATGGTGGAACCTTGGTATGTTTCACATTATTTTTGCTCGTGAATTGTGCAAATTCTTCTGAATGAAATTGTGGTCCATTATCCAAAACAATTTCTTCAGGGAGACCAAATGAAGAAAATAATTTTCGTAAAATGTCCAATGTTTTACTTGTTGTTATTTTCCACATTGGAAACACCTCAACCCATTTCGAATGGCTATCAATCACAATGAACAATTATTGTCCTTCTAACTCAGCAAAATCAATACGTAGCCTTTGCCACACCCTGGGAGGCCATTTCCATGGCTGTAATGATACTGGTGGTGGTTGCTTGCTTACCGATTGACATGTCGTACACTGACTCACGATGTACTCTATCTTTATCAAGACCTGGCCACCATAAATAACTGCGTGCAAAACTCTTGGTCAAACACATTCCCAGGTGTTGGTCATGGAAGTCTCCTAATAATTTGGACCTGAATTTATTTGGTATAACCACTCTTGATACAATCTTTATCGACTGATAATTCATTCCTGGATGTGTATCTTTGTCTGTTACCTGGTTTGGCCATCCATTTGCAATATACTCATACACCTTTGACATGACTGGGTCACGTTTGGTTGCTCTACCAATCTCTTCAGCTGTGACTGGCAGTTCATCAATGTATGAAAAATAAAACACTTCTTCCCTATCGGGTGTAACTTGTGATGGGGAAGGCAATCTAAACATTGCATCAGCATTACAGTGATCAGCTGATCGCCTGTATTCAATATCATATGTATATGCTGACAAAATCAAAGCCCATCTCTGCATTCGGGCTGCAGCTAATGTTGGAACTGGGGACTTTGGATGGAGGATTGCTGTTAGGGGCTTATGGTAAACTTACGACCAGACAAGTATTTGTGAAACTTCTTGACCCCAAAAATGAATGCCAAAGCTTCCCTTTCAATTTGCGCATAATTACTCTCACTGGCACTGAGAGTGCGTAAAGCAAAAGCCAAATTTGGTAGGAACTTCCCATAATAGTTCAAAAGACCCAAGAATGAACGTAGTTCAGTGACATTTCTGGGAGTGGGTGCATTTCTAATTGCATCCAATTTTTCCATGGTTGGATGTAAACCATCTTTGTCGACTCTGTACCCTAAGTACTCCACTGAGTTTTTAAGAAACTCACACTTACGAGCAGACACTCGTACTCTGTGCTTCTATAGCCCGTTTGAGAACTTCATTCAATATGTTATTATGAATTTGCCTATTTGGTGCTGAAATTAGTGTGTCATCCAAATAACATACTACCCCTTCAATACCTTGCAAAATCTGGTTCATCACCCCTTGGAATATGGCAGGGGTGGAAGACACTCCAAATGGTAGTCTATTAAATTGATATAGGCCTAGATGAGTATTTATAGTCAAACATGACTTGGACTCCTCATCTAGTTCAAGACGATCAGCTAATCACAGTAATGCTGATGCAATGTTTAGATTGTCTTCCCCAAAACAAGTTACACCCGATAGGGAAGAAGTGTTTTATTTTTCATACATTGATGAACTGCCAGTCACAGCTGAAGAGATTGGTAGAGCAACCAAACGTGACCCAGTGATGTCAAAGGTGCATTCGTAAGATCCAGTTTTGAGAAGATCTGACCACCTGTCAGTGTTGTGAACAAATCTTCTATATTCAGCAATGTATTGGGGACATTACCCTCTCGAACCTGCTTTACGGTTACTTTTCTAATCGCCACACAATCTTACCTTGCCATCGGACAGGTACAACAACAATAGGTGCAGCCCAATTACATCGATCTATCTTACAAATAATGTTCTCAGTCTCTAGTCTTTTGAGTTCTTGCTCAACTTTCTCCTCGAGTGCATATGGTATGGAACGTGGCTTGTAGTAAACCGATCTAGCGTCCTTCTGTACCCTGATACTCACCTTGAAGCCTTGAATCGGACTGCTCGTTTCGCAGAACACCTTTGGATACTTCTTGATAACCTCATCCATTGATGAAAATCTCGCTTCCACACAGAAAATCTTATTCCAATCCAGCTTCAGTGAGCTCAACCAATTTCTTCCTACTAAGGCAGACTTGTCTCCTTTTACTACTAATAGAAGCAAGTTCTGAAATTGCTCTTTATATTTCACCGGTACGGTGATATGACCTACCACAGGAATTTTCTCTCCCGGGTAGCCTCGCAGCTACTCGTAGCCTCTCCAGTTGGAAATCACGCAATTTGTCGAGGTACAGTGACTCCAGTACAACACTCACGGATGCACCCGTGTCAATTTCCATTGGTATCTTGAATCCGCAACGTCTATGTGGATTTTGATGCTTTCCGAATCGCTGTCCGTTAACCTCGTGCTCCTGATGACTTGTAACTCTAACATCTCCTCGTCCTGTTGTTGTTCTTCCATGCTATGTAGTCTCTTTGGATTTCTACTCATAACTTTGAACGCTGGACTCATAGCTTTGAAAGCTGGTTTACCCTTCAGTCGGCATGCCTTCACAAGATGCCCAATCTTTCTGCAGAAGAAACACTCTGCCTTCACGTATGGACAACTTTGAGCAATGTGTTGTCCCAGGCACCTATAGCACGACTTCGACGCTCTGTTAGAATTTACAGTTCCTGAGACTTTGGGCCCCCACCGTCTTTTACTTTGAACCTGCAGGTGATTTACCTCGGTTGACTGACGACCGTAATCATTATTTAATTCTCGGGAATATTGTTCGGCCATGCCCATCGACCTCGCTGTCTGACAAGCAATCTCAAAAGTCAAGTCATCCGTCATCAATAACATCCTTCTGATGGCATCATTTTTCACCCCACAAACAAAACGATCCCGTAATGCTCAGTTTTGAAAGTTTTCAAAATTACAGTGCATCGATAGCTTTTTTAATGCAACGATGTAATCACTGATACATGCATCAGCCTTTTGATTCCGAATCCCGAAACGATAGCTTTCAGCAATTTCTAACGGTTTGGGATTATAGTGCTGCTCCAGCTTCGTTAAAATCTCTTTAAGTGTTGTGTCCTTTGGCTCGTCAGGCACAAGCAGATTTACAAGAGTGTCATATAATGCCGGAGCTGCCTCCGATAAGAAAATCGCTTTCTTACGTTCCAACACAGCCCGGTTCTGGACTGCATTGTCTGGAACTTCGATTATGTTATTTGCAATGAAATACATTTCTAGCCGATCCACATACGCTTTAAAACGTTCCCGGTCGTGTCTATATTCTTCCAAATATCCCAATACACCTGCCATTTTAATCTCTAGCTGTTCACACCGTGTGCTGTATTTTACCTCGGATTTTTGTAGCTTTTTCCAAAGACAGAAACTTCCAAAGTCTCTCTGTCGGCTGGCTGAATCCTTCACCAACAAAAATTAAGCTTTACATCATCCGAAAAATCCCATCTCAGTCGCCAAATGTGATATCTTCACAGAGCACAGCTTCCTAACATGGCAGGCAGCTCTCTCGGAAGTCTGCGGAATTGCATGGTTCTGCTTAATGGTTAATTGCAGTACACAATACGTCCACATCCACAGTATGGAGCTACAAACATTGCAAGCTTACAGACATTACATCTACCTGGCCTGCTACCTTCAGGGATCTGTGGATATGCAAGCCAAGGTCCCTTTGCTCCTCTACACTTCTCAGTGTCCTACCATTTAATATGTATTCCCTTTCCATGTTAGACCTCCCCAAATGCATTACCTCACACTTCTCTGGATTGAATTCCATTTGTAACTGTTCTGCCCACCTGACCAGTCCATTGATATCTTCCTGCAGTCCACAGCTTTCTTCTTCATTATCGACCACACGGCCGATTCTAGTGTGATCTGCAAACTACTTATCATACGCCCTACATCCAAGTCAAAATCATTGATATATACCACAAAAAGCAAGGGACCCAACACTGAGTCCTGCAGAACCCAACTGGAAACATCCTTCCAGTCACAAAAACACCCGTAAAACCATTACCCTTTGCTCAGTGCCTCTGAGCCAATTTTGAATCCAACTTGCCTCTTTGTCTGCCACGTGGGACCTTATCAAATGCCTTGCTAAAATCCATATATACTACATCAAACGCACTGCCCTCATCGACCCTCCTTGTTATCTCTTCGAAAAATTCAATCAAGTTAGTCAGACACGACCTTCCCTTAACAAATTCATGCTAACTGTTCTTGATTAATCCGTGTCTTTCTAAATGAAGACTGATATGTTCATTTCCTCACTAGCTATTCATGAGATTGCCAATTTAAAATTAATTTGCATTGAATTTCAGGAAGGTCCATGTACTCCATGGAAATGGATCCAAATATTATCCTAAATTCGCATTGCGCAGTACTGAGGGAGCGCTGCACTGTCGGAGGGGCAGTACTGAGGGAGCGCCGCACTGTCAGAGGGGCAGTACTGAGGGAGCGCCGCACTGTCCGAGGGGCAGTACTGAGGGAGCGCTGCACTGTCGGAGGGGCAGTACTGAGAGAGCGCTGCACTGTCGGAGGGGCAGTACTGAGGGAGCGCCGCACTTTCAGAGGGGCAGTACTGAGGGAGCGCCGCACTGTCCGAGGGGCAGTACTGAGGGAATGTCACACTATCCGAGGGGCAGTACTGAGGGAGCGCCACACTGTCCGAGGTGCCGTCTTTCAGATGAGACGTTAAACCAAGGCCCCGTCTGCTCTCAGGTGGACATAAAAGATCCCATGGCCCTATTTCAAAGAAGAGCAGGAGAGTTCTCCCCGGTGTCCTGGAGCCAAAATTTATCCCTCAATCAACATCACTAAAACAGATTATCTGGTCATTATCACGTTGCTGCAAGTTGGCTGCCACGTTTCCCACATTACAACAGTGACTACATTTCAAAAGTGCTTCATTGGCTGCAAAGCGCTTTGAGACGTCCGGTGGTCGTGAAAGGTGGTGTATATATCCAAGTCTGTCTTTTCCTGATCTGGTGAGCGTGCCTTTTTAATCGAGGGTACCGCACAGAAAGAGGTCATTGGGCCCCACCGCTCTGTGCCGGTGTTTATGCTCCTCACCAGCCCCCTCCCATCCCTCTCCATCTCACCCCATCACCATATCCTTCTATTTCTTTTTCCCTCATGTGTTTATCCAGCTTCCCCTTAAATGCATCGATACTACTCGCCTCAACCACTCCCTGTGGCAGCGAGTTCCACATTCTCACCGCTCTCTGGGTAAAGAAGTTTTTCCTGAGTTCCCCATCGGATTTATTTGTGACTGTCTTATATTGATGGCTCCTAGTTCTGGTCTCACCCCCAAGTGGCATATTGGGAGCAGGCTGGTACCGGGTGTCGTCGTGCAAAGTGGGGCAGAGGCACCCCAGCATGTCCCCTTGGACCCAGGCCCAGCACCCCATCCCCTGAGAGCCCGATTTGACCATTCAATCAAACCACCGTTCACCAAAGTGCACTTGGGCCCTATCCAGACTGATCGATCAGTAACTATTTCTGCTGCACCCACAGGTCATCAATCGCAAACAGACATCATGGGCTCCATCTCATTTTATTCCATCCTTAATAAAGATTAAGAGGAGAAAAATGCAAACAGAGGTGCATTTCCAGAGGGCTAGATTTGAAAAGCAGAGAAGTTAATGTTAAATCTCTGTCGAATTTTGATTAGACAACACTTGGAGCACCATGCACAGTTTTGGTCTCCATATCCCTTACTTAGACTACACTTGAAGCACTGTGCACAGTTCTGGTCTCCATAGACCAAGGTTAGACCACACATGGAGCCCTATGCACAGTTCTGGTCTCCATGTTATGGAAAGTGTAATGTATGCACAGGTTTGTAGAGCTGTAGCATTGTGAGTGGCTTAGCCAGTCACATGATGTTCACAAGACTCAATAAAACCCCAGCCAGTTAGGTTCGGGGGATCCACGATGAGATATGCAGTTGTGAGCCTGGTGGATGAACTGGTAATGTGTCATGTGATTGTTAAACCTTTGGTAATAAACGAACTAGTTCTTAATAGCAACGTGTTGCTATGAATTCTTAAGCAAAGAACCCATGAAGCAAATACATTACAGAAAGGATATAGAGACACTGGAGGAGGTGCAAAAAAAATTTACAAGGTTGATACCAGAACAGAGACGTTATACCTATCAGGAAAGACCAAACAGGCTCTTTTCATTAGAAAAGAAACATAGAAACATAGAAAATAGGAGCAGTAGTAGGCCATTCGGCCCTTCGAGTCTGCACCACCATTCAATATGATCGTGGCTGATCCTCTATCTCACACCATATTCCCGCTTTTCCCTCATACCCCTTGATGTCTTTTGTTTCTAGAAATCTATCTAGCCCCCTCTTAAATATATTCAGTGCCTTGGCCTCCACAACCTTCTGTGGCAGAGAATTCCACAGGTTCACCACCCTCAGTGAAAAAGAGAAGGCTGAAGGAGAGGTCTTCAACATTATGAAGCGGTTCGATAGGGTAGACGTTGGTAAGATGTTTCTAGTTGTGGGGGAGACCAGAACTAGGGGCCATCAATATAAGACAGTCACTAATAAATCCAATGGGGAATTCAGGAGAAACCTCTTCACCCAGAGAGCGGTGAGAATGTGAATGCTGCCACAGGGAGGGGTTGAGGCGAATAATATCGATGCATTTAAGGGGAGGCTGGATAAACACATGAGGGAGAAAGGGATAGAAGGATATGGTGATGGGGTGAGATGGAGAGGGGTGGGAGGGGGCTGGTGTGGAGCATAAACACCGCACGGAGCGGTGGGGCCCAATGGTGATTAGTCTGTAATCCCTGGGGGATAGAAACATAGAAACATACATAGAAAATAGGTGCAGGAGTAGGCCATTCGGCCCTTCTAGCCTGCACCGCCATTCAATGAGTTCATGGCTGAACATTCAACTTCAGTACCCCATTCCTGCTTTCTCGCCATACCCCTTGATCCCCCTAGTAGTAAGGACCTCATTTAACTCCTTTTTGAATATATTTAGTGAATTGGCCTCAACAACTTTCTGTGGTAGAGAATTCCACAGGTTCACCACTCTCTGGGTGAAGAAGTTCCTCCGCATCTCGGTCCTAAATGGCTTACCCCTTATCCTCAGACTGTGACCTCTGGTTCTGGACTTCCCCAACATTGGGAACATTCTTCCTGCATCTAACCTGTCTAACCCCGTCAGAATTTTAAATGTTTCTATGAGGTCCCCTCTCATTCTTCTGAACTCCAGTGAATACAAGCCCAGTTGATCCAGTCTTTCTTGATAGGTCAGTCCCGCCATCCCGGGAATCAGTCTGGTGAACCTTCGCTGCACTCCCTCAATAGCAAGAATGTCCTTCCTCAGGTTAGGAGACCAAAACTGTACACAATACTCCAGGTGTGGCCTCATCAATGGACTGCACCGTTACTACCCCCTCCGTAACACCGCCTGTCTCCGCCCCCTGCCTCAGCTCATCCATGCCTTGGTTAACTCGAAACTCGACTATTCCTGGCTGGCCTCCCACATTCTACCCGACATAAACTCGAGGTGATCCAAAACTCAGCTGCCCCGTGTCCTAACTTGCACCGAGTCCCGCTCACCCATCACCCCCTGTGCTCGCTGACCCGTGTCCTAACTCGCACCGAGTCCCGCTCACCCATCACCCCCTGTGCTCGCTGACCTACATTGGCTCCCGGTTAAAGCAACGCCTCGATTTTAAAATTCTCATTTAAAATTTAAATAAGGCTGAGAGGTTTAGGGGGGAATTCCAGAGCTTAGGGCCAAGGCAGCTGAAGGCACATAAGAATCAGGAGCAGAAGTCGGCCATTCGGCCCCTCGATCCTGCTCCATCATTCAATGAGATCAGGGCTGATCTTCGACCTCAACTCCACTTTCCCGCCTGATCCCTTGATTCCTAGAGGACAAAAATCTATCGACTTTGAATATACTCAACGACTGAGCCTCCACAGCCCTCTGGGGTAGAGAATTCCAAAGATTCACCACCCTCTGAGTGAAGAAATTCCTCTTATTTAGGAGACGGACTAAGGGACGGAGGGTTTAGGAGACAGAGAGTGAGCTGTGGAGGGTTTAGGAAAGCGATGGACCGACGACCCAGACAGTGAATAAAGTTCCACAGCTGCAGCTATACATGGAAACCATGCTCTAGACTCGAACTCCCCATAGTGATCAGCTAGCCTCATCAACAGGTCACAGCCCCTGAAACATTGGAGCGGGGTTGGGGGGGGAGGGGGAGGTGGTGGGAATGATCACAAGATGCCTGCTACATTCTCCATCAACAGTGAGCCATGGATGGAAGGTCACGATTACTGCCATAGAATCACAGACATTTACAGCAGAGGAGGAGGCCATTCGGCCCATCGTGTCCGTGCCGGCCGACCAAGAGCTATCTAGCCTAATCCCACTTTCCAGCTCTGGGTCCGTAGCCCTGTAGGTTACGGCACTTCAGGTGCACATCCAGGTACTTTTTAAATGTGATGAGGGTTTCACCCTTTCAGGCAGTGAGTTCCAGACCCCCACCACCCGCTGGGTGAAGACATTTCCCCTCAAATCCGTTCTAAATCTCCCCCCAATTACTTTAAATCTATGCCCTCTGGTTGTTGATCCCTCTGCTAAGGGAAACAGGTCCTTCCTATCCACTCTATCCAGGCCCCTCATAATTTTATACACCTCAATTAGGTCTCCCCTCAGCCTCCTCTGTTCCAAAGAAAACAACCCCAGCCCATCCAATCTTTCCTCATGGTTAAAATTCTCCAGTCCAGGCAACATCCTCGCAAATCTCCTCTGTACCCTCTCAAGTGCAATCACATCCTTCCTGTGATGTGGTGACCAGAACTGCACGCAGTACTCCAGCTGCGGACTAACCAGTGTTTTATACAGATCAAGCTTAACCTCCCTGCTCTTGTATTCTATGCCTCGGCAAAAAAGGCAAGTATTTCGTATGCCTTCTTAACCACCTTATCCACCTGGCCTGCTACCTTCAGGGATCTGTGGACCTGCACTCCAAGGTCCCTGGGGATTCATTCGCTGCGATCCCAGGAGAAGGCACCATTTCTCAGCCACTTAAGAGTGATTGGGTAATTCCCCCCGTCAATCACGCTCGGGGACCACTCTGCGGTGAGAGACTGGGACTGGTTTTACCCGCATCATTGTATTGTGTGACCATCTTCCACTGACAGCAATTTGCTGGGGAAATAATCCTGCTATTATCGGGAGACGTTGATGCAGTTTCGGTCCTGAGCTCCGTTTGCTGTCGTTTGTAGAGTCTCTTTTGAAATAGACTCTGTAGACATAGAAACATAGAAAATAGGTGCAGGAGCAGGCCATTCAGCCCTTCTAGCCTGCACCGCCATTCAATGAGTTCATGGCTGAACATGAAACTTCAGTACCCCCTTCCTGCTTTCACGCCATACCCCTTGATCCCCCGAGTAGTAAGGACTTCATCTAACTCCCTTTTGAATATATTTAGTGAATTGGCCTCAACTACTTTCTGTGGTAGAGAATTCCACAGGTTCACCACTCTCTGGGTGAAGAAGTTTCTCCTTATCTCGGTCCTAAATGGCTTACCCCTTATCCTTAGACTGTGACCCCTGGTTCTGGACTTCCCCAACATTGGGAACATTCTTCCTGCATCCAACCTGTCCAAACCCGTCAGAATTTTAAATGTTTCTATGAGGTCCCCTCTCACTCTTCTGAATACAAGCCCAGTTGATCCAGTCTTTCTTGATAGGTCAGTCCCACCATCCCGGGAATCAGTCTGGTGAATCTTCGCTGCACTCCCTCAATAGCAAGAATGTCCTTCCTCAAGTTAGGAGACCAAAACTGTACACAATACTCCAGGTGTGGCCTCACCAAGGCCCTATACAACTGTAGCAACACCTCCCTGCCCCTGTACTCAAATCCCCTCGCTATGAAGGCCAACATGCCATTTGCTTTCTTAACCGCCTGCTGTACCTGCATGCCAACCTTCAATGACTGATGTACCATGACACCCAGGTCTCGTTGCACCTTCCCTTTTCCTAATCTGTCACCATTCAGATAATAGTCTGTCTCTCTGTTTTTACCACCAAAGTGGATAACCTCACATTTATCCACATTATACTTCATCTGCCACGCATTTGCCCACTCACCTAACCTATCCAAGT
Organism: Pristiophorus japonicus; assembly: GCF_044704955.1. Classification (NCBI taxonomy): domain Eukaryota; kingdom Metazoa; phylum Chordata; class Chondrichthyes; family Pristiophoridae; genus Pristiophorus; species Pristiophorus japonicus. The sequence goes on from NC_091996.1 coordinate 93,693,160, forward strand.
CACTCTGCAGCCTCATAGCATCCTCCTCGCAGCTCACACTGCCACCCAACTTAGTGTCATCCGCAAATTTGGAGATACTACATTTAATCCCCTCGTCTAAATCATTAATGTACAATGTAAACAGCTGGGGCCCCAGCACAGAACCCTGCGGTACCCCACTAGTCACTGCCTGCCATTCCGAAAAGTACCCATTTACTCCTACTCTTTGCTTCCTGTCTGACAACCAGTTCTCAATCCACATCAGCACACTACCCCTAATCCCACGTGCTTTAACTTTGCACATTAATCTCCTGTGTGGGACCTTGTCGAAAGCCTTCTGAAAGTCCAAATATACCACATCAACTGGTACTCCTTTGTCCACTTTATTGGAAACATCCTCAAAAAATTCCAGAAGATTTGTCAAGCATGATCTCCCTTTCACAAATCCATGCTGACTTGGACCTATCATGTCACCGTTTTCCAAATGCGCTGCTATGACATCCTTAATAATTGATTCCATCATTTTATCCACTACTGAGGTCAGGCTGACCGGTCTATAATTCCCTGCTTTCTCTCTCCCTCCTTTTTTAAAAAGTGGGGTTACATTGGCTACCCTCCACTCGATAGGAACTGATCCAGAGTCAATGGAATGTTGGAAAATGACTGTCAATGCATCGGCTATTTCCAAGGCCACCTCCTTAAGTACTCTGGGATGCAGTCCATCAGGCTCTGGGGATTTATCGGCCTTCAATCCCATCAATTTCCCCAACACAATTTCCCGACTAATAAAGATTTCCCTCAGTTCCTCCTCCTTACTAGACCCTCTGACCCCTTTTATATCCGGAAGGTTGTTTGTGTCCTCCTTAGTGAATACTGAACCAAAGTACTTGTTCAATTGGTCTGCCATTTCTTTGTTCCCCGTTATGACTTCCCCTGATTCTGACTGCAGGGGACCTACGTTTGTCTTTACTAACCTTTTTCTCTTTACATATCTATAGAAACTTTTGCAATCCGCCTTAATGTTCCCTGCAAGCTTCTTCTCGTACTCCATTTTCCCTGCCCTAATCAAGCCCGTTGTCCTCCTCTGCTGAGTTCTAAATTTCTCCCAGTCCCCAGGTTCGCTGCTATTTCTGGCCAATTTGTATGCCATTTCCTTGGCTTTAATACTATCCCTGATTTCCCTAGATAGCCACGGTTGAGCCACCTTCCCTTTTTTATTTTTACGCCAGACAGGAATGTACAATTGTTGTAATTCATCCATGCGGTCTCTAAATGTCTGCCATTGCCCATCTACAGTCAACCCCTTAAGTATCATTAGCCAATCTATCTTAGCCAATTCATGCCTCATACCTTCAAAGTTACCCTTCTTTAAGTTCTGGACCATGGTCTCTGAATTAACTGTTTCATTCTCCATCCTAATGCAGAATTCCACCATATTATGGTCACTCTTTCCCAAGGGGCCTCGCACAATGAGATTGCTAATTAATCCTCTCTCATTACACAACACCCAGTCTAAGACGGTTTGCTGTAAAATAGACTGCTTGCTGCAAGTCCTGCCCCGCCACCAACTCACCTTGGCTGACACTGTCTGAGTGTATGTATGAGACGCCTTGAGTTCAAAATTCTCATCCTTGTTTCCAAATCCCTCCATGGCCCTCGCCCCTCCCTATCTCTGTAATCTCCTCCAGCCCCACAACACTCCGCGATGTCTGCGCTCCTCTAATTCTGCCCTCCTGAGCATCCCTGATTATATTCGCTCCACCATCGGTGGCTGTGCCTTCTGTTGCCTAGACCCCAAGTTCTGGAACTCCCTCCCTAAACCTCTCCGCCTCTCTACCTCTCTCTCCTCCTTCAAGACGCTCCTTAAAACCAACCTCCTTGACCAAGCTTCTGGTCACCTGCGCTAATTTCTACTTATGGGGCTCGGTGTCAAATTTTTATCGCGTAATGCTCCTGTGAAGCACCTTGGGACGTTTCATTACGTTAAAGGGTGCTATATGAATACAAGTTGTTAAACCGAGGCCCTGTCTGCCCTCTCAGCTGGATGTAAAAGATCCCACGGCCACTATTTCGAAGAAGAGTAGGGGAGTTTACCCCAGTGTCCTGGATCCAATATTTATCCTTCAACCAACATCACTAAAAAAAACAGATGAACTGGGTCATTATCACATTGCTGTATGTGGGAGCTTGCTGTGCGCAAATTAGCTGTCGCATTTCCCACATTACAACAGTGACTACACTGCAAAAGTAATTCATTGGCTGTAAAGCGCTTTGGGATGCCCTGAGGTGGTGAAAGGCGCTATATAAATGCAAGTCTTTCGTTTTTTCACTGGCTGGACACAATGGTGGCAATAAAGACCGTGCCATTTCTCCGTACAAACACAGTCTGTTCACATGATAAGACCATGTGATATGTCCTTCCCTTTCACTTTAGTGAGAAAGACGGGAGAGGGCGGGGGGGGAGAGAGAGCGGGGGTGGGGGGAGAGAGAGAGAGGGGGGAGAGATAGAGAGGTAGGAGAGCTAGAGGGCGGGGGGGGATAGAGAGGGGGGGGATAGAGAGCAGGGGGTGGGATAGAGAGCGGGGGGGGGATAGAGAGCGGGGGAGCATAGAGAGCGGGGGGGATAGAGAGCGGGGGGGATAGAGAGCAGGGGGGTATAGAGAGTGGGGGGGATAGAGAGCAGAGGGGGAATAGAGAGTGGGGGGGGATAGAGAGCAGGGGGGGAATAGAGAGTGGGGGGGGATAGAGAGCAGGGGGGTATAGAGAGTGGGGGGGGATAGAGAGCGGGGGATATCGAGAGTGGGGGGGGATAGAGAGCAGGGGGGGGAATAGAGAGTGGGGGGGGGATAGAGAGTGGGGGGGGGATAGAGAGCGGGGGGGGATAGAGAGCGGGGGGGGGGTTAGAGAGCAGGGGGGGATAGAGAGCAGGGGGGGATAGAGAGCAGGGGGGGATAGAGAGCAGGGGGGGATAGAGAGCAGGGGGCGATAGAGAGCGGGGGGCGATAGAGAGCGGGGGGCGATAGAGAGCGGGGGGGGATAGAGAGCAGGGGGGGAATAGAGAGCAGGGGGGGAATAGAGAGCGGGGGGGGATAGAGAGCGGGGGGGGATAGAGAGCGGGAGGGGGTTAGAGAGCAGGGGGGGATAGAGAGCAGGGGGGGATAGAGAGCAGGGGGGATAGAGAGCGGGGGGGGATAGAGAGCAGGGGGCGATAGAGAGCGGGGGGGGATAGAGAGCAGGGGGGGAATAGAGAGCGGGGGGGGATAGAGAGCGGGGGGGGATAGAGAGCGGGGGGAGAATAGAGAGCGGGGGGAGAATAGAGAGCGGGGGGGAATAGAGAGCGGGGGGGGAATAGAGAGCGGGGGGGATAGAGAGCGGGGGGGATAGAGAGCGGGGGGGATAGAGAGCGGGGGGGATAGAGAGCAGGGGGGATAGAGGGCAGGGGGGATAGAGAATGGGGGGGGATAGAGAGCAGGGGGGGAATAGAGAGCAGGGGGGGAATAGAGAGCGGGGGGGGAATAGAGAGCGGGGGGGGGGATAGAGAGCAGGGGGGAAAGAGAGCGGGGGGGCATAGAGAGCGGGGGGGGAAAGAGAGGGGGAGTGAGAGAGAGGGAGAGAGAGAGAGAGCGAGAAAGCATAGGAGGGAAGGCCCACGTGAAGCCAGGGCCCCTCAGAACACTGCTGTGTTTACCTCCTCGAGATTCACAGCCACACTTCGGCAGACGTGGCCGACCTTTCCTGTCGTCAGTCAAGGGCACCTGCGGTTGGATCAAGCACGCTGCTTGAACGTAAACAGGCCAATCTTGACCGAGGCCAGAATTTGCATCCCAAACTCATTCACATTGCCTGATCTGCAGTGATTGTTCCCAGTGCTAATCAGAATAGATAATGGCACTGAAATAAGTTGTCAATTCTGCCCCGTTATGAGCAGAATATTTTATGAGAACCTTTGCCTGATGTCAATCTAGGAGACACTGTTGGTGAGGGAGTGGTATGTTCCTGATTCTCTCCTTCTCCAAAGCCCTGTGTCCTAACTCGCGCCGAGTCCCGCTCACCCATCACCCCCTGTGCCCGCTGACCCCGTGTCCTAACTCGCACCGAGTCCCGCTCACCCATCACCCGCTGTGCTCGCTGCCCCGTGTCCTAACTTGCACCGAGTCCCGCTCACCCATCACCCCCTGTGCTCGCAGCCCCGTGTCCCAACTCACACCCAGTCCCGCTCACCCATCACCCCGTGCTCGCTGCACTGTGTCTTAACTCGCACCGAGTCCCGCTCACCCATCACCCCCCATGCTCGCTGCACCGTGTCCTAACTCGCACCGAGTCCCGCTCACCCATCACCCCCTGTGCTCGCTGCCCCGTATCCTAACTCGCACAGAGTCCCGCTCATCCATCACCCCCTGTGCTCGCTGCCCCGTGTCCCAACTCGCACCGAGTCCCGCTCGCCCATCACCCCCTGTGCTCGCTGCCCCGTGTCCTAACTCACACCGAGTCCCGCTCACCCATCACCCCGTGTTCGCTGCACCGTGTCCTAACTCGCACCGAGTCCCGCTCGCCCATCACCCCCTGTGCTCGCTGCCCCGTGTCCTAACTCGCACCGAGTCCCGCTCGCCCATCACCCCCTGTGCTCGCTGACCTACATTAGCTCCCGGTTAAGCAACACCTCGATTTCAAAATTCTCATCCTTGTTTACAAATCCCTCCATGGCCCTCGCCCCCTCCCTATCTCTGTAATCTCCTCCAGCCCCACAACCCCCCCGAGATGTCTGCGCTCCTCTAATTCTGCCCTCTTGAGCATCCCTGATTATAATCACTCAACCATCGATGGCCGTGCCTTCTGTTGCCTGGGCCCAAAGCTCTGGAACTCCCTCCCTAAACCTCACCGCCCCTCTATCTCTCTCTCCTCCTTTAAGACGCTGGTTAAAACCGACCTCTTTGACCCAGCTTTGGTCACCTGCCCTAATTTGTACTTATGCAGCTCGGTGTCAAATTGTTTTATCTGCTAACACTCCTGTGAAGCGCCTTGGGACGTTTCACTACGGTAAAGGTGCTATATAAATACAGGTTTCTGTTGACCGAATTCAGCAAGCTCAAGGAACTATCGAACCAAACTGCAGTGCCTTCTGGTCGAGCTGCCACACCAACACACAGCTCATTCATCAAATGAAGTTCCAGAGGCAGACTCAATCACCCTGCCTTGCAAAACAGCCTGACCACTTGATTGCCATGGCCAGCCCTGTCTGTGCATCGCTGGGTCTATAATGGAATGAGATACTTCGATTTGAGTCAGCAGAAGCGAGGAATTGGCGCTGAAATCTCGCCAAGTGGGCAGTAACAGCTCATTGCGACAATTCCGGTCAATTTTTAGCCTCTTTTTCTCCAGGCTGACTGGTCCCATCTCTCAACTCCTGCCTGTTATATATGCAGATTATAGATATACTCTCTGTGTAGTCACTGTATAATTGCATAAGATGGAGACTTTTTTAAACTGATTATCAATAAGGTTTACACTGTGTATATACATGCTGGCACCACTAGAGGGTGCAACTGGTGGAGACCAGGGTTTCCTGCCCTGGGGCTGTATAAAAGGCTGCCCACCATGCTTGTGCCTCACTTTGGAGTTACGCATAAAGGACCAAGGTCACTACATTTGAGCACAACACATTGACTCGTGGAGTCATGCATAAGAACATTACATACATAACACTGCCCGGCGACATTAAGGAAGGAGCTGCAGTTCCGCTGTGGCTTCCTTTGCATCATCATCATAGGCAGTCCCTAGGAATCGAGGAAGACTTGCTTCCACTCTTAGAATGAGTTGTTAGGTGGCTGAACAGTCCAATACAAGAGCCACAGTCCCTGTCACAGGTGGGACAGACAGTCGTTGTGGGAAAGGCTGGGTGGGACAGGTTTGCCGCACGCTCCTTCCGCTGTCTGCACTTGGTTTGGCGGCGATGAGACTCGAGATGCTCATGGTCCATGACATGGACCATGTACAGTAGACACCTCAAGTCGCTGGAGAAATACCACCAACGATGCCTCCGCAAGATCCACAAATCCTGGGGAGGACAGATGCACCAACGTTAGCGTCCTCGACCAGGCCAACATCCCCAGCATCAAAGCACTGACCACACTCGATCAGCATGCCAGACATGAGACTCCCAAAGCACGTGCTCTACTCAGAACTACCTCACGACAAACGAGCCAAAGGTGGGCAGAGGAAACGTTACAAGGACACCCTCAAAGCCTCCCTGTTAAAGTGCAACATCCCCACTGACACCTGGGAGTCCCTGGCCAAAGACTGCCCTAAGTAGAGGAAGTGCATCTGGGAGGGCACCGAGTACTTTTGTTAAAAAGTCGTCAGTTGCCACATTTGCCGCTAGTGTTCCAACTTGCACACAGCAAGATCCCACAGACAGACACAAGATCAGAAAACAAGTTAAATTGTTTTTAAGTGCTGCTGGTTAAGGGATGTCCAGGACACTGGGCAGAGAGAGAGAAATTGAGAAGATTGAGTAAGGTTGATCGTTACCTGGGATGAGAAGATTGGCCTACGAGGAGAGATTGAGTAAATTGGGCCTATACTCTCTGGAGTTTAGAAGAATGAGATATATAAACTTCTTCGAGTGCTTGACAGGATGTTTTCCCCTGGCTGGGGAGGCTAGAACCAGGGGCCACAGTCTCAGGATAAGGGGTCGGCCATTTAGGACTGAGATGAGGAAAAACCTCTTCACTCAGAGGGTGGTGAATCTTTGGAATTCTCTGCCCCAGAGGGCTGTGGAGGCTCAGTCTGTGAGTATATTCAAGACAGAGATCGATAGATTTTTGGATATTAAGGGAGTCGAGGGATATGGGGATCGGGCAGGAAAGTGGAGTTGAGATCAACGATGAGCTATGATCTTATTGGATGGCGGAGCAGGCTCGAGGGACCAAATGGCCGACTCCAGCTTCTAATTCTGATGTTCTTATGTTTTTCTCTGGGTAGAGACGTAACCATCATCGGTCTTTTCCTTCTCGCCTCTGTCTACAGATTCTGAAGAAAAGTCCAAGATCTTTATAGGGCTCTAGTCACACACACCATCCTTGTAATCTTGAGAATTCATTGTGGCTTGGTAAGAGTTGTTGTGAACCAGACCCCAGAAATGAGGCAGTTCCTAACAGACACCACGTGGCTAACTTGTGTTTCCCATTAACCATGTAACTCATCGTATAACTATCTTCCCGTTGTCCCTCTTCCTGTCTCTTTCACGATGTGGAGACAAGGTTGAGTCAGTCGGCACAAATTAGGACGTAGAATTATAGAAATTATGGAAATTTACGGCACGGAGGGAGGCCATTCAGCCCATCGTGCCCGCGCCGGCCGACAAACAACTATCCCACCTAATCCCACTTTCCAGCACTCGGTCCGTAGCCCTGTAGGTTACGGCTCATCAAGTGCACATCCAAGTACTTTTTAAATGTGGTGAGGGTTTCTGCCTCTACCACCCTTTCAGGCAGTGAGTTCCAGACCCCCACCACCCTCTGGGTGAAGACATTTCCCCTCAAATCCCCTCTAACCCTCCAACCAATTACTTAAAATCTATGCCCACTAGTTGTTGACCCCTCTGCCAAGGAAAACAGGTCCTCCCTATCCACTCTATCCAGGCCCCTCGGAATTCTATACGTCCTGTACTTCAATCAGCGGCAGTCAGCTAAATTGTGCGCTCATTCGTGCCGACTGACTCAACCTTGTCACCACATCGTGAAAGAAATAGTCTTGGGATAGCAAGAGGGGCAATTACACGGTTAGTTACACGATTAATGGGAAACAAGTTAGCCACGTGGAATTTGTTAGGAACTACCTCATTTCTGGGGGTCTAGTTCACAACAACTCTTACCACGCCACAATGATTCCTCAAGGTTACAATGATAAAGATCTTCGGCTTTCCTTCAGAATCTTCAACTTGCAGAGCCATTAAGACCCTTATTAAGCATTCAACAATTGACCCTGTCCTTCCTGACAAAGATCGTCCTTTCTCAAAGTGATACAAAGCCATATGCATCCTAGGAATGAACAGCTTAACCATTTCATTATTTGTAGCGAAATCTACAAGTCAAAAGAAAACAAAAATCTTAATCGCATCATATTAAACCGGATCATAATCCTATGTATATATGTGTAGAAGTATAGGGTATCTTATATGGGACATTGTAGAAGGAGCTTTACTCTGTATCTAACCTGTGCTGTACATGCCCTGGGAGTGTTTGATGGGACAGTGTAGAGGGAGCTTTACTCTGTATCTAACCCCCTGTACCTGCCCTGGGAGTGTTTGATGGAACAGTGTAGAGGGAGCTTTACTCTGTACCTAACCCGTGCTGTACCTGCCCTGGGAATGTTTGATGGAACAGTATAGAAAGAGTTTTACTCTGTATCTAACCCCGTCTATACCTGCCCTGGGAGTGTTTGATGGGATAGTGTAGAGAGAGCTTTACTCTGTATCTAACCTGTGCCGTACCTGCTCTGGGAGTGTTTGATGGGACAGTGTAGAGGGAGCTTTACTCTGTATCTAACCCCGTGCTGTACCTGTCCTGGAAGCGTTTGATGGAACAGTGTAGAGGGAGCATTACTCTGTAGCTAACCTGTGCTGTACATGCCCTGGGAGTGTTTGATGGGACAGTGTAGAGGGCGCTTTACTCTGTATCTAACCCCGTGCTGTACGTGTCCTGGGAATGTTTGATGGGACAGTGTAGAGGGAGCTTTACTCTGTATCTAACCCCGTGCCGTACCTGCCCTGGGAGTGTTTGATGAGACAGTGTAGAGGGAGCTTTACTCTGTATCTAACCCCGTGCTGTACCTGCCCTGGGAGTGTTTGATGGGACAGTGTAGAGGGAGCTTTACTCTGTATCTAACCCCCTGTACCTGCCCTGGGAGTGTTTGATGGGACAGTGTAGCGGGAGCTTTACTCTGTGTCTAACCCCCTGTACCTGCCCTGGGAGTGTTTGATGGGACAGTGCAGCGGGAGCTTTACTCTGTATCTAACCCCCTGTACCTGCCCTGGGAGTGTAGAGGGAGCTTTACTCTGTATCTAACCCCGTGCTGTACCTGCCCTGGGAGTGTTTGATGGGACAGTGTAGAGGGAGCTTTACTCTGTATCTAACCCCCTGTACCTGCCCTGGGAGTGTTTGATGGGACAGTGTAGAGGGAGCTTTACTATGTATCTAACCCCGTGCTGTACCTGCCCTGGGAGTGTGTGATGGGACAGTGTAGAGGGAGCAGATTTATTTATAAAAGACTCTTCCCCTTTAAAATCCTCCTCACACGGCAGCCACTAATCTTTGGTAGGGCACCTTCAGAAGGCAGTGGTCGGAGCAGTGAGTGTAAGGAGCTGTGCGATGTGCAGATGGCATTTCAGGATCGGCAGCGATGCAGTCACTGGGTCCTTGCTGTAGTCAATGTTCTCATTGTGAGTCATGGCACCAATTCTCAGCCCCCTAGAGACTGAGAGCGTCACTGAACGCACTCAGACCTCTGAATACCAGGTGTGTCACAGGAATGACTAAGGTTCTCAGCACCTGTCCCGCGCGATCATTAAACGCTCAGTGCCCCTCCACTGGCTCCGGGCAGGTGTGGATGTACGATCGAGCGCCAGCCGTGGCTCAGCGGGTAGCACATTCTCTCTCGCCTCAGAGTCACAAGATCGTGGGTTCGAGTCCCCGCTCTGGAGACTTGAGCACCATAATGCAGGTCAACCCTCCCAGTGCAGTACTGAGGGAGCGCCGCACTGTCGGAGGGACAGTACTGAGGGAGTGCCGCACTGTCGGAGGGGTGTTAGTGAGGGAACGCCGCACTGTCGGAGGGGCAGTACTGAGGGAGCGCCGCACTGTCGGAGGGGCAGTACTGAGGGAGCGCCACACTGTCGGAGGGGCAGTACTGAGGGAGCGCTGCACTGTTGGAGAGACAGTATTGAGGGAGTGCCGCACTGTCAGAGGGGCAGTACTGAGGGAGTGCCGCACTGCCAGAGGGGCAGTACTGAGGGAGAGCTGCACTGTTGGAGGGACAGTACCCACCCATTTAATCTCCGGAAGGAAAGGTCTGTATGAATAGTCCTTCATCTCTACAAGGAATTGAGCAATACTCCAGAACGTAACCCAATCTTACATCTCTTGTCCTGCTAAATACAGAGACAAAACTTCTCTACCCTCAGGTCCAGCACTGCAGGGAATATCAGTGGTGCCTGATGTGTTCGCTCATCTGGTTTACATCCAACTCACAATTACCCAACTCTTTCCTGAAGCAGTTAATTGATACTCGTCAACTCATCTAGCGCGGAGTGTATGCTGATTATCGGGGCTGCTCGTTGCACAAACCATGTCCATGTGCCTGGGACGCTGTCTCATCCATCACCTTCTCAGCCAGAAAGACTTAACCTCCAAAGTCCTGTCAACAGAGAGGCAACGGGCTGCCCATTAGAGGGAGGGAGGGAGGCTCTCCGCTCGTTAGTGTGTGGCTGCTGCCAGGAAGGCTGGATGTGAAGCATGAGCTGTCAGTGCGAGGAGCCCAGGGAAGGGCTAGGCGCCAGTCAGTGCAGGTCTGTCACAGCAGATGGCCACACAGTCGCGGGACCTCACCTCATGTCGAGAATGGCTTGTGCCAAAATCATTATTCGCGTCGTTATTTGCAGTGTGGTTATAAGAAAGCCATGAGATGAGATAAGCCCATCGTGTCCACCCATTTAATCCCCTCCCACAGCCCATGGACACTCTCCCCTATCACAGACTCTACCCACCCATTTAATGTCCCACAGCCCATGGACACATTCCACTATCACGGACCCTACCCAACCACTGAATCGCCTCCTACAGCCCATGGACACACTCCACCATCACTGACTCTACCCACCCATTTAATGTCCTCCTACAGCCCATGGACACACTCCCCCATCACAGACTCTACCCACCCACTGAATCTCCTCCCACAGCCCATAGACAGACCCCCCTATCACGGACTCTACCCACCCATTTAATGTCCCACAGCCCATGGACACTCTCCTTCCCCACTGGTGGCCTGGCTGTGACCACCCTGACCTCCCACACTGAACTCTAGCGGACCGCTGACACCCTCAATGCCTGCCCCCAACCAAGCCTCGGACCATCTACCATCAAAGGCGCTACCCAGCGGCGAGCTTGCGGCCAACATCTCGCCGTAGGCAGAGCCTGGTCTCCAGTCGTCTTGGACCCCCTTGCCACTGGACCAAGACCTTACTTAGCTAAGCCCGTGTGGTAGCCGGTATGCAACGACCACCCCACGCTAAAAGAACTCACGCACAGGCATCTTCCACTCATCTAATAAGAAGTTCGGGACCTGGAACATTAGGACCCTAATGGACAACTCCAACAGCGACAGGCCGGAACGTCGCACCGCCATAGTTGCCCGGGAACTTAGACGCTTTGACATCGACATCGCCGCCCTAAGCGAGACCTGGCGGGCAGAGGAAGGCCAGCTCAAGGAACAAGGTGGAGATTACACCTTTTTCTGGAAAGGAAAACCAGAGGAAGAACGCCACCTTCATGGAGTTGGCTTCGCCGTCAAAAATGAGCCGGTCGACCGCCTCAAAGACTCCCCCTGCGGGGTTAACGAACGCCTCATGACTCTTCGTCTTACCCTGTCCTGGAACCAATGCGCCACAGTCATCAGTTCATACGCCCCAACATTTGATGCAACGGATGAGGCTAAAGAGGGTTTTTCATCCCTGTCCCGCATCACCACGGGCGACAAATTGTTCCTCCTGAGTGACTTTAATGCCAGGGTCGGCAAAGACACAGCCCTCTGGCAGAGAGCGGGTAGGGAAATCCAACTCCAATGGCACCCTACTCCTGACAAAATGTCTAGAGCATGAACTCATCACCTTCACCCTGGTTCCACCAGAGGGACAAATACAAGGCATCGTGGCAACACCCTCGCTCCAAACACTGGCACCTGCAGGACTGTCATTGTCCGAGCCAAGGATCGCAAGGATGTGCGCATCACCCGCGCCATGACAGGAGCTGACGACTGCTGGACGGGCCATCGCCTAATCCGATCCATCATCAACATTAACATTGCCACAAAGCAGAGGGGACAGCAGAAGCAGTTCCGCAAAAAAGTTAATGCCAGGGCACTTAGAAACCCAGCTAAGAGAGCCCTATATAGCCAGCGCCTCACAGCCAATCTGGCGTGCCTTGCTGACCCCGAGATGCTGAATGCCCACAGTGCTTGGTCTGCCCTCCAGGCCTCTATAACCAGTGCCTGTGAAGAGACACTTGGTTACTCAACCAGAAAACACCAGGACTGGTTTGATGAAAATGATCAGGAGATCCAAGAGCTAATAGATCGTAAGCGCAGAGCATTTCTGAGCCTCAAGCAACAACCCAACTCGGGAGCTACAAAACAACGTTACAGACGGCTCAAGGCTGAGGTCCAACAAAAAACCCGGGACCTAAAGAACAGGTGGTGGATGGAGAAAGCGCAGGTGATACAATAACTAGCTGACAGCCACGACACGCGAGGATTCTTCATTGCAGTCAAGGCCACCTGTGGTCCAAACTCCCAAGGCCCCACCCGACTCCTGGCCAAGAACGGGGAAACACTCATCAAGGACACCGAGGCAGTCAGGGCTCGCTGGAAGGAGCACTTCAAAGATCTCCTCAACCGGGACTCTGCCTTTGACTCGAGTGTTCTCGACTCCATCCCGCAGCATGCGACCCGCCACCACCTCAGTGAAACCCCAACGTTGCACGAGGTTGGCAAAGCCATAAAACAGCTCAAGAATAACAAGGCTACGGGTGCGGATGGAATTCCTGCCGAGGCGCTAAAATATGGCGGAGAGGCACTGTTGGCACGGATACATGACTTCATCTCTCTCATTTGGAGAGAGGAGAGCATGCCGGGAGATCTCAGAGATGCAGTGATCACGTCCATTTTTAAAAAGGGGAACAAATCCGACTGCGGCAACTACATGGGAATCTCCCTGCTGTCAACCACTGGGAAGGTTGTCGCTAGAGATCTCCTCAACCATCTTCTCCCTGTGGCTGAGGAGCTCCTCCCTGAGTCACAGTGCGGATTTCGTCCTCTACAGGGCACAACGGACATGATCTTTGCAGCACGACAACTGCAGGAAAAATGCAGGGAGCAGCGCCATCCCTTATACATGGCCTTTTTCGATCTTACAAAGGCCTTTGACACTGTCAACCGTGAGGGGTTATGCAGCGTCCTCCTTCGTTTTGAATGCCCCTGAAAGTTTGTCAATATCCTTCGCCTGCTCCACGACGACATGCAGGCCGTGATCCTTACCAACAGGTCCATTACAGACCCAATCCACGTCCGGACCGGGGTCAAACAGGGCTGCATCATCCCCCAACCCTCTTCTCAATCTTCCTTGCTGCCATGCTACACCTCACAGTCAACAAGCTCCCCACTGGAGTGGAACTAAACTAGAGAATCAGTGGGAAGCTGTTTAACCTACTCCGCCTCCAGGCCAGGTCCAAGATCACCCAAATCTCTAGTGTTGAACTGCAGTATGCGGACGATGCCTGAGTCTGCGCACATTCTGGGGCTGAACTCTAGGATATAGTCGATGTATTTGCTGAGGCATATGAAAGCATGGGCCTCACACTTAACATCCGTAAGACAAAGGTCCTCCACAGCACTGCCCTCCAATCATCAAGATTCATGGCCCGGCCCTCGACAACGTGGACCATTTCCCATACCTCGGGAGCCTCTTGTCAACAAGAGCAGACATTGATGCGGAGATTCAGCATCGCCTCCAGTGCGCCAGTGCAGCCTTCGGCCACCTGAGGAAAAGAGTGTTCGAAGACCAGGCCCTCAAACCTACCACCAAGCTTATGGTCTATAGGGCCATAGTAATACCTGCCCTCCTGTATGGATCAGAGGCATGGATGATGTACAGAAGACACATCAAGTCGCTGGAGATATAGCACCAACGATGTCTCCGCAAGATCCTGCAAATCCCCTGGGAGGACAGGCGCACCAACATCAGTGTCCTCGCCCAGGCCAACATCCTCAGCATTGAAACACTAACTACATTCGATCAGCTTCGCTGGGCAGGCCACTGAGTTCGCATGCCAGACACAAGACTCCCTAAGCAATTGCTCTACGCGGAGCTCCTTCATGGCAAACGAGCCAAAGGTGGGCAGCAGAAACGTTACAAGGACACCCTCAAAGCCTCCCTGGTGAAGTGCGACATCACCACTGACACCTGGGAGTCCCTGGCCAAAGACCGCCCGAGGTGGAGGAAGTGCATTCGGGAGGTCGTTGAGCTCCTCGAATCTCAACGCTGTGAGCGTGAAGAGATCAGGCGCAGGCAGCGGAAGGAGCATGCGGGAAACCAGTCCCACCTACCCCTTCCCTCAATGACTATCTGTCCCACCTATGACAGAGTCTGTGGCTCTCGTATTGGACTGTTCAGCCACCAAAGAACTCACTTTAGGAGTGGAAGCAAGTCTTCCTCAATTTCGAGGGACTGCCTATGATGATGACACTCTCCCCTATCACGGACTCTATCCACCCATTAAATCCCCTCCCACATTCTCTGTATAATCCTTCCACGCACAAGGACTTTCAAGCAAAATTGAGACTGAATCGGGACTTTTTGCACAAACATCTATGTCAGGCAATTGTTAATTTTAAATGTTGTACGTGGGTGAGTGAATGCGAACAAGATGATGTTTTCAAATCTTCAGAAAGGTCAGGCAAATATAATGACCAGGCCTGACAGTGAGTGTAAATATAACATCCAGGTTCGTCAGCCAGTGGATCAGTGGGCACCACTCTCGCCTCTGAGTCACAGGGTCGTGGGTTCAACTCCACTGTATAAAAATCCAGGCTGATACTCCCAGTGCAGTACTGAGGAAGCGCTGCACAGTCGGAGGGGCAGTACTGAGGGAGCGCCGCATTGTCGGAGGGGCAGTACTGAGGGAGCGCCGCACTGTCGGAGGGGCAGTACTGAGGGAGCGCCGCACTGTCGGAGGGGCAGTACTGAGGGAGCGCCGCACTGTCGGAGGGGCAGTACTGAGGGAGCACCGCACTGTCGGAGGGGCAGTACTGAGGGAGCGCCGCACTGTCGGAGGGGTAGTACTGAGGGAGCGCCGCACTGTCGGAGGGGCAGTACTGAGGGAGCGCCGCACTGTCGGAGGGGCAGTACTGAGAGAGCGCCGCACTGTCGGAGGTGCTGTTTTTCAGATGAGACGTTAAACTGAGACACCATCTGCTCAGGTGGACGTAAAAGATCCCACGGCCGCTATTTCAAAGAAGAGCAGGGTGTCCTGGGGTCAATATTTATCCCTCAACCATTATCACTAAAAAACAGATTATTTGTTTATCATTTAACATGTTGCTGTTTGTGGCAGCTTGCTGTGTGCATATTGGCTGTTGCGTTTCCCACATTAAAACAGTGACCACACTTCAAAAAGTACTTCATTGGCTGAAAAGCGCTTTGGGACGTCCGACGATCATGAAATGCGCTATATAAATGCAAATCTTTCTTTCTTTTGACAGTGGGTGTAAAGGCCTGAAATGCAAACATGCGTGAATGGATCCTGCCTACACTAACGCACTGATGAGTCAAATTTAGCTCAATGGTTAACTGTAAGGGATTCACAGCAAATTAATTTCGTCAAGTTTCAATAAGAACATAAGAAATAGGAGCAGGAGTTGGCCATTCGGCCCATCGAGCCTGCTCCGCCATTCAATAAGATCATGGCTGATCTGGTCATGGACTCAGCTCCACTTCCCTGCCTGCACCCCATAATCCTCGACTCCCTTATCATTCAAAAATCTGTCTATCTCCACCTTAAATATATTCAATGACCCAGCCTCCACAGCTCTCTGGGGCAGAGAATTCCACAGATTCAAGACCCTCAGAGAGAAGAAATTCCTCCTCATCTCAGTTTTAAATGGGCGACCCCTTATTCTGAAACTGTGCCCCCTGGTTCTAGATTCCCCCACGAGGGGAAACATTCTCTCTGCATCCACCCTGTCAAGCCCCCTCATAATCTTATACGTTTCAATAAGATCACCTCTCATTCTTCTGAACTCCAATGAGTATAGGCCCAACCTGCTCAACCTTTCCTCATAAGGCAACCTGTTCATCTCAGGAATCAACCTAGTGAACCTTTTCTGAACTGCCTCCAATGCAAGTATATCCTTCCTTAAATACGGAGACCAAAACTGTATGCAGTACTCTAGGTGTGGCCTCACCAATACCCTGTACAGTTGTAGCAGGACTTCCCTGCTTTTATACTCCACCCCACCTTTCAATAAAGGCCAACATTCCATTGGCCTTTCTGATCACTTGCTGTACCTGCATGCTGACTTTTTGTGTTTTGTGCACAAGGACCCCATTTGCAATAAAGGCCACAGCTCTCTGGGGCAGAGAATTCCACAGATTCAAGACCCTCAGAGAGAAGAAGGACCCCATTTGCTGAACTGTAAAGTAAGAATGTGCGAGGCTGTGGAGCCTTCTGCGGTTGAGGCGCGGAAGGGAAGCAACATGTGGGGGGGCACGGTCTTGGGATGGGGGGTGGGCTGTTTGGGGCTGGGATGGGGAAAGACTTCTTCACTTGGGGAGTTGTTGGCCTGTGGGGTTCCCTGCCGCAGAGAGTTATTGATGCCAATTTATTGGATGTGTTCGGGAGGGAGTTGGATGTGGCCCTAGCGGCTGGGGGGGTCTGGGGGTGTGTGGGGGAGGGGAGTTTGCTGGGGTGGGTGATCAGCCATGATCTTGCTGAATGGCGGTGCAGGCTCGAAGGGCCGAATGGCCTACTCCTGCACCTATTTTCTATGTTTCTATGTTTCTAACATACACAACAGGAGGGCCCAGATTGGGCACGGTATCTCATGAGAGGCGAGAGTCTAGCAGGCACTTTGCCATCTGCTGGCCACAGCCAGGACACGAGGAGAATGTTCATTAAATATAAAGGTTACACACACACTCTCAGTCAGCACCGCCATCTGTAGAGTGACGGATTCTTCCATAGCAAGGCCTCGTGCTCAAGGCAGCTCCCCACCTGCTCGCTCAAAGCCTTCATTTAGTGCTAAAATATTCGGTGTCACCTCAATTAAATGGTCCAGTTTCTAAAGCAACCACTTTTTTTTCTCTAAAATAGAGATATACATCATTGCCTGTTTCCTGTCTGTAAGAAACACACACACTCAAAGTATCAGAAATGCCACTGAATTTCAAAGCAGTTTTTATATTCCTGGATTGTTTCCGTATCATTTTAAAATGGCGCCTTTTATATCAGGTATCGCAGGCAGAGGGGATGGGGCGTGGCAAGGGAGTTACATCACTGATGGGGAGGGGCAAGGGAGTGACATCACTGATGGGGAGGGGCAAGGGAGTGACACTGATGGGGAGGGCCAAGGGAGTGACATCACTGATGGGGAGGGGGCAAGAGAGTGCCATCACTGATGGGGAGGGGCAAGGGAGTGACATCACTGATAGGGGAGGGGCAAGGAATGACATCACTGATGGGGAGAGGCAAGGGAGTGACATCACTGATGGGGAGGGGAAATGGAGTGACATCACTGATGGGGAGAGGCAAGGGAGTGACATCACTGATGGGGTGGGGCAAGGGAGTGACATCACTGATGGGGAGGGGCAAGGGAGTGACATCACTGATAGGGGCCGACAAGAGACCGACATTACTGATGGGGCGGGGTAAAGGAGTGACATCACTAATAGGGGAGGACACGGAAATGACATCACTGATGGGGAGGGGCAAGGGAGTGACATCACCGGTGATGGAGGGGAGAGTGGTGGAGGTGGGTGGCAGAGAAATGCAGGGCTGGGGAAAGGGGGGGCCACATTGCAGCGGAGGTCTGGGGGAGGTGAAGTGTGTTGGAGGGGCGGGCCTGGGGGCTCTGTGCCTCGGTGCGGGGAGTGTTCAGAGTGGGGTGGACGGGTTGACTGCGCAGATGGTGGTTGGTGGATGTGGTGTGGTTGGCATCGCGGGGGGCGTGGCTCTGGGGTGGACAGGGCTGGGGGCTCGACATCCGGGGTTGTTCAGCATTTGGGAAGGATTCTGATGGGACGGGGCGGGTTGGATGCGGGGGGAGTGTTCCCGGTGTTGGGTGGGTCCGGAGCCGGGGGGGGGGGGGGGGGGGCGAGGGGCAACGCTCTTGGGATGGGAGGTAGGCTGTTTGGGGCTGGGATTGGGAGAGACTTCTTCACTCGGGGAGTTGGCCTGTGGGGTTCCCTGCTGCGGAGAGTTGTTGATGCTAGTTCATTGGATGAGTTCGGGAGGGAGTTGGGTGTGGTCCTTGCGGCTGGGGGGGTCGGGGGGTGTGGAAGGGGCGTGGGTGGGTGATCAGCCATGATCTTGTTGAATGGCGGTGCAGGCTCGAAGGGCCGAATGGCCTACTCCTGCACCTATTTTCTATGTTTCTTTGTTTCTATCACTGATGGGAGGGGCAAGGGAGTGACATCACTGATGGGGAGGGGCAAGGGAGTAACATAATTGATAGGGGAGGACAAGAGAGTGACATCACTGATGGGGAGGGGCAAAGGAGTAACATCACTGATGGTGTCGGGCAAGGGAGTGACATCACTGATTGGGTGGGACAAGGGAGAACATAAGAATTAGGAGCAGGAGTCGGCCATTCGGCCCCTCGGGCCTGCTCTGCCATTCAATAAGATCATGGCTGATCTTCTTCCTCAATTCCACTTTCCTGCACTATTTCCATATCCCTTGATTCCCTTAGTATCCAAAAATCTATCTCAGTCTTGAATATGCTCAACGATTCAGCATCTATAGCCTCTGGGGCAGAGAATTCCAAAGATTCACCACCCTCTGAGTGAAGAAATTCCTCCTCATCTCAGTCCTAAATGGCCGACCCCTTATCCTGAGGCTGTAACCCCTGGTTCTAAATGCACCACATGGGGAAACAATCTCTCAGCATCTACCCTGTCAATCTCCCTCAGAATCCTGGATGTTTCAATGAGATCACCTCTCATTCTTCTGAACTCCAGAGAGTATAGGTCTAATCTGCTCAATCTCTCCTCATAGGACAACCCTCTCATCCCAGGAATCAATCTCGTGAATCTTTGTTGCACCTCCTCCAAGGCAAGTGTGTCCTTTCTCAGATAAGGAGACCAAAACTGTGCACAGTACTCCAGGTGTGGTCTCACCAAAGCCCTGCACAATTGTAATAAGACTTTCTCATTCATATACACTAACCCCTTGCAATAAAGGCCAACATACCATTTGCCTTCATATTTACTTGCTGTACAAGCATGCTCGCTTTCTAGGTTTCCTGTACCAGGACACCCAAATCTCTCTGAACACCAACATTTAATGGTTTCTCACCATTTAAAAATATTCTGTTTCTATTCTTCCTAATTAAACTCCATCTGCCACCTTCTTGCCCACTCACTCAGTCTATCTATATCCCTTTGCAGACGCTTTGTGTTCTCCTCACAGCTTACTGTCCCACCTAGCTTTGTATCGTCAGCAAACTTACAAACATCACACTCGCTCCTTCATCTAAGTCACTGATATAGATTGTAAATAGCTGAGGCCCCACTAGTTACAGCCTGCCAATCTGAAAATGACCCATTTACCCGACTCTCTGTATTCAGTCCGTTAACCAATCCTCTGTCCATGCTAATATATTACCCCCAACCCCAGGAGCCCTTATCTACCATATGTGGCACATTAGCAAATGCCTTTTGAAAATCCAAATAAACTACATCCACTGGTTCCCCTTTATCTACCCTGTTAGTTACAGCCCAAAAAACTCTAATACATTTGTTAAAACTGATTTCCCGTTCATAAAATCATGTTGATTCTGCCTAATCATATTATGATTTGCCCTGTTACCACTTCCTTAATAATGGATTCCAGCATTTTCCCGACGAGTGATGCGAGGCTAAGTGGCCTGCAGTTTCCGGATTAGAGGGAGCTTTACTCTGTCTCTAACCCCCCGTACCTGCTCTGGGAGTGTTTGATGGGACAGTGTAGAGGGAGCTTTACTCTGTATCTAACCCCGTGCTGTACTGCCCTGGGAGTGTTTGATGGGACAGTGTAGAGGGAGCTTTACCTCTGTATCTCACCCCATACTGTACCTGTCCTGGGAGTGTTTGATGGGACAACGTAGAGAGAGCTTTACTCTGTATCTAATCCCGTGCTGTACCTGTCCTGGGAGTGTTTGATGGGGACTGTGTAGAGGGAGCTTTACTCTGTATCTAACCCCATACTGTACCTGTCCTGGGAGTGTTTGATGGGACAACGTAGAGAGAGCTTTACTCTGTATCTAATCCCGTGCTGTACTGCCCTGGGAGTGTTTGATGGGACAGTGTAGAGGGAGCTTTACCTCTGTATCTAACCCCATACTGTACCTGTCCTGGGAGTGTTTGATGGGACAACGTAGAGAGAGCTTTACTCTGTATCTAATCCCGTGCTGTACCTGTCCTGGGAGTGTTTGATGGGGACTGTGTAGAGGGAGCTTTACTCTGTATCTAACCCGTGCTGTACCTGCCCTGGGAGTGTTTGATGGGACAGTGTAGAGGGAGTTTTACTCTGTATCTAACCTGTGCTGTACCTGCCCTGGGAGTGTGCAATGGGACAGTGTAGAGGGAGCTTTACTCTGTATCTAGTTTGAGTTTAGTTGATTTGATGATGAGTTGAAGAGAATGTGGATTGTGTGACACCAGGGGGAAAATGTTAATTAATTGCAATCAAATTTTACAGACCCAATAAAACCTGCCAAGAGTTTTAAGTAGACATGCATACTGTTAATTTTAGGACGTGTCTGTATAAACTTCAGTCCCTGAGCTGCCTTTGATATTCTAGATTGGAGAGGAGTTGTGTGTATCTGGGGTCATTCATGGGCCATTCAGCCCTTTGAGCCTGTCCCACCGTGTATAACACCTTGACAGGGTAGATGCAGAGGATGTTTCCCCTCATGTGGGAATCTAGAATTAGGGGGCATAGTTTCAGAATAAGGGGTCGCCCATTTAAAACGGAGATGGGGAGGAATTTCTTCTCTCAGAGGGTCGTGAAGCTGTGGAATTCACGGCCCCACAGAGCTGTGGAGGCTGGGTCATTGAATATATTTAGGGTGGAGATAGACAGATTTTTGAGCGATATGGGAGTCAAGAGTTATGGGGAGCGGGCAGGGATGTGGAGCTGAGGCCAAGATCGGATTAGCCATGATCTTATTGAATGGCGGAGCAGGCTCAAGGAGGCAAAGGGCCAACTCCTGCTCCTATTTCTTATGTTCTTATGTTCTCTTTTATGTACAGATTTTTTTTAAACTACGTTAAAGCTCTATGCCTGCAGTACAATAGAATGCTTGATGAATACTTATGACAAACATATACCATAATCCCTTTTTTCTCTTAATCTCTTCTGCCTTCCATCCCATCACAGACCTTCCCGGGTCTGCATCTGCGATTCCCTGCACGATGACGGGACGGGGATCTGTATCTGTGATTCCCTGCACGGTGACGGGATGGGGGTCTGTGTCTGTAATTCCCCCGCACGGTGACGTGACACGGGTCTGTGTCAGTGATTCCCCCGCACGGTGACGATACACGGGTCTGTGTCAATGATTCCCCCGTACGGTGACGGGACAGGGGTTTGTGTCTGCGATTCCCCCGCACGGTGATGGGACGGGGGTTTGTGTCTGCGATTCCCCCGCACGGTGACGGGACGGGGGTCTGTGCCTGCAATTCCCCCGCACGGTGACGGGATGCGGGTCTGTGAGTCCCCCGCATGGTGACGGGCCGTTGCCAAGTGATACAAAGTCCTCACCAGAAGAAGAGGAAAACCTCCAACAGTTCTATTGTTATGGGCTCGGTCCATTGCCGGATGGAAGCTGCGATAACTGTCCATTCTAATGATATGCATCTTGTTATTGGACAGCAGGCTAAGGGGGAAAATCTGCATTGACTTTGTCATGTATGTACATGCTGTTTGTAGGCACGAGATGGCGTCATTGTTGGAGGCCACTGAGCAGCACGCACATGGTGCTGCTCTGGTATAAAAGGCCAGGCATTTTGAGAGGCAGGCACTTTGGGCCGTAATAAAGCAGAAGCAAGGTTGTACCTTGTTCAGTTAAACCGTACTCAGTTTGTACCTTTATTGCATACATAACAGACTTCTCCCTCAAACTCAATTGTCTGCACTTGCTTGTGGGCAGCCAGATTGCAAAGTCATTCTTTTCAGAGATTAATGATTGATTGAGGAGACATCAATTGTATATATGTCTCTACAGACTATGCTATTTTGGTTATGTGTATATTCTGAAACCCATCTAAGTCTGTGTTGTTCAATATATTCATCCATATATGTGTAAGCAACACAGATGTTAGAGGCGAGTGTGCAGTGGACAGCGTTCTCGCCTCTCAGTCAGAAGGTTGTGGGTTCGAGTCCCACTCCAGGGCCTTGAGCACATAAATCTAGACTGCACTCCCAGTGCAGTACTGAGGGAGCGCCGCACTGTCGGAGGGGCAGCACTGAGGGAGTGCCGCACTGTCGGAGGGGCAGTACTGAGGGAGCGCCGCACTGTCGGAGGGGCAGTGCTGAGGGAGCGCCGCACTGTCGGAGGGGCAGCGCTGAGGGAGTGCTGCACTGTCGGAGGGGCAGCACTGAGGGAGTGCCGCACTGTCGGAGGGGCCGTCTTTCGGATGAGAGGTGAAACCGAGGCACCGTGTACTCTCTCAGGTGAACGTAAAAGATCCCATGGCACTATTTCGCACAAGAGCAGGGGAGTTCTCCCCGGTGACTTGGCCAATACTTAGCGACCAGAACTCGTATGAGTGTCGGATTCACAGGAGGAAAGGTGTGGGCTTTTACTGGGAGCAAGGTGTCTCAGTCGATATCTCTGTAACAGATCCTGGACGCTCTAGGGGAGTAATCGTTGGATTGGGAATTGGAATTCTTCATCTCCTTCTTGTTGTAATTGGGGTTTTGGTGATCCGACACCAATGGTGAGTTTAGAATGTGCCGCAGTTTCCATTCCTGGTTTTAATGATTCGTCAATCTTGGACTCCCAAATCTGTCTGCTCTACAGTTCCTCGTCTCTCACAGTTTTATATACAGAAGTCGTATTCTAAATATTTTACATCTGTTTTGACATGACTGACACCGACCGGCGTAGTGAGCAAAAATTGTGTATATTGTACAGTGAAGTATATGTATGTGATGTGCCTATAACTTTCTGGTATGTTGGATTGTCAGTTTTGTATATGTAGGTTTTGAAGCTAAAATTGTGTGTGTATGAGTATAACATGCAGCAGAGCTGGTCTCCAATCGTCCTGGGTAACCCTTGCCACTGGACCAAGACCTAGCTCTGTCAAGCCCGTGTGGTGGCTGGTGTGCAACAGCCACCCCAAGTTAAAAAAATCCACCCACAGGCATCTTCCACCCTTCAGGATGTAGTTCGGGATCTGGAATATTAGGTCCTTTATTGAAACACCTGTGAACACATCTCTTTTTTGGCGTGGAAGCAAGTCATCCTTGCTTCGAGGGACCGCCTATGATGATGATGATCACTAAATCAATCAAACTCACTAAAAAAAGCAATCTGGTCATTATCACATTGCTGTTTGTGGGAGCTTGCTGTGCGCAAACTGGCTGCTGCTTTTCCCACATTACAACAGTGACTACACTCCAAAAAGCACTGGCTGTAAAGCACTTTGGGACATCCTGTGGTCGTGAAAGACACTTTCAGGTGTGAAGTTAGGAAACACTTTACCTATTAGATTTCTTGGTGACGATCTTATATCAATGGCCTCTAGTTATGCTCTTCCCCACAAGTGGAAACATTCTCTCTGTATCCACTCTATCAAAACCTTTCATCATTTTAAAGACCTCTATTAGGTCACCCTTCAGCTTTCTGTTCTCAAGAGAAAAGAGACCCAGCCTGATGGATATACCCTCACATATCTGGTATCATCCTTGTAAATCTTCTCTGCACCATCTCCAGTGCTTCTATATCCTTTTTATAATATGGCGAGCGGAATTGTACGCAGTACTCCAAGGGGAAGCTAAATATGAACCTAAGGGAGAAAGGAATTGAGGAACAGATAGGGTAGATCGAGAGAAACGATTTCCGTTGGTTGGGGAGTCTAGGACTAGGGGGCATAGTCTGAAAATTAGAGCCAGACCTTTCAGGAGTGAAATTAGGAAACATTTCTACACACACAGGGTGCAAACAGCAATTGATGCAAGATCAATTGTTAATTTTAATCGGAGATTGATAGATTGTTCAGCAATGGTGTTAAGGGATATGGCGGCTATATGGAGTCTGGTCACAGGTCAGCCGTGATCTCAGGGAATGGCGTAATAGGCTGTAGGGGCCAAATGGCCTCCTCCTGTTCCGATGTTCCCATACAAATGCAAGTTTGATCTTTCTATTCACAGAATGTTCTGATAAAAAAAAATAGGCAAAATACAAAAGCAAATGATTTAAAATGGGGAGAGATTACAAAATGCTGTGGTACAGAGGGACCTGGGGGTTCTTGTGCATGAAACACAAAATGTTAGCAGGCAGGTACAGCAAGTGATCAGGGAAGGCAAATGGAATGTTGGCCTTTATTGCAAGGGGAATGGAGTATAAAAGTATGGAAGTCTTGCTACAACTGTACAGGGTGTTGGTGAGACCACACCTGGAGTACTGTGTACAATTTTGGTCTCCTTATTTAAGGAGGGATATACTTGCATTGGAGGCAATTCAGAGAAGGTTCACTAGCTTGATTCCTGAGATGAAGGGGTTGTCTTATGAAGAAAGGTTGAGCAGGTTGGGCCTATACTCATTAGAGTTTTGAAGAATGAGAGGTGATCTTTTTGAAACGTGTAAGATTCTGAGGAGGCTTGACAGGGTAGATGCAGAGAGGATGTTTCCCCTCGCGGGGGAATCTTGAACTAGGGGGCATAGTTTCAGAATAAGGGGCCGCCCATTTAAAACTGAGATGAGGAGGAATTTCTTCTCTCAGAGGGTTGTAAATCTGTGGAATTCTCTGCCCCAGAAAGCTGTGGGGGCTGGGTCATTGAATGTATTTAAGGTGGAGATAGACAGATTTTTGAGCGATAAGGGAGTCAAGGGTTATGGGGAGCGGGCAGGGAAGTGGAGCTGAGTCCATGATCAGATCAGCCGTGATCTTATTAAATGGCGGAGCAGGCTCGAGGGGCCGAATGGCCGACTCCTGCTCCTATTTCTTATGTTCTTATTTAAACCTCTGAAGGCGATAAATTAAATTCCGTCGAAAGACATCTTTAACTGAAGCAGCGCCTCTCATCCTGACAGCGCTGGCTCCTTCACAGTGCCTTGTTTGCAGCTCAGCTTTAATAAAACGTTTAATCTATTCACAGCAGATCAACTCATTTCCAATTCCTCCTTCTCTACGCTACTTGAGATGTAAATTGAAGCAGGGGAGGAAACTGTTCAGAGACGAGCCAGAGTTCCTGTGCCTGATCGCTATCAGATAATCCCCGCTGGGGGGGGGGGGGGGGAAACAGACGCTGGGTGAGGGCAGGATCAGACTCGTCTATGATGCATCCCCTGGTCAGATAGCCTGTTGAAACTCACATACAGGTTCAGAGAATTTTACAGCACAGAAGGAGGCCCTTCGGCCCATCTTTCCCCCAAAGCCTCTCTCTGAAAGAGCTCTGCTCTTAAGTACCAAAGGACTGGCACAGTCAGTGATGCCATACCCCAATAAATGTCAGCACCTTCAGGGGAGTGGGACTGGATGAAAAGAAAAGGATGCTAGTCAGCAAATATCCAGTGTGTAAAAGGTCCACACTCTACACTGATCTAGAATCCTGCTTTAAGTGTCAACTATGGCTCAGTGGGTAGCACACTCGCCTCGGAATCAGAAGGCTGTGGGTTCGTCACACTCCAGGGACTTGAGCACTAAAATCGAGGCTGACGCTCCAGCGCCGCACTGTCGGAGGGGGCAGTACTGAGGGAGCACCGCACTGTCGGAGGGGGCAGTACTGAGGGAGGGCCGCACTGTCGGAGGGGGCAGTACTGAGGGAGCACCGCACTGTCGGAGGGGGCAGTACTGAGGGAGCACAGCACTGTCGGAGGGGCAGTACTGAGGGAGCGCCGCACGGTCGGAGGGGCAGTACTGAGGGAGCGGCGCACTATCGGAGGGGGCAGCAATGTCGGAGGGGCAGTACTGAGGGAGGGCCACACTGTCGGAGGGGCAGTACTGAGGGAGCGCTGCACTGTCGGAGGGGCAGTACTGAGGGAGCGCAGCACTGTCGGAGGGGCAGTACTGAGGGAGCGCTACACTGTCAGAGGGGCGGTACTGAGGGAGCGCTGCACTGTCGGCGGGGCAGTACTGAAGGAGGGCCGCACCGTCGGAGGGGCAGTACTGAGGGAGCGCTGCACTGTCGGAGGAGCAGTACTGAGGGAGCGCCGCACTGTCGGAGGGGCAGTACTGAGGGAGCGGCGCACTATCGGAGGGGGCAGCACTGTTGGAGGGGCAGTACTGAGGGAGGGCCGCACTGTCGGAGTGGCAGTACTGAGGGAGGGCCGCATTGTCGGAGGGGCAGTACTGAGGGAGCGCAGCACTGTCGGAGGGGCAGTACTGAGGGAGCGCCGCAATGTCGGAGGGGCAGTACTGAGGGAGCGCCGCACTGTCGGAGGGGCAGTACTGAGGGAGGGCCGCACTGTCGGAGGGGCAGTACTGAGGGAGCGCAGCACTGTCGGAGGGGCAGTACTGAGGGAGCGCCGCACTGTCGGAGGGACAGTACTGAGGGAGCGCCGCACTGTCGGAGGGGCAGTACTGAGGGAGGGCTGCACTGTCGGAGGTGCCGTCTTTCGGATGAGGCGTTAAACAGAGGCCCCGTCTGCCCTCTCAGGTAGATGTAAAAGCTCCCATGGCACTATTTCAAAGAAGAGGAGGAGAGTTCTCCTCAGGTATCCTGGGCCAATATTTATCCCTCAATCAACATCACTAAAACAGATTATCTGATCATTATCACATTGCTGTTTGTGGGAGCTTGCTGTGCGCAAATTGGATGCTGCATTTCTCACAGTGCAACAGTGACTAAACTTCAAAAATACTTAATTGACTATAAAGCGCTTTGAGCCGTCAGGTGGTTGTGAAATGCGCTATCTAAAAGCAAGTCTTTCTTTTTCAAGCCATGAATTGGAGGAGTGCAGAAATCTCGCCGGCTACGCAGCCCACCATGCTTGGTATCGTTTCCAGTGGCAACAACAGGTGATGGCCTGCCCGGGGCCACCGGTCGATGCATGGCCACGCAGCTTAGGGAGAATGTTGGTTGTGGGGCTGGAGGTGGTTAGAGAGATAGGGAGGGGTGTAGGGGCTGGAGGGGGTTACAGAGATAGGGAGGGGTGTAGGGCTGGAGGAGGTCAGAGATAGGGAGGGGTGCAGGGCTGGAGGAGGTTGCAGGGATAGGGAGAGTGTGTAGGGGCTGGAGGAGGTTACAGAGATAGGGAGGGGTGTAGGGGCTGGAGGAGGTTACAGAGATAGGGAGGGGTGTAGGGGCTGGAGGAGGTGACAGAGATAGGGAGAGGTGGAGGGGCCGGAGGAGATTACAGAGATAGTGAGGGGTGTAGGGGCCAGAGGTTGTTACAGATATCGGGAGGGGTGTAGGGGCCGGAGGAGGTTACAGAGATAGGGAGGGGTGTAGGGACTGGAGGAGGTTACAGAGATAGGGATAGTTGTAGGGGCGCGGGAGCTGGAGAGGGTAACAGAGATAGGGAGGGGCGAGGAGGCCATGGAGGGATTTGAACAGGAGGACGAGATTTTGAAAATCAAGGCAGTGCCAGACTGGCAGCCAATCACAAAGCGGATACAACTAGAATCAGAGAACGGTTACAGCACAGCAGGAGGCCATTCGGCCCGTCGAGCCCGTGCCGGCTCTCTGCAAGAGCCGCTCAGCCAGTCCCACTCCCCCGCCCTTTCCCCGTAGCCCTGCTAATTAATTTCCTTCAGGTACTTATCCAATTCCTCTTTTGAAAGCCGCGATTGAGTCTGTCTCCACCACCCTCTCGGGCAGCGCATTCCAGATCCTAACCACTCGCTGCGTAAAAAAGGTTAATTCTCGTGTCGCCTTTGGTTCTTCTGCCAATCGCCTTAAATCTGTGCCCTCTGGTTCCCGGCCCTTCAGACAATAGGAACAGTTTCTCTCTATCTACTCTGTCTAGACCCCTCATGATATTGAACATCTCGATCAAATCTCCTCTCAACCTTCTCTGCTCCGAGGAGAACAACCCCAGCTTCTCCAGTCTCTCCATGTAACTGAAGTCCCTCATCACTGGAACCATTCTCGTGAATCTTTTTTGCACCCTCTCTAAGGCCTTCACATCCTTCCTAAAGTGCGGTGCCCAGACTCCAGCTGGGACCAAACTAGTATTTTATAAATGTTTATCATAACTTCCTTGCTTTTGTACTCAACTCCAGGGACTTGAGCACCAAAAAAAATTTAGGCCTTCACTCCAGTGCAGTGCTGAGGGAGCGCTGCACTGTCGGGGGGGCACTGCTGAGGGAGCGCTGCACTGTCGGAGGGGCACTGCTGAGGGAGCGCCGCACTGTCAGAGGGGTAGTACTGAGGGAGCTCCACACTGTTGGAGGGGCCGTCTTTCAGATGAGATGTCAAACTGAGGCTCCGTCTGCTCTCTTAGGTAGATGTAAAAAAAGATCCCATGACACTATTTGGAAGAAGAGCAGGGGGAGTTCTTACCGGTGCCCTGGGGCCAATATTTATCCCTCAATCAACATCACCAAAAAAACAGATTCTCTGGTCATTATCACATTGCTGTGTGTGGGAGCTTGCTGTGCACAAATGGCTGCCGCGTTTCCCACATTACAACAGTGACTGCACTCCAAAAGTACTTCATTGGCTGTAAAGCGCTTTGGGACGTCCGGTGGTGGTGAAAGGCGCCGGAATGTCGTAAAGACCCAAGTGGTTCACTAATGTTCTTCAGGGAAGGAAATCTGCCGCCCTTACCCGGTCTGGCCTGTACGTGACTCCAGACCCACAGCAATGTGGTTGACTCTTTAGTGCCCTCTGAAATGGCCCAGTGAGACACTCAGTCGCACCAAACCGCAGCTCCCGAGAATGAATAAAAGAAAATCATTTAAATGGGCGCAGTGGGGAAACTCGCGTGCAATGCGTTCGTTCTGGTAACGTCGTCAGGAGGCCGGAGGTCGGGTCCAGAGGATCGGAGCGTGTTCTCGAGTGGTCTCCTTAGTAACAATGTATTTATAATTAGGCAGTCCCTCGTATTGAGGATAACATGCTTCCACACCAAGAAGGGACGAGTTCACAGGTGCTTCAATGAAGGACCTAATATTCCAGATCCCGAACTACATCCTGAAGGGTGGAAGATGCCTGTGCGTGGATTTTTTTAACGTGGGGTGACCGTTACACACCAGCCACCACACGGGCTTGACAGAGCGAGGTCTCGGTCCAGTGGCAAGGGATAACCAGGACGACTGGAGACCAGCTCTGCTGCACGGACCCAGTGCGCTCACATATCGCACAGTGTGGGCTGGGCCCGTGCTGCCCCTAGGCCCCTGAACTCACGCCTCTCCTGGACCCTGTATTTATATAGTGCCTTTAACAGTACATTTCCAAAGACTGAAGCATAGATTGTCAAAAGGGGCAGAACACGTTTGAACTAAGAATGGTTTATTCCCTTCGAACAGCTTGCAATTCAAGACTTTTATTGGGGGCAAAACCAATTACCTGATCACGATACAGAACAATGGGCCTCCTCCCAATCACCCCAGACTCATTGCTATTTCTCGTCTTTGATATGGGGCTGGTTGAGTAGTTAAGAGTTGCAATAACAAAATAAAATAACTTCCATTTATATAGCGCCTTTAACGTAGTAAAAGGTCCCAGGGTGCTTCACAGAAGTATTACAGGACAAAATATTTGACACCGAGCTGCATAAGGAGATATTAGGGCAGATGACCAAAAGCTTGGTCAAAGAGGTAGGTTTTAAGGTGCGTCTTGAAGGAGGAAAGAGAGGTAGAGAGGTTTAGGGAGGGAGTTCCAGAGCTTGGGGCCCAGACAACAGAAGGCACGGCCACCAATGGTGGAGCGATTATCATCAGGGATGCTAAAGAGGGCAGAATTTGAGGAGGGCAGATATCTCGGGGGTTGTGGGGTTGGAGGGATTTGAAAATGAGGATGAGAATTTTAAATCGAGGCATTGCTGGACAGGGAACCAATGTAGGTCAGCGAGCACAGGGGGTAATGGGTGAGCAGGACTTGGTGCGAGTTAGGACACGGGGCAGCGAGCACAGGGGGTGATGGGTGAGCAGTACTCGGTGCGAGTTAGGACACGGGGCAGCGATCGCAGGGGGTGATGGGTGAGCAGTACTCGGTGCGAGTTAGGACACGGGGTCAGCGAGCACAGTGGGTGATGGGTGAGCAGTACTCGGTGCGAGTTAGGACACGGGGCAGCGGGCACAGGGGGTGATGGGTGAGCAGTACTCGGTGCGAGTTAGGACACGGGGCAGCGATCGCAGGGGGTGATGGGTGAGCAGGACTCGGTGCGAGTTAGGACACGGGGCAGCGATCGCAGGGGTGATGGGTGAGCGGGACTCAGTGCGAGTTAGGACATGTTGGGGGAGAAATTCGGCTGTTTAGCGCCACCATTAGCACCAGAAGGGTGCGCGAAGAGGCCGCTGAGCCCCTCCTGCCCGAACATCGTGCTGTCAGCGTCTATCGCGAGCTTCAGTGAAGGTTTAGCGGCGGCGCTGGCGTTCGCTAGCCCCGCCCACTGGGTGACATCACCAAGTGTGCAACACCCCCATAGCCCCACATTTGCAAAATCTAGCGCCCGCGGGGGTGCAGGGGAGAAGCAATCGGTCCAGCGACGATCCCGGGGCCATATTATCCGGAGTGCTGAAATGTCACTTTTCCCAAATTTTATTTATTGGTTGCAGCAGTGGGGAAGTGTGGGTGAAGCTTTATTGAATTTTTCAGCAGGATTTTTTTTTTCAATCTTTAGGGGTGAGGCTGCCGGCATCCTAGCGCCCAAAAATTGAGTCGGCCTCCTGCGCTATCGCTCCGTTAACGCCCGAAGAGGAGTGCGGAACGCTTCCTTGTGCGCTCCACTGTCTTCTTGGGGCGATACAACTGAATATCGCAGTTTGAGGCGGTAGACGTCGCCCGGTGCTAAAGGTCGGGTCCCAGATGCCGTCACTGTCCGGCAGTAATGAAGTTCTAGTCCAACGTTACGTCTTATATCTTAATATTTCAGATCTTAACATTTCTTTGTTTAATGAGTTCACCGGCCTTTTGTTGATTATACACTGGACCTCGATAAAGAGTTGTAAAAAATTAAATTCATGTCAGCAACAATGAAAGAGAAGGAGCTCAATTGGGGGACTGTGCGGGGCTGGAAATCGCGGCCGGAGACTTGCCGTGGGCGAACGCCTCCGATCAGCGGGAAAACTCCACATCTATCCGACGGCAACGGGCCAAACGCTCGCGCCTCTGGGGCCTGCGTAAAGGCCCACGCATCCCAGGGGTGCAGGCCAATCACAAGCATCCCTGGGATCATGTGGGCCAGCCCAACCAATCACAAGGGGGGCTTCCCATTATGCTTATAGCTACATAGAAATTTACAGCGCAAAAGGAGGCCGTCACAGCCCATCGTGTCCAAACCGGCCGACAAAGAGCCACACGGCCCTTGGTCAGCAGCCCTAAAAGTTACATGTAAATCAATGAACAACGACGGAAAGGCAAAGATCACCCAGCCCAACCATCCGCCTCACCACAACTGCGACACCCCTTATACTGAAACATTCGACACTCCACCCCAACCGCAGCCATGTGATCTCCTGGGAGAGACAAAAACCAGATAAAAACCCAGGCCAATTTAGGGAGAAAAGAAAATCTGGGAAAATTCCTCTCCAACCCATCCAGGCGATCGAAACTAGTCCAGGAGATCACCCCGGCCGTATGCTATTCCCTGCAGTACTTACCATTATATCTGCTTCATCCAACAAAAGGTCATCCAGTCTAATCCAAATTACCAGCTCTAGGTCCATTAGCCTGCAGGTTACTGCACTTTAAGTGCCCATCCAACCATCTCTTAAAAGTGGTGAGGGTTTCTGCATTTAAGCATAACCTCCCTGCTCTTATATTCTATGCCTCGGCCAATAAAGGCAAGCATTCCGCATGCTTTCTTAACCACCTTATCCACCTGGCCTGCTACTTTCAGGGATCTGTGGACAAGCACTCCAAGGTCCCTTTGTTCATCTACACTATTAAGTGGCCTACCGCTTAATGTGTACACCCTTTCCTTATTAGCCCTCCCAATACTTCTCTGAATTAAATTCCATTTGCCACTGCTCTGCCCACCTGACCAGTAGATTGATATACTCCTGCAGCCCATGACTTTCCTCTTCATTATCAACCACACAATCAATTTTAGTGTCGTCTGCAAACTTCTTCATCATACTCCCTATATTCAAATCTAAATCATTGATATATACCACAAAAAGCAAGGATCCCAGTACTGAGCCCTACGGAACCCCACTGGGAACATCCTTCCAGTCACAAAAACATCCATCAATCATTACCCTTTGCTTTGGAGAGAAAGCAGGAAAGGGGTACTGAGGTAATGATCAGCCATGATCTTATTGAATGGTGGTGCAGGCTCGAAGGGCCGAATGGCCGACTCCTGCACCTATTTTCGATGTTTCTTCCTACCTCCAAGCCAATTTTGGATCCAACTTGACACTTTGCCCTGGATCCCATGGGCTTTAACCTTCATGACCAGTCTGCCATGTGGGACCTTATCAAAAGCTTTGCTAAAGTCCATATACACTACATCATACGCACTACCCTCATCGACCCTCTTAGTTACCTCCTCAAAAAATTCAATCAGGTTAGTCAGACATGATCTTCCCTTAACAAATCCGTGCTGACTGTTCCTAATTAATCCTTGCCTTTCCAAATGGGGGATTCCATTTACGCACGGAGTCCCCATAAACAGAACAGGAATCCTCTTTAAAAAAAAATACACTTTCACAGCAGTGAAATTAACATAAATGATCGCAGGTCCAAAATTAACTAAAATAGCATATTTAAAATAAAAATGTACGTTTTTCGAAAAAGACTATTTTTTAAACTGGACAGAAATAACCTAAACTAATTTTAAAAGCAAGGGAATGTTCAAATGATTTTTAAAAAATTTATTGTAAAATTTATTTAAACCTCTTGCGCTGGTCTTTCGGATGAGACATTAAACCGAGGGCCCGTCTGCTCTCAGCTGGATGGAAAAGATCCAACGGTCACTATTTGGAAGAAGAGCAGGGGAGTTCTGGGGCCAATATTTATCCCTCAATCAACATAATTAAAACAGATGATCTGGGTCATTATCACATTGCTGTGTGTGGGAGCATGCTGTGCACAAATTGGCTGCCATGTTTCCCACATTACAACAGTGACTACACTTCAAAAAAAGTGCTTCATTGGATGTGAAGCGCTTGGAGATGTCCGGTGGTCGCCAAAGGCGCCATAGAAATGCAAGTCTTTCTTTTTTTAATAAAAGGCTTTGCGCTTGCTTTTACCAGGCGCAAGGGTTTGGTGGGTATACGCTGAGCAAGTAGCCCAACTCTGCGCCAGTGAATGTCCATTTCCATCGGAGGCGGGCGATCTGCCAAGCAGAAACTTGAGGGATCACAAGTTCCGGGTACGCGCGCATGTTCGTCGCGTGCAGAAACCCAGAACCTGAGGGGCCCTTACTACGACGTAAGCTAAAGGCCCGCTAGAATCTGGGCCAATGAAGAATTAACGCAATAAAGCAAAAGGCAAGTCAAGTCAGTTATAGAAACATAGAAAGTAGGTGCAGGAGTAGGCCATTCAGCCCTTTGAGCCTGCAACACCATTCAATGTGATCATGGCTGATCATGCAACTTCAGTACTCCATTCCTGCTTTCTCTCCATACCCCTTGATCCATTTAGCCGTAAGGGTCACATCTAACTCCCTTTTGAATATATCTAATGAACTAGCCTCAGCAACTTTCTGTGGTAGAGAATTTCACAGGTTCACAATTCTCTGAGTGAAGAAGTTTCTTAGATGCCTTACCCCTTATCCTTAGACTGTGACCCCTGGTTCTGGACTTCCCCAACTTCGGGAACATTCTTCCTGCATCTAACCTGTCCAATCCCGTCAGAATTTTATGTGTTTCTATGAGATCCCCTCTCGCTCTTCTAAATTCCAGTGAATATAAGCCTAGTTGATCGAGTCTTTCTTCATATTTGCACTCCCTCAATAGCAAGAACGCCCTTCCTCAGAGTAGGAGACCAAAACTGAACACAATATTCAAGGTGAGGCCTCACCAAGGCCCTGTACAACTGCAGTAAGACCTTCCTGCTCCTATACTCAAATCCCCTCGCTATGAAGGCCAGCATGCTATTTGCTTTCTTTACTGCCTGCATGCCTACCTATGCCCCTGTGAGGATGCTCACAGGTTTGTAGAGCTGTTGAGTTGTGAGTGGCTTAGCCAGTCACGTGATGTTCACCAGACTCAATAAAACCCCAGCCAGTTGGGTTCGGGGGATCCATGATGGGGCAGCTGGTTGTGAGCCTGGTGGATGAACTGGTAATGTGGAGTGTGATTGTGAAACCTTTTGCGAATAAACCAACTAGCTCTTAACAGCAATGTGTTGCGATGAATTGTTAAGCAAAGAACCCATGCAGCAAATACATTACAGCGATAACTTATTTAAAAGTAGCATGACAAAGGTGAATTGTACGGGTTGTTTACCGCATGATTTATACCTCACCACCGCTCTCTCCCGGCTCTCCGAGCTGTCAATGGCTGCACGCACGATAATACTTAGGAGAGGACGGTTAGTGGAGCGGCAACGTCCAAATTGGCTGAGCGTGCACCAATTGGCTTCACGCTCCTGGTAACTAAAATACTTGCAGCAAACGCAGACAACGGCAGCGCTGCCGACCTATCCAACATGGCGGCCGCCGCGCACCGCGCCAGAAGTGGGCAGAGGTGAGGCGGCCAACATTTCACACTTCAAAACCGGCCTTACCGGCTGGGCACTGTCGGAGGGGCAGTACTGAGGGAGCGCCACACTGTCGGAGGGGCAGTACTGAGGGAGCGCCGCACTGTCGGAGGGGCAGTACTGAGGGAGCGCCGCACTGTCGGAGGGGCAGTGCTGAGGGAGCGCCGCACTGTCGGAGGGGCAGTGCTGAGGGAGCGCCGCACTGTCGGAGGGGCAGTGCTGAGGGAGCGCCGCACTGTCGGAGGGGCAGTGCTGAGGGAGCGCCGCAATGTCGGAGGGGCAGTACTGAGGGAGCGCTGCACTGTCGGAGGGGCAGTGCTGAGGGAGCGCCGCACTGTCGGAGGGGCAGTGCTGAGGGAGCGCCGCACTGTCGGAGGGGCAATACTGAGGGAGCGCCGCACTGTCGGAGGGGCAGTGCTGAGGGTGCGCCGCACTGTCGGAGGGGCAGTACTGAGGGAGCACCGCACTGTCGGAGGGGCAATACTGAGGGAGCGCCGCACTGTCGGAGGGGCAGTACTGAGGGAGTGCCGCACTGTCGGAGGGGCAATACTGAGGGAGCGCAGCACTGTCGGAGGGGCAGTACTGAGGAAGCGCCACACTGTCGGAGGGGCAGTACTGAGGGAGCACCGCATTGTTGGAGGGGCGGTACTGAGGGAGCGCCGCACTGTCGGAGGGGCAATACTGAGGGAGCGCCGCACTGTCGGAGGGGCAGTACTGAGGGAGCGGCGCACTGTCGGAGGTGCCGTCTTTCGGATGGGACGTTAAACTGAGGCCCCGTCTGCCCTCAGGTGGATGTAAAAGATCGCACATCACTATTTCGAAGAGCAGCAGGGAGTTCTCCCCGGTGTCCTGGGGCCAATATTTATTCCTCAACCAACATAACTACAACAGATTATCTGGTCATTATCACATTACTGTTTGAGAGAGCTTGCTGCGCGCAAATTGGTTGCTGGGCATGATGCAGAACACTTTTTAAAAAGTATTGCATTGGCTGTGAAATGCTTTGGGAGGTCGTGAGTTTGTGAAAGGAGCTGTACAAATACAGGTTCTGTATCTTTTATCATCTTGTCGTACACCTGGATTGGTCCCTTTCACCTCGGTTTTCTAACCGAGCCAGCTCAGTCCCCAGCGAGCTCTGGAAAGGTGTTTGATGGCATTACCCAGCAAGCAGCAATGGGTCCTGCGACTTCTCAAACAGCGTATGCAGCGGCTCAGCTTGTCTAACAGTAATCTTTCCCTTAATAAAGCAGAACCAGAAACCGTTGTGAACACGGGAGTCAGTGCGGGAAACGGCAGACGTGGCGATTTTCATGTTCCGATGCACATGTTGCCTGACCTGCTGACTCTTTCCAGCATTCACTGGGAGTCATCTGTTAATCCCAACAGTTTTCAGAGTTTCTTCAGATGGGACCCCCTGTAAATACTGACACACTCCCGGGGACCCCTTGTAAATACTGACACACTCCCTGGGGAACTCCTGTAAATACTGACACCTCCCGGGGACCCCCTGTAAATACTGAAACACTCCCTGGGGACCTCCTGTAAATAATGACACCTCCCGGGGACACCCTGTAAATACTGACACACTCCCCGGGGTTCCCCTGTAAATACTGACACACTCCCCGGGGTTCCCCTGTAAATACTGACACACTCCCGGGGACACACTGTAAATACTGACACACCCCCGAGCACCCCCTGTAAATACTGACAGTCCAGGAGACCCCCTGTAAATACTGACAGACTCCCTGGGGACCTCCTGTAAATACTGACAGACTCCCGGGCACCCCCTATAAATACTGACACACTCCCCGGGGTCCCCCTGTAAATACTGACACACTCCCGGGGACACCCGGTAAATACTGACACACTCCCCGGGGTCCCCCAGTAAATACTGTAACACTCCCGGGGACCCCCTGTAAATACTGACACACTACTGGGGAGGGACCCCCTGTAAATACTGACACACTCCCGGGGACCCCATGGAAATACAGACACACTCTCTGGGGGTCACATGTAATTACTGACACACTCCCAGGGAGGGACCCCTGCAAATACTGACAAACTCCCGGTGACCCCCTGTAAATAGTGACACACTCCCGGGGATCCCTGTAAATACTGACATGCTCCCGGGGACCCTCTGTAAATAGTGACACACTCCCGGGGACCCCCTGTAAATACTGACACTCTCCCGGGGACCTCCTGTAAATACTGACACACTCCCGGGGACGCTCTGTAAATATTGACACGCTCTCTGGGGACCACCTGTAAATACTGACACACTCCCAGGGACGCCCATGTAAATACTGACACACTTCCGGAGAAGGACCCCCTGTAAATACTGACACAATCCCGGGGACACCCTGTAAATACTGACACTCCCGGGGACCCCCGGTAAATAGTGACACAATCCCAGGCACCCCCTGTAAATAAAGACACCCCCCGGGAACACCCCTGTAATTACTGACACACTCCCGGGGCCCCCCTGCAAATAGTGACACACTCCCGGGGACCCCCTGTAAATACTGACAGACTCCCGGGGAGGGACCCCCTGTAAATACTGGTAGATTCCCAGGCACACCCTGTAAATACTGACACTCCAGGGGACCCCCTGTAAATACTGACACACTCCCGGGGACCCCCTGTAAATACTGACACACTCCCGGGGAGGGACCCCCTGTAAATACTGACACACTCCCGGGGACCCCCTGTAAATACTGACACACTCCCGGGGAGGGACCCCCTGTAAATACTGACACACTCCCGGGGCCCCCCTGTAAATACTGACACACTCCCATGGACCTCCTGTAAATACTGACACATTCCTGGGGACCCCCTGTAAATACTGACACACTCCCGGGGACCCCCTGTAAATACTGACACATTCCTGGGGACCCCCTGCAAATACTGACACACTCCCGGGGACCCCCTGTATACACTGACACACTCACTGGCACCCCCTGTAAATACTGACACACTCCCTGGCACCCCCTGTAAATACTGACACACTCCCGGGGACCCCCTGTAAATACTGACACACTCCCGGGGACCCCCTGTAAATACTGACACACTCCCAGGGACCCCCTGTAAATACTGACACATTCCTGGGGACCCCCTGTAAATACTGACACACTCCCGGGGACCCCCTGTAAATACTGACACATTCCTGGGGACCCCCTGTAAATACTGACACACTCCCGGGGACACCCTGTATATACTGACACACTCCCTGGCACCCCCTGTAAATACTGACACACTCCCTGGCACCCCCTGTAAATACTGACACACACCCGGGGACCCCCTGTAAATACTGACACACTCCCGGGGACCCCCTGTAAATACTGACACACTCCCGGGGTCCCCCAGTAGATACTGACACACTCCCGGGGACCCCCTGTAAATACTGACACACTACCGGGGAGGGAACCCCTGTAAATACTGACACACTCCCGGGGACCCCCTGTAAATACTGACACACTCCCGGGGCCGGGGACCCCCTGTAAATACTGACACACTCCCGGGGAGGGACCCCCTGTAAAAACTGACACACTCCCAGGCACCCCCTGTAAATACTGACACTCCCGGGGACACCCCTTTAATACTGAAACACTCCCGGGGCACCCTGTAAATAGTGACACA
Organism: Pristiophorus japonicus; assembly: GCF_044704955.1. Lineage (NCBI taxonomy): Eukaryota > Metazoa > Chordata > Chondrichthyes > Pristiophoridae > Pristiophorus > Pristiophorus japonicus. The sequence continues at coordinate 93,731,781 of NC_091996.1, forward strand.
ATCCCGGGGACCCCCTGTAAATACTGACACTCAGGGGACCCCCTGTAAATACTGACACACTCCGGGGGACCCCCTGTAAATACTGACACACTCCCGGGGACCCCCTGTAAATACTGACACACTCCCGGGGACCCCCTCTAAATACTGACACACTCCCGGGGACCCCCTGTAAATACTGACACACTCCCGGGGAGGGACCCCCTGTAAATACTGACACACTCCCGGGGACCCCCTGTAAATACTGACACACTCCCGGGGATCCCCTGTAAATACTGACACACTCCCCGGGATCCCCTGTAAATACTGACACACTCCCCGGGGTCCCCCTGTAAATACTGACACACTCCCGGGGACACCCGGTAAATACAGACACACTCCCCGGGGTCCCCCAGTAAATACTGACACACTCCCGGGGACCCCCTGTAAATACTGACACACTACCGGGGAGGGACCCCCTGTAAATACTGACACACTCCCGGGGAGGGACCCCCTGTAAAAACTGACACACTCCCAGGCACCCCCTGTAAATACTGACACTCCCGGGGACACCCCTTTAATGCTGACACACTCCCGGGGCCTCCCTGTAAATAGTGACACAATCCCGGGGACCCCCTGTAAATACTGACACTCAGGGGACCCCCTGTAAATACTGACACACTCCGGGGGACCCCCTGTAAATACTGACACACTCCCGGGGAGGGACCCCCTGTAAATACTGACACACTCCCGGGAACCCCCTGTAAATACTGACACACTCCCGGGAGGGCGCCCCTGTAAATACTGACACATTCCTGGGGACCCCCTGTAAATACTGACACACTCCCGAGGACCCCCTGTAAATACTGACACACTCCCGGGGACCCCCTGTATACACTGACACACTTCCTGGGACACCATGTAAATACTGACACACTCCCGGGGAGGGACACCCTGTAAATACTGACACACTCCCGGGTACCCCCTGTAAATACTGACACACTCCCGGGGACCCCCTGTAAATACTGACACACTCCCGGGAGGGACCCCCTGTAAATACTGACACACTCCCGGGCCCCCCTGTAAATATTGACACACTCCCGGGGACCCCCTGTAAATACTGACACACTCCCGGGGAGGGACCCCCTGTAAAAACTGACACACTCCCAGGCACCCCCTGTAAATACTGACACTCCCGGGGACACCCCTTTAATGCTGACACACTCCCGGGGCCTCCCTGTAAATAGTGACACAATCCCGGGGACCCCCTGTAAATACTGACACTCAGGGGACCCCCTGTAAATACTGACACACTCCGGGGGACCCCCTGTAAATACTGACACACTCCCAGGTACCCCCTGTAAATACTGACACACTCCCGGGGACCCCCTGTAAATACTGACATACTCCCGGGGAGGGAGCCCCTGTAAATATTGACACACTCCCGGGGAGGGACCCCCTGTAAATACTGACACACTCCCCGGGGTCCCCCTGTAAATACTGACACACCTCCCGGGGACACCCGGTAAATACTGACAAACTCCCCGGGGACCCCTGTAAATACTGACACACTCCCAGGCACCCCCTGTAAATACTGACACTCCCGGAGACACCCCTGTAAATACTGACACACTCCCGGGGACCCCCTGTAAATACTGACAGACGCCCAGGGACCCCCTGTAAATACTGACAGACTCCCGGGCACCCCCTGTAAATAATGACACACTCCCGGGACACCATGTAAATACTGACACACTCCCTGGGACCCCATGTAAATACTGACACACTTCCGGGGAGGGACACCCTGTAAATACTGACACACTCCCGGGGACCCCCTGTAAATACTGACACACTCCCGGGAGGGACCCCCTGTAAATACTGACACACTCCCGGGCCCCCCTGTAAATACTGACACACTCCCGGGCGCCCCTGTAAATACTGACACACTCCCGGGGACCCCCTGTAAATACTGACACACTCCCAGGCACCCCCTGTAAATACTGACACTCCCGGGGACACCCCTTTAATGCTGACACACTCCCGGGGCCCCCCTGTAAATAGTGACACAATCCCGGGGACCCCCTGTAAATACTGACACTCAGGGGACCCCCTGTAAATACTGACACACTCCGGGGGACCCCCTGTAAATACTGACACACTCCCAGGGAGGGACCCCCTGTAAATACTGACACACTCCCGGGAACCCCCTGTAAATACTGACACACTCCCGGGAGGGCGCCCCTGTAAATACTGACACATTCCTGGGGACCCCCTGTAAATACTGACACACTCCCGAGGACCCCCTGTAAATACTGACACACTCACGGGGACCCCCTGTATACACTGACACACTTCCTGGCACCCCTGTAAATACTGACACATTCCCGGGGACCCCCTGTAAATACTGACACACTCCCGGGGACCCCCTGTAAATACTGACACACTCCCGGGGACCCCCTGTAAATACTGACACACTCCCGGGGACCCCCTGTAAATACTGACACACTCCCGGGGAGGGACCCCCTGTAAATACTGACACACTCCCGGGGACCCCCTGTAAATACTGACACACTCCCGGGGACCCCCTGTAAATACTGACACACTCCCCGGGGTCCCCCTGTAAATACTGACACACTCCCAGGGACACCCGGTAAATACTGACACGCTCCCTGGGACCCCTATGTAAATACTGACACACTCCCGGGGACCCCCTGTAAATACTGACACTCTCCCGGGGACCCCATGTAAATACTGACACACTCCCGGGGACCCCATGGAAATACAGACACATTTTCTGGGGGCCACCTGTAATTACTGACACACTCCCAGGGAGGGACCACTGTAAATACTGACAACTCCCGGGGACCCCTGTAAATACTGACACACTCCCAGGCACCCCCTGTAAATACTGACACTCCCGGGGACACCCCTGTAAATACTGACACACTCCCGGGGCCCCCCTGTAAATAGTGACACACTCCCGGGGACCCCCTGGAAATACTGACACACTCCCGGGGAGGGACCCCCTGTAAATACTGACACACTCCCGGGTACCCCCTGTAAATACTGACACACTCCCGGGGTCCCCCAGTAAATACTGACACACTCCCAGGGAGGGACCCCCTGTAAGTACTGACACACTCCCGGGACACCATGTAAATACTGACACACTCCCTGGGACACCATGTAAATACTGACACACTCCCGGGGAGGGACACCCTGTAAATACTGACACACTCCCGGGTACCCCCTGTAAATACTGACACACCCCCGGGGACCCCCTGTAAATACTGACACACTCCCGGGAGGGACCCCCTGTAAATACTGACACACTCCCGGGCCCCCCTGTAAATACTGACACACTCCCGGGGACTCCCTGTAAATACTGACACATTCCCGGGGACCTCCTGTAAATACTGACACACTTCCGGGGACCCCCTGTAAATACTGACATACTCCCGGGGAGGGAGCCCCTGTAAATACTGACACACTCCCAGGGAGGGACCCCCTGTAAATACTGACACTCACGGGGACTGCCTGTAAATACTGACACACTCCCAGGCACCCGCTGTAAATAGTGACACACTCCCGGGGACGCCCTATAAATACTGACAGACTCCCGGGGGCACCCTGTAAATACTGACAGACTCCCGGGCACCCCCTGTAAATACTGACACTCCAGGGGACCCCCTGTAAATATTGACACACTCCCGGGGAATGACCCCCTGTAAATACTGACACGCTCCCGGGCCCCCCTGTAAATACTGACACACTCCCGGGGACGCCCTGTAAATACTGACACATTCCCGGGGACCCCCTGTAAATACTGACACACTCCCGGGGACCCCCTGTAAATACTGACACACTCCCGGAGACCCCCTGTAAATACTGACGCACTCCCGGGGACCTCCTGTAAATACTGACACACCCCGGGGACCTCCTGTAAATACTGACACACTCCCGGGGACCCCCTGTAAATACTGACACACTCCCGGCGACCCCCTGTAAATACTGACGCACTCCCGGGGACCTCCTGTAAATACTGACACACCCCGGGGACCCCCTGTAAATACTGACACATTACCGGGGACCCCCTGTAAATACTGACACACTCCCGGGGACCCCCTGTAAATAGTGACACACTCCCAGGGACTCCATGTAAATACTGACACACTCCCGGGGAGGGATCCCCTGTAAATACTGACGCACTCCCGGGGAGGGACCCCCTGTAAATACTGACACACTCCCTGAGGACCCACTGTAAATACTGACACACTCCCGGTGGCACCCCCTGTAAATACAGACACACTCCCGGGGACCCCCTGTAAATACTGACACACTCCCAGGGAGGGACCCCCTGTAAATACTGACACACTCCCAGGCACCCCCTGTAAATACTGACACTCCCGGAGACACCTCTGTAAATACTGACACACTCCCGGGGCCCCTCTGTAAATACTGACACATTCCCGGGGACCCCCTGTAAATACTGACACTCTTGGGGACTCCCTGTAAATACTGACACTCCCAGGGACCCCCTGTAAATACTGACACACCCGGGCACCCCCTGTAAATAATGAATCTCCAGGGGACACCCTATAAATACTGACACACTCCCGGGGGGACACCTGTAAATACTGACACACTCCCGGGGACCCCCTGTAAATAATGACACTCCAGGGGACACCCTGTAAATACTGACACTCCCGGGGACACCCCTGTAAATACTGACACACTCACGGGACCCCCTGTAAATACTGACACACTCCCAGGGACCCCCTGTACATACTGACACTCTCCTGGGGACCCCCTGTATATACTGGCACACTCCCCTAAGAATACTGACACACACCCGGGGATCACCTGTAAATACGGACACACTCCCGGGGACCATCTGTAAATAATGACACACCCCTGGGGGGGGCCCTGTATATACTGACAGTCCCGGGGACTCTCTGTAATGTTGTGGGTTCAAGTCCCACTCCACAGACTTGAGTGCAAAAAGCCTAGGCTGACACTCCAATGCAGTGCTGAGGGAAAGGTGCCATCCTTCGGACGTTAAACCGAGGCCCCGTCTGCCCTCTCGGGTGGATGTAAAAGATCCCCTGGCACAATTTCGAAGAACAGGAAGGGGAGTTCTCCCCAGTGTCCTGGGGCCAATATTTATCCCTCAGCCAACATCACTAAAACAGATGATCTGGGTCATTATCACATTGTTGCTTGTGGGAGCTTGCTGTGCGCAAATTGGCTGCCGCGTTTCCTACATTACAACAGTGACTACACTCCAAAAAAAGTACTTCATTGGCTGTAAAGTGCTTTGGGACGTCCTGAGGTTATGAAAGTTGCTGTAGAAATGCAAGTTCTTTCTTAAGTATTGTACTGCACGCCATTACACATCGAGTATACGGCACAGAAAGAGGCCATTGGGCCCCACCGTTCCGTGCCGGGGTTTATGCTCCACACCAGCCCCCTCCCATCCCTCTCCATCTCACCCCATCACCATATCCTTCTATTCCTTTCTCCCTCATGTGTTTATCCAGCTTCCCCTTAAATGCATCGATATTATTCGCCTCAACCCCTCCCTGTGGCAGTGAGTTCCACATTCTTTCCGCTCTCTGGGTAAAGAAGTTTCTCCTGAATTCCCCATTGGGTTTATCAGTGACTGTCTCATATTGATGGCCCCGAGTTCTGGTCTCCCCCACAACTGGAAACATCTTCTCCATGTCTACCCTATCGAAACCCCTTCAGCATTTGAAGAAATCTAAATAGAAAGACTTACATTTATATAGTGCCTTTCATGACCACCAGACGTCTCAAAGCGCTTTATAGTCAATTAAGTACTTTTGAAGTGTAGTCACTGTTGTAATGTGGGAAACGTGACACTCAACTTGTGAACATCAAGCTCCCACACACAGCAATGTGATAATGACCAGATAATCTGTTTTAGTGATGTTGGTTGAGGGATAAATATTGGCCCCATGACACTGGGGAGAACTCCCCTGCTCTTCTTTGAAATATTGCCATGGGATCTTTCACGTCCACCTGAGGGGGGCAGACGGGGCCTCGGCTTAACGTCTCATCTGAAAGACGGCCCCTCCGACAGTGCGGCGCTCCCTCAGTACTGCCCCTCCGACAGTGCAGCACTGTCTCAGCACTGCCCCTCCGACAGTACAGCGCTCCCTCAGTACTGCCCCTCCAACAGTGCGGCACTGTCTCAGCACTGCCCCTCCGACAGTGCGGCGCTCCCTCAGTACTGCCCCTCCAACAGTGCGGCACTGTCTCAGCACTGCCCCTCCGACAGTGCGGCGCTCCCTCAGTACTGCCCCTCCGACAGTGCGGCACTCCCTCAGTACTGCCCCTCCGACAGCGCGGCGCTCCCTCAGTACTGCCCCTCCGACAGTGCGGCGCTCCCTCAGTACTGCCCCTCCAACAGTGCGGCACTCCCTCAGTACTGCCCCTCCGACAGTGCGGCGCTCCCTCAGTACTGCCCCTCCGACAGTGCGGCGCTCCCTCAGTACTGCCCCTCCGACAGTGCAGCACTGTCTCAGTACTGCCCCTCCGACAGTGCGGCACTGTCTCAGCACTACCCCTCCGACAGTGCGGCACTGTCTCAGTACTGCCCCTCCGACAGTGCGGCGCTCCCTCAGTACTGCCCCTCCGACAGTGCGGTGCTCCCTCAGTACTGCCCCTCCGACAGTGCGGTGCTCCCTCAGTACTGCCCCTCTGACAATGCAGCGCTCCCTCAGCATTGCCCCTCCGACAGTGCGGCGCTCCCTCAGTAGTGCCGCTCCGACAGTGCGGCGCTCCCTCAGTACTGCCCCTCCGACAGTGCGGCGCTCCCTCAGTACTGCCCCTCCGACAGTGCGGCGCTCCCTCAGCACTGCACTGGAGCATCAGGTCACCCCTCAGCCTTCTCTACACAACATCCTTCGTCAACAGAAAGTGCCAAACACCTTAAACTCTCAGCTTCCAACGTGCAGGTGGTGCAAATGTGCAGCCGTGAGTGGGTGCAGGTGCAGGGGTCTCCATGGAGACACACATGAGTTTTCAACTACTAGCTGGTGTTATTCGCCTTTAGGGTGAGGTGTGAGGACTATGGAGAGTGCACGAGTCATATGGTATCAAACTGTTTGCTGAATAATTCAGAGATATTCCTTCACTACTCTGCTTGAAGTCGATTCCATGTAGACAGGTACAACACGGCTAATGGAATGTTGGTTATATCTCGAGGGCTGGAACACAAAGGGAAGGAACACAAGAACATCAGAAATAGGAGCAGGAGTCGGCCATTCGGCCACTGGAGCCTGCTCCGCCATTCAATACGATTATGGCTGATCTGATCTTGGCCTCAGCTCCACTTCCCCGCCCGCCCCCATAACCCTCGACTTCGCTCAAAAATCTGTCTATCTCAGCCTTAAATATATTCAATGACCCAGCTTCCACAGCTCTCTGAAGCAGAGAATTCCAAAGATTTGCAACCCTCAGAGAAGAAATTCCTCCTCATCTCTGGTTTAAATGGGTGACCCCTTATTCTGAAACCATGCCCCCTAGTTCTAGATTCCCCCACGAGGGGAAACATCCTCTCTGCATCTACCCTGCTCAGCTTCCTCAGAATCTTATACGTTTCAATAAGATCACCTCTCATTCTTCTAAACTCCAATGAGTACAGGCCCAACCTGTTCAACCTTTCCTCATAAGACAATCCCTTCATCTCAGGAATCAACCGAGTGAACCTTCTCTGAGCTTCCTCCAATGCAAGTATATCCCTCCTTAAATACGGAGACCAAAACTGTACGCAGTACTCTAGGTGTGGTCTCACCAATACCCTGTACAGTTGTAGCAGGACTTCCCTGCTTTTATACTCCATATCCCTTGCAATAAAGGCCAACATTCCATTTGCCTTCCTGATCACTTGCTGTACCTGCATGCTAACTTTTTGTGTTTCATGCACAAGTACCCCCAGATCCTGCTGTACTGCAGCACTTTGCAATTTTTCACCATTTAGATAATAATTATTTTGTATTTTTTCCTGCCAAAGTGGATAACCTCACACTTTTCCACATTATACTCCATCTGCCAAATGTTTGCCCACTCACTTAGTCTGTCTATATCCCTTTGCAGATTCTTTGTGTCCTCCTCACAATTTGTTTTCCCACCTATCTTTGTATCATCAGCAAACCTGGCTACATTACACTCAGTCCCTTCATCCAAGTCATTACTATAGATTGTAAATAGTTGAGGAAGTGTTGCTTCCATTTATATAAAACTCAGGTCAGACCCCGTCCGGAGTAACTGCGTCCAGTCCTGGGCCCCACCCCTCAGGGAGGATATATCGGCCTCGGAGGGGGAGCGGAGCAGATTCCCCAGACTGATACCCGGGGCTGAAAGGGTTAAATGACAAGGGCAGGTTGCACAGGGCTTGTATTCCCTCGAGTGTAGAAGATTAAGGGGCGATCTAATCGAGGGGTTTAAAGGTGTCGATTGGATAGATAGAGAGAAACTATTCCCTCTGGTGGGGGGGGGGGGGGGGTCCAGAACAAGGGGGCGTCACCTTAAAATTAGAGCCAGGCTGTTCAGGGTGATGTCAGGAAGCACTTCTTCACACAAAGGGCAGTGGGAATCTGGAACTCTCTCCCCCAAAAAGCTGCTGAGGCCGGGGGTCAATTGGAAATTTCAAGACCGAGATCGATTTTTGTGGGGTAAGAGTATTGAGGGATACGGAACCAAGGCGGGTAAATGGAGTTAAGATGCAGACCAGCGATGATCTCACTGAATGGCGGGACAGACTCGAGAGGCTGAATGGGCCTCCTCCTGTTCCTGTGTAACAGGCTCGAGGAGCTGAATGGGCCTCCTCCTGGTTCTACGTTCCTATGAATAGAAGGATATGATGATGGGGTGAGCTGAAGAGGGGTGGGAGAAGCTCGTGTGGAGCATAAACACCGGCACAAGTGCTGTTGGGCAGAATGGCCTGTTTCTGTGCTGTGAATTTAATTTAATGCTATGTAAAAGCACTGTTATCCAATTCGATTGATCGTGACTGAGTGAAACTGCCTTTTTTTCCTCCCCCTCCACCATCTCCAATATTAACAACTTGTATTTATATAGCGCCTTTAACATAATGAAACGTTCCAAGGCGCTTCATAGGAGTATTATGAGATTAAAAATTTGACATCGAGCCGCACAAGTAGAAATTAGACAGGTGAAAGAGGTTGGTTTTAAGGAGCGTCTTGAAGGAGGAAAGAGAGGTGGAGAGGTTTAGGGAGGGAGTTCCAGAGCTTGGGGCCAGGCAACAGAAGGCACGGCCACCGATGGTGGAGCGATTATAATCAGATAATCAGGGATGCTCAGGAGGGCAGAATTAGAGGAGCGCAGACATCTCGGGGGCGCGGAGGGGGGGGGGGTTTGTGAGGCTGGAGATTACAGAGATAGGGAGGGGCGAGGAGCCAGGGAGGGATTTGAAAATAAGGAAGAGAATTTTGAAATCGAGGCATTGCTTAATCAGGAGCCAATGTAGGACAGCGAGCACAGGGGGTGATGGGTGAGCAGGACTTGGTGCGAGTTAGGACACGGGGCAGCGAGCACAGGGGATGATGGGTGAGCGGGACTCGGTGCGAGTTAGGACACGGGGCAGCGAGCACAGGGGATGATTGGTGAACAGGACTCGGTGCGAGTTAGGACACGGGACACATGAGTTTTGGATGACCTCCAGCTTACGTCGGGTAGAATTGGGGAGGCCAGCCAGTAGAGAGGCGGAGAGGTTTAGGCAGGGCGTTCCAGAGCTTGGGGCCTAGGCAACAGAAGGCACGGCCACCTATGATTGAGCGATTATAATTAGGCACAAGTCAGGAGTGTGATGGAATACTCTCCACTTGCCTGGATGAGTGCAGTTCCCACAACAGAGGAAGAGCCTTATAGAGGGTCTAGAGGTAACAAGGGCATGGTTGAGGGCTTCAGCATCCCTATTTTAATAAACAAAAAGTTTGTTCTACGCCCTCCCTATGATTTTTCTCCCAGAGTGCTGCTCTTGGCAGTGTGCGGAAGATTAATTTTCAATTCCTGGAGACTCCGGGAAGATTGGTCGAAACCTCCCCCCCCCCCACCTATCTCGGAGGTGCCGGGCAGCTGGTTTATGCGGTTGAGGCCCCATCAACTTCCATTGAGTAGCTGGACTCCGGACTGACTGACTGGGAATACTGGGAGCAAGAGAAAGGGAAAAGACCCGAATTCTAGATCAGCTGTGGGTTGGTGAGGCCACACCTGGAGTATTGCGTACAGTTTTGGTCTCCGTATTTAAGGCTTGCATTGGAGGCAGTTCAGAGAAGGTTCATGAGGTTGATTCCTGAGATGAAGGGGTTGCCATATAAAGAAAGGTTGAGCCTATACTCATTGGAATTCAGAAGAATGAGAGGTGATCATTTTGAAACGTATAAGATTCTGAGGGGGCTCGACAAGGTGGATACAGAGAGGATGTTTCCCCTCGTGGTGGAATCTAGAATTAGGGGGCATAGTTTCAGAATTTAAAACTGAGATGAGGAGGCATTTCTTCTCTCAGAGGATCGTGAATCTGTGGAATTCTCTGCCCCAGAGAGCTGTGGAAGTTGGGTCATGGAATATATTCAAGGTGGAGAGACACAGATTTTTGAACAATAAGGGAGTCAAGGGTTATTGGGAGCGGGCGGGGAAGTGGAGTTGAGGCCAAGAACAGATCAGCCATGATCTTATTGAATGGCGGAGCAGGCTCGAGGGGCCGAATGGCCGACTCCTGCTCCTTAAGTTCTTATGTTCTGTTGTGGAGATTTACTCTGGGCTTGGCAAGACACACACACTAGCTGAAGGCTAACCGCTTGCTCCTGTCCGATACTGTATTCATCTCTGTATTGGCTCTCCGCAGTCTCCACACACTAACTAAAGGCTCATAAATAGGGAGTGAAAACGTTTACATTCCTACACCTTTCACCACCACTGGACGTCCCAAAGCGCTTTACAGCCAATGAAGTTGTTTTTGAAGTGTAGTCACTGTTGTAATATAGGAAACGCAGCACCCAATGTGCGCACAGCAAGCTCCCACAAATGTGATAATGACCAGAAAATCTGTTTTTTTTAGTGAGGGATAAATATTGGCCCCCACGACACCTGGGAGAACCTCCCTGCTCTTCTTCAAAATAGTGACCGTGGGATCTTTTACGTCAACCTAAGAGAGCAGACGGGGCCTTGGTTTAATGTCTCATCCGAAAGACGGGACCTCCGACAGTGCGGCGCTCCCTCAGTACTGCCCCTCCAACAGTGCGGCTCTCCCTCAGTACTGCCCTCCGACAATGTGGCGCTCCCTCAGTACTGCCCCTCCGACAGTGCGGCTCTCCCTCAGTACTGCCCTCCGACAGTGTGGCGCTCCCTCAGTATTGCCCCTCCGACAGTGCGACGCTCCCTCAGTACTACCCCTGCGACAGTGCGGCGCTCCCTCAGTACTGCCCCTCCGACAGTGCGGCGCTCCCTCAGAACTGCCCCTCCGACAGTGCGGCGCTCCCTCAGTACTGCCCCTCCGACAGTGCGGCGCTCCCTCATTACTGCCCCTCCGACAGTGCGGCGCTCCCTCAGTACTGCACCTCCGACAGTGCGGCGCTCTCTCAGCACTGCCCCTCCGACAGTGCGGCACTCCCTCAGCACTGCACTGGAGTGTCAGCCTAGATTTATGCGCTCAAGTTCCTGGAGTGGAACTCGAACCCACAACCTTCTAACTCAGTGGAGAGAGAGAGCTGCCCATGGAGCCACGGCTGACACACAATAACTCGCAGGGTTCCGCGCAGGCCACTCACGAGCTTCACAGTTTGAAATACCACGCATGCCCAGAAATGCTAAGGGACCCACAACCCGTGGGCAACAGAGACAATCTGGAGGCAGCAACAGCGACTTCCGAGAAAAGTCCGCAAATCGGAGTTTGTGCACGAGTGGGGACAGAATTCCCCGAGGGCAGTCCAAACACAAACACTGGCTCAAAATCGCGGAAAAACAAACAACAACTTGCATTTGTATAGCGCCTTTAATGTCGTAAAACCTCCAAGGCACCTCACAGGAGCGATACAACACAAAAAATTTGACACCGAGCCCCATAAGGAAATATTAGGGACAGGCGACCAAAAGCTTGGTAGGTTTTCAGATGCGTCTTAAAGGAGGAGAGACAGAGAGAGGAGGAGAGGTTTAGGGAGATAGTCCCAGAGCTTGGGGCCCAGGCTACAAAGGTTCACTCATTGGGCTGCGGCAGTAGAGATGGAACTGGCAACGCGCAAGGCACCCGTGAAAGAACGGCCCGCCTCGTCGATACACGTAGGGGGAGTTTTCCCCTCCCTCTGCACCGTTCCAGCAGCAAACACAACTGTCCCCAACATCCCACTCGCACTTGGGTTCTGAAGCCACAAGTCGCTCCTACATCGGCATTTCAAGACGTTCTTTTACGTAAAATGGCTTGAAGTAAAGCCCCCACCGCCCCCAACCTTGGTTCCATTGATCATTGCCTCCCCACTCCCGTCCCATTCCCAAACTCTCAACCTTTACAGTCACCAAAAAACTACAGAGTGACCACGCCAGCTGGATTCATAAACTTCAATTCCGTGTTCCAGTTCCAGGACAGCGCCCCAGAGATAACATGAGGGCGGAGAGGAGAGGAGGGGAGGTGGAATGAGGGGAGGGGGAGGGAGGAGGCAGTCAAAAAACTCGTTGTCCTGTTCGAACGCGTCTAACCTGACCCACCAGCCTCAAGATTAGGCTCTGCCAGGATTGTGAACCTGCCCAGATATGGAACATGGGGGTACAGGTGGGATTTATTTGTTAAAGCCACAATTTGCTCCCGGAGTTGCTCAGGATTATACGGCTGGGCAATTGGAAGAATTTTTTTTATTTTATTGAGTTACATTGTGGGAAAAAAAAACACAGGGTTTTTTTGGGGGCTTCTCACACACACACACACACACACAACCCACACACAGACACACCTCCCCCCCTCCCTCTGGGGTTCTACTCTGCAACTCTCTTTGTTAATTCTGACACACACACACACAAAAGGAGGTGGCTTTTCTCTGCAAGTACAACCTTTGTAATAATTCCGACAAATTGATTTCCAAGCAACTCATTGTCTTCCTCTCCCTCGCTCTGTAAATTGATCAATCACAAACCCCCCCCCCCCCCACCTCCCGGACAGATTTCCATACATTTCTCCCCCCACCCTCCCGCTCGCACACTCTCGCCTCTTCCCCCGATCGTGAATTTTTCCTCTGTCCTTCTCCCCGTCAAAAAGCCCCGCATAAATCAAGAGGGCTGTGTATTTTCTAAAGCGCTTTTAATAGCGGGTTAGGGAGGGTGGCGGGAGGCGGAGGGGGGGGGGGGGGGGAAGGAGGGAGGAGATCACCGGAATAAATAATAAAAAGGCACCTAGGGGTTAGGAGGCCTCAAGAACAGCCTGCACCGTCGCATGAAAAGCAGAGATTGTGGGGAACGGAACTGTGATAGATGACTGATCAAGTCTCCGGCATCTCTCAAACCAGCTTCAGCATCTCCTCACAGATCACACATGCTGGAGGAAAGAGGCACACACACACACACACACACACACACACACAGCCAGCAAGAGCGAGAGAGACAAGAGCGCTTTCCAAAAGGACAATAAAGAGTCTTCGACAAGCTAGCAACTTGTGGAATTCTGCTGGGGACTGGGAAAATCGCAAGAATACAATAAAGAGCCCCTTACCTTGGTGGTGACTATACACAGGCAGTCCATTCTCCAAGCCTAAACAGGTGGCCCTGGCTACGAGAGGGGAATTTCGTGCATCGGAGACTGGGGGGTTCGGGGGCATGCAGGCAAGAGGTGAGTGATCGCCAGTGTTGAGCGCGTGTGTGTGTGTGTGTCAGAGTGTGTGAGAGAGAGAGTGTGTGTCAGTGTGTGTGTGTGTGTGTCTGTGTGTGAGGGAGGGATGTGTGGGAGTGAATGAGATGGGGGCGAACGATTCATTTATTTTTTTTTAAATATCGGAGAGATTCTATATATTTTTTTACACCCCCCCCCCCCACCCCCCCACCCTCCAGTTACAACTCAGAAAGGCTGCATCGAGCAGTGGGTGAATTTGTTCATTAATAACTGAAGCAAAAAAAAAAGAGGGGGAGGATGAGGAGGCAGAGTGTGTGTGAGTGTGTGTGTGTCTGTGTCTGTGTGTGTGTGTCGATAATGAGAGAGGACAAAATAAAAAGATAGAGAGAGGGAGGGGAGAGGGAGGGGGGGAAGGAGGAGCAGGAAGATTACCCACGATGTGTGTGTGTGTGGGTCTCTCTCTCTCTCTCCCCGCACAGAGAGGGCCGGATCACAATCTAATTATCATTACAACAGCTCACTTAAAGGGAGGTGGCAGCTGTGATCGGCGGGTGGGAAGCGCAGCCCAGGCAAAGAGCAGAGAGGTAGACACCGGAGGGAGGGGGAGGTCTGCTTCTCACCGCCCCACCCCCTCACACAATCTCCCTCCTCAGAAATCAGCACCTGCCCAAGAGATGTCCAATACTGAATTTGTGTTAAAACCTCTTAAAATGGATAACACATCCCGTTCTCAAGACTAACGACCCTTGAAAATGGGATTTGCTTATTTCAATGTACAAAGTGTTGGAACGGTGTAAATAAGAAGGCAAGAGCATAAGAAGTAGGACAGAAGTCGGCCATTCGGCCCCTCGAGCCTGCTCCGCTATTCCATCATCATAGGCGATCCCTCGAACGAGGATGACTTGCATCCACACGAGTTCACAGGTGTTTCGATGAAGGACCCGATGTTCCAGTGCTGAACTCCAATTGAGGGGGTGGAAGATGCCTGTGCGTGGATTTTATTAACGTGGGGTGGCCGTTGCACACCAGCCACCACTGGAGTTTAGAAGAATGAGAGGTGATCTTATTGCAACGTATAGATTCTGAGCGGGCTGGACAGGGTAGATGCAGAGAGGATGTTTCCCCTCATGGGGAATCTAGAACTAGGGGGAAAAGTTTCAGAATAAAATGGAGATGAGGAGGAAATTTCTTCTCTGATGGTCGTGAATCTGTGGAATTCTCTGCCCCTGAGAGCTGTGGAGGCTGGGTCATTGAATATATTCAAGGTGGAGATAGACAGATTCTTGAACTATAGGGGGAGTCAAGGGTTATGGGGAGCAGGCGGGGAAGTGGAGTTGAGGTCGAAGATCAGCCATGATCTTATTGAATGCCAGAACAGGCTCGAGGGGCCGAATGGCCGACTCCTGCTCCTATTTCTTATGTTATGTTGTAAGTTTGAATGGCACGAAACCAGTCGTGTGGGTGGGGTCGTTACACATGAAGGAAAACCAGTTGGGCAGCCGGTGCCTATAGAAATTGTACCCAAGTGAGAGTCAGTACCTTGAGTAGAGAAGGGTTAAAAATTGTGGTTGGTTGAGGGGAGGTGGACAAGACATGATTGGTGGTTGAAAAGGATTAAGGTGGGTGGCGCGTGTCGGGGACTTCAGAGGGAGGAAGGAATTCGAAACACGTTCTCGTGGCAACACTCTTGTTGGCTGTGGTTGCAAAGGGGGTTACAAGAGTGAGGAAGTCTTGCTGCAACTATACAGGGCCGAGGGCCCAGGGGCAGCATGGGCCCAGCCCACACTGTGCGATATGTGTGCGCACTAGGTCCGTGCAGCAGAGCAAGTCTCCAGTTGTCCTGGTTAACCCTTGCCACTGAACCAAGGCCTAGCTCTGTCAAGCCTTGGTTCACCTTTCCTCATAAGACAAACCCTTCCTCCCAGGATTCAATGTAATGAACATTCTCTAAACTGCCTGCAATGCAAGTATATCCCTCCTAAAATAAGGAGACCTCACCAATACCCTGTACAGTTGTAGCAGGACATCCCTACTTTTATACTCTAGCCCCCTTGCAATAAAGGCTAACATTCCATTCTTCTTCATAATTACTTGCTGTACCTGCATACTAACTTTGTGTTTCATGTACGAGGACACCCAGATCCCTCTGTACCGCAGTATTCTATAGTCTCTCCCCATTTAAATAATATTTTGCCTTTCTATTCTTCCTACCAAAGTGGATAACCTCACATTTTTTCACATTATTCTCCATCTGCCAAATTTTTTCCCACACACTTAACCTATCCATATTCCTTTGCAGAATTTTTGTGTCCTCACACCTTTCTCATCTATCTTTGTATCGATATCAAATTTGGCTACATTACACTCGGTCCCTTCATCCAAGTCATTAATATAGTTTGTAAATAATTGTGGCCCCAGCACTGATCCCTGTGGCACCCCATTAGTCACAGTTTGCCAACCAGAAAATGACCCATTTATCCCGACTCTCTGTTCTCTGTTAGTTAGCCAGTCCTCTATCCATGCTAATATATTACCCCCAACACCATGAGCTCTTATCTTGTGTAGTAATATTTTATGTGGCACCTTATCGAATACCTTTTGGAAATCCAAATACATGACATCTACTGGTTCCCCCTTATCCACCTTACTCATTCCATCCTCAAAGAATGCTAATAAGTTTTTCAAACACGATTTCCCTTTCATAAAACCATGTTGACTCTGCTTGATTGTATTATGATTTTCTACTGCTTCCTTAATAATGGATTCCAGAATTTTCCCGATGACAGGTGTTAGGCTAACTGGTCTATAGTTTCCTGCTTTCTGTCTCCCTCCTTTCTTGAATAGGGGCATTACATTTGCGGTTTTCCAGTCCGCTGGGACCTTTCCAGAATCCAGGGAATTTTGGAAGATTACAACCAATGCATTCACTATCTCTGCAGCCACTTTTTTTAAGACCCGAGGATGCAGGCCATCAGGTCCAGGGGACTTGTCCACCTTTAGTGCCGAGTACTTTTATTTCTAGTGATAGTGATTGTTTTAATTTCTTCCCTCCGTTTTGCCCTCTGATTTTTTTTATTATTATAGGGATGCTTTTAGTGTCTTCTACCATGAAGACCGATACAAAATATTTGTTCAAAGTCTCTGCCATTTGCTTATTTTCCATTATTAATTCTCCAGTCTCATCCGCTAAGGAACCAACATTTACTTTATAAACATAGAAAATAGGTGCAGGAGTAGGCTATTTAGCCCTTCGTGCCTGCACCACCATTCAATAAGATCATGGCTGATCATGCAACTTTAGTACCCCATTCCTGCTTTCTCTCCATACCCTTTGATCCCTTTAGCCCTAAGGGCCACATCTAACTCCCTTTTGAATATATCAAATGAACTGGCCTCAACAACTTTCTGTGGTAGAGAATTCCACAGGTTCACAATTCTCTGAGTGAAGAAGTTTTTCCTCATCTCCGTCCTAAATGGCTTACCCCTTATCCTTACACTGTGACCCCTGGTTCTGGACTTCCCCAACATAAGAACATAAGAACATAAGAATTAGGAACAGGAGTAGGCCATCTAGCCCCTCGAGCCTGCTCTGCCATTCAACAAGATCATGGCTGATCTGGCCGTGGACTCAGCTCCACTTACCCGCCCGCTCCCCATAACCCTTAATTCCCTTATTGGTTAAAAATCTATCTATCTGTGACTTGAATACATTCAATGAGCTAGCCTCAACTGCTTCCTTGGGCAGAGAATTCCACAGATTCACAACCCTCTGAGAGAAGAAATTCCTTCTCAACTCAGTTTTAAATTGGCTCCCCTGTATTTTGAGGCTGTGTCCCCTAGTTCTAGTCTCCCCGACCAGTGGAAACAACTTCGCTGCCTCTATCTTGTCTATCCCTTTCATTATTTTAAATGTTTCTATAAGATCACCCCTCATCCTTCTGAACTCCAACGAGTAAAGACCCAGTCTACTCAATCTATCATCATAAGGTAACCCCCTCATCTCTGGAATCAGCCTAGTGAATCGTCTCTGTACCCCCTCCAAAGATAGTATATCCTTCCTTAAGTAAGGTGACCAAAACTGCACGCAGTACTCCAGGTGCGGCCTCACCAATACCCTGTACAGTTGCAGCAGGACCTCCCTGCTTTTGTACTCCATCCCTCTCGCAATGAAGGCCAACATTCCATTCGCCTTTCTGATTACCTGCTGCACCTGCAAACTAACTTTTTGGGATTCATGCACAAGGACCCCCAGGACCCTCTGCACCGCAGCATGTTGTAATTTCTCCCCATTCAAATAGTATTCCCTTTTACTGTTTTTTTTCCCCAAGGTGGATGACCTCACACTTTCCGACATTGTATTCCATCTGCCAAATCTTAGCCCATTCGCTTAATCTATCTAAATCTCTTTGCAGCCTCTCTGTGTCCTCTACACAACACGCTTTCCCACTAATCTTAGTGTCATCTGCAAATTTTGTTGCACTACACTCTGTCCCCTCTTCCAGGTCATCTATGTATATTGTAAACAGTTGTGGTCCCAGCACCGATCCCTGTGGCACACCACTAACCACCGATTTCCAACCCGAAAAGGACCCATTTATCCCGACTCTCTGCTTTCTGTTAGCCAGCCAATTCTCTATCCATGCTAATACATTTCCACTGACCCCGCGTATCTTTATCTTCTGCAGTAACCTTTTGTATGGCACCTTATCGAATGCCTTTTGAAAATCTAAATACACCACATCCATCGCTACACCCCTATCCACCATGCTCATTATATCCTCAAAGAATTCCAGTAAATTAGTTAAACATGATTTCCCCTTCATGAATCCATGCTGCGTCTGCTTGATTGCACTATTCCTATCTAGATGTCCCGCTATTTCTTCCTTAATGATAGTTTCAAGCATTTTCCCCACTACAGATGTTAAACTAACCGGCCTATAGTTACCTGCCTTTTGTCTGCCCCCTTTTTTAAACAGAGGCGTTACATTAGCTGCTTTCCAATCTGCTGGTACCTCCCCAGAGTCCAGAGAATTTTGGTAGATTATAACGAATGCATCTGCTATAACTTCCGCAATCTCTTTTAATACCCTGGGATGCATTTCATCAGGACCAGAGGACTTGTCTACCTTGAGTCCCATTAGCCTGTCCAGCACTACCCCCCTAGTGATAGTGATTGTCTCCAGGTCCTCCCTTCCCACATTCCTGTGACCAGCAATTTCTGGCATGGTTTCTGTGTCTTCCACTGTGAAGACCGAAGCAAAATAATTGTTTAAGGTCTCAGCCATTTCCACATTTCCCATTATTAAATCCCCCTTCTCGTCTTCTAAGGGACCAACATTTACTTTAGTCACTCTTTCCCGTTTTTTTTATCTGTAAAAGCTTTTATTATCCGTTTTTATGTTTTGCGCAAGTTTACCTTCGTAATCTATCTTTCCTTTCTTTATTGCTTTCTTAGTCATCCTTTGCTGTCGTTTAAAATTTTCCCAATCTTCTATTTTCCCACTAACCTTGGCTACCTTATACGCATTGGTTTTTAATTTGATACTCTTCTTAATTTCCTTGGTTATCCACGGCTGGTTATCCCTTCTCTTACCATCCTTCTTTTTCATTGGAATATATTTTTGTTGAGCACTATGAAAGAGCTCCTTAAAAGTCCTCCACTGTTTCTCAATTGTGCCACCGTTTAGTCTGTGTTTCCAGTCTACTTTAGCCAACTCTGCCCTCATCCCACTGTAGTCCCCTTTGTTTAAGCATAGTATGCTCGTTTGAGACACTACTTCCTCACCCTCAATCTGTATTACAAATTCAACCATACTGTGATCACTCATTCCGAGAGGATCTTTTACTAGGAGATCGTTTATTATTCCTGTCTCATTACATAGGACCAGATCTAAGATAGCTTGCTCCCATGTAGGTTCTGTAACATACTGTTCTAAGAAACAATCCCGTATGCATTCTATGAATTCCTCCTCCAGGCTACCCCGTGCGATTTGATTTGACCAATCGATATGTAGGTTAAAATTCCCCATGATTACTGCCGTTCCTTTTTCACATGCCTCCATTATTCCCTTGATTATTGCCTGCCCCACCGTGAAGTTATTATTTGGGGGCCTATAAACTGCGCCCACCAGTGACTTTTTCCCCTTACTATCTCGAATCTCCACCCACAATGATTCAACATTTTGTTCATTTGAGCCAATATCGTCTCTCACAACTGCCCTGATATCATCCTTTATTAACAGAGCTACCCCACCTCCTTTCCCTTCTTGTCTATCTTTCCGAATCGTCAGATACCCCTGTATGTTTAATTCCCAGTCTTGGCCACCCTGCAACCACGTTTCTGTAATGGTCACCAAATCATACCCATTTGTAATGATTTGTGCCGTCAACTCATTTATTTTATTTCGAATGCTGCGTGCGTTTAGGTAGAGTGTTTTAATACTAGTTTTTAAACCATGATTTTTAGTTTTGAACTCTCCTGCAGCCCCTTTACATTCAGTGGCCCTTTTTGTTTTTTGCCTTGGGTTTCTCTGCCCTCCACTTTTACTCTTGTCCTTTTTGTCTTTTGCTTTTGTCTCCTTTTTGTTTCCCTCTGTCTCCCTGCATGGTTCCCATCCCCCTGCCACATTAGTTTAACTCCTCCCCAACAGCACTAGCAAACACTCCCCCTACGACATTGGTTCCGGTCCTGCCTAGGTGCAGACCGTCCGGTTTGTACTGGTCCCACCTCCCCCAGAACATCGGGAACATTCTTCCTGCATCTAACCTGTCTAATCCCATCAGAATTTTATATGTTTCTATGAGATCCCCTTTCATTCTTCTAAATTCCAGTGAATATAAGCCTAGTCGATCCAGTCTTTCTTCATATGTCAGTCCTGCCATCCCGGGAATCAGTCTGGTGAACCTTCGCTGCACTCCCTCAATAGCAAGAATGTCCTTCCTCAGATTAGGAGACCAAAACTGTACACAATATGCAAGGTGTGACCTCACCAAGGCCCTGTACAACTGCAGTAAGACCTCCATGCTCCTATACTCAAATCCTCTCGCTATGAAGGCCAGCATGCCATTTGCCTTCTTCACCGCCTGCTGTACCTGCATGCCCACTTTCAATGACTGATGTACCATGACACCCAGGTCTCATTGCACCTCTCCTTTTCATAATCTGTCACCATTCAGATAATATTCTGCCTTCCTGTTTTTGCCACCAAAGTGGATAACCTCACATTTATCTACATTACACTGCATCTGCCATGCATTTGCCCACTCACCTAACCTGTCCAAGTCACCCTGCTGCCTTTTAGCATCTTCCTCACAGCTTACACTGCCACCCAACTTAGTGTCATCTGCAAACTTGGAGATATTATATTCAATTCCTTTGTTTAAATCATTAATGTATATTGTAAACAGCTGGGGTCCCAGCACTGAACCTTGCGATACCCCACTAGTCACTGCCTGTCATTCTGAAAAGGACCCGTTTATTCCTACTCTTTGCTTCCTGTCTGCCACCCTTTAGCTACTCTCCTCCTTTTTATATACTTGTAGAAGCTCTTACTGTCTGTTTTTATATTTCTTGCTAGTTTACTCTCAACCTATTTTCTCTCTATTATTATTTTTAGTCGTCCTTTGCTGGATTCTAAAGATTTCCTAATCCTCTGGCCTACCATTAATCTTCACAACATTGAATGCTTTTTCTTTCAATTTGATTCCATCCTTAACTTCCTTAGTTAGCCACAGATGGTTTATCCTTCTCATAAAGTCTTTCTTTTTCAATGGAATATCTTTTTGTTGAGAATTATGCAATATCTCTTTAAATGTCTGCCACTGCTTATCTACTGCCTGACCTTTTAATCTATTTTCCCAGTCCACTTTAGCCAACTCTGTCTTTATACCTTTCTAATTGCCTTTATAGGTTTAAGACACTAGGTTCAGACCAAAGTTTCTCGCGCTCAAACTGAATGTGAAATTTTATCATGCTATGATTTCTCTTCCCGAGAGGATCCTTCACTAGGAGATCATGAATTAATCCTGTCTCATTACACATTACTAGTTCGAAAATAGCCTGTTCCCTGGTTGGTTCCACAATGTATCGTTCTATGAAACCATCCCGAATATACTATCAACTCGTCCTCAAGGCTACCTTTGCCAATTTGATTTGTCCAATCAATATGAAGATTAAAATCACCCATGATTATTGCCGTGCCTTTCTTACAAGCCTCCATTATTTCTTGATTTATACTCTGTCCTACAGTGTAGCTACTGTTTGGGGGCCTATAGACTACTCTCACCAGTGACTTCTTCCCCGTGCTATTTCTAACCTTCACCCACCTCTACATCTTGATCTTCTAAGCCAAGATCATTTCTCACTGCTGTACTGATCTCTTCCTTTATTAACAGAGCTACTCCATCTCCTTTTCCTTTCTGCCTATCCTTTCGAAACGTCAAGTCCCCCTGAATATTCAGTTCCCAGCCTTGGCCACCTTGCAACCACATCTCTGGAATGGCTCTCAGATCATACCCATTTATTTTTATTTGTGCCATCAACTCATCTATCTTGTTCTGAATGCTGCATGCATTACCGTTTTTCCCTACACTGACCCTATTTGTGCACTCTTACGGTTGTACGCTCTGTCCCTTCCTGTCACATCCTGGTCATCGTTCCCCCTATCGCTACTCTATTTTATTTCCTGGCCCTTTCTCTTCAACTTTCTAAATTTCCCCTCACCTGATCCCTTCCCAGTTAGGAGACGCAGTAAGGCACGGCAAGGTTTGTGACGCACTCTGTAATGGTATGTTTGGAAAAGTGATGTTGGTAGAAGGATAAATATTGGCCCAGGACACCGGGGAGCACTCCCTTGCCCTTGTTCGAAGTAGTGGCTGGGGGATCTTTTACCCACCAGAGATCCACCAGAGATGGTAGGCTCATGCAAAAGACTTGCAATCCCCCGATTTTCATCGCTCCACCACCGGTGGCCGTGCCTTCAGTTGCTGGGCCCCAAGCTCTGGAACTCCCTCCCTAAACCGCTCCGCCTCTCTTTCCTCCTTGAAGTTGCTCCTTCAAACCTACCTCTTTGACCTGTCCTAATATCCCCTTACGTGGCACGGTGTCAAATTTATCTTTGCAACTGCTCCTCTTTCTTATGTCGCACAATGCCAATCACAAATTCGTACATTTCTCTTCATAAAGTCAGACTTTCTTTGCACATCAAGATAAAGGATATTCATCATCATAGGCAGTCCCTCGAAACGAGGATGACTTGCTTCCACGCCAAAAAAAGGTCGAGTTCACAGGTGTTTCAATGAAGGACCCGAACTACATCCTGAAGGGTGGAAGAAGCCTGTGCATGAATTTTTTTAACGTGGGGTGGCCGTTGCACACCAGCCACCACATGGGCTTGACAGAGCTAGGTCTTGGTCTAGTGGCGAGGATTACACAAGACGAGGAGATCAGCTCTGCTGCACGGACCGACTGTGCACACACACATATCGCAGTGTGGGCTGGGCCGTGCTGCCCCTGGGCCCCCGGCCCCGAACTCACGTCTCTCCTGGCCCTGATCACAATGCAGGGTGCCATTGACTGCACCCACATCGCTTTGCAGGCACTGCATCACAATCCTGAGGTCTTCCATAACCGAAAAGGCTACCACTAATGCACAGCTCCCTCTACACTGTCCCAAACACTCCCAGGGCAGGTACGGCACGGGGTTAGATACAGAGTAAAGCTCCCTCTACACTGTCCCATCAAACACTCCCAGGGCAGGTACAGCACGGGGTTAGATACAGAGTAAAGCTCCCTCTACACTGTCCCATCAAACACTCCCAAGGCAGGTACGACACGGGGTTAGATACAGAGTAAAGTTCTCTCTACACTGTCCCATCAAACACTCCCAGGGCAGGTACAGTACGGGGTTAGATACAGAGTAAAGGGTTTTGTTTTTAAGTTGAAAAACCTGGGTTAAGGCTCAAGACCTTTCATGTTTCTATGTTTCTATTCCTGAGATGAAGGGGTTGACTTATGAAGAATGGTTGGGCCTGTACTCACTGGAGTTTAGAAGAATGAGAGTGATCTTATTGAAACGTATAAGATTCTGAGGGGGCTGGACAGGGTGGATGCAGAGAGGATGTTTCCCCTCGTGGGGGAATCTAGAACTAGGAGGCATAGTTTCAGAATAAGGGGCTGCCCATTTAAAACAGAGGTGAGAAGGTATTTCTTCTTGTGAATCTGTGTAATTCTCTGCCCCAGAAAGCTGTGGAGGCTGGGTCATTGAATATAGTTAAGGCGGAGATAGACAGATTTTTGAACGATAAGGGAGTCAAGGATTATGGGGAGCGGACAGGGAAGAGGAGTTGAGGCCAAGATCAGATCAGCCATGATCTTATTGAATGGCGGAGCAGGCTCAAGGGGCCGTATGGCCGACTCCTGCTCCTATATCTTATGTTTGTGTGTCTGATAATGGAGTTGTTGACCAATCACAGCGAACGATCGCCATCAATGAGTCGACAACAGACGCAGACTCGAGGCGAGGAAAGCCTCCAGTGGGGGAGCGTTTTGGGAACCATCATCATCATAGGCAGTCCCTCGGAATCAAGGAAGACTTGCTTCCACTCTTAACATGAGACCTTAAGTGGCTGAACAGTCCAATATGTGAACCACAGTCTCTGTCACAGGAGGGACAGAAAGTCGTTGAGGGAAAGGGAGGGTGGGACTGGTTTGCCGCACGCTCTTTCCGCTGCCTGCGCTTGGTTTCTGCATGCTCTCGGCGACGAGACTCGAGGTGTTCAGCGCCCTCCCGGATGCACTTAGGGCGGTCTGTGGCCAGGGACTCCCAGGTGTCGGTGGAGTTGTTACACACATGTCCAAAGTCTCCTGTTCCTCCCGAGCTCGCGATTCTCCCCACACATCACGGCTCAAATTACTCAGAGACTGGATACCAAAATGATATTTCCTGAAAGAAATCTGTCGAATTAGTACTTGAATGGCCTACTCCTGCTCCTATTTCTTATATTCTTAGGTTCTTAAGGGATGGATATAGCACTCTGTCGATTTCCATTCCCTTGGGGACGTAATGGATCGAACCTCCCGCCCCACTCTACATTAATGTGCACAATCCCTGATGTCATCAGCGGATCAGTTCATTTCCAAAAGAAGGTGGAAACCAATCGATGGATGGTGCAAATGCAGCACTGGGAATATTTTAACCCTCATCTCTAAATGAAGGATGCATTTCCAGTCTGAAACGCACAAGAACTTTAAGATTCTGTTCCCCAGGTATTATTTTTTTTTAAAACAAGTTTCCCCTCAACTAATTCCACTCCCATTTTTTTTTTGATTTGAAGTGCCCTCCTTCCAGAGTACAAAACCACAGTTGCAGTTCCCCTTCCGTGTTGAGCCACTGGAAGTGCTTCCAAGAACTAATTAAAAGACTATTCTGCAATCTTTACTGGAGCTGCAGCCAGATTAACGATTGAACTCCAGGGCTTAATAAAAGATTTAATTAAGCAACACTGATAAACGACATCAATCTTGCAATATGAGCTTCCCTACTCTGCCCCCAACGCTGAGGTTTATCAATGCACTTAATCTTTTCCACCAGTGCTGATGCTAAGCGTAAAAGGCTGTTTTTTGCCCCTCGTACAGTCTTTGTTCTTCTTCGGTTCTCCCCACCCACTCCCCGAAGCCTTTGTCTCGTTCAGGACAATGACCCGGGCTCCCTGCCCTTCCAGCCACCCACTTGCTGTCGAGTCATGGATCGGGTTTGAGAGGGGGAATCTCCAAAGGGGTCACCGCCCTAGTGTGTCAGCTGTGGCATAGTGGGTCGTCCTCTTGCCTCGGAGTCAGAAAGGTCGTGGGTTCGAGCCCCCACTCTGGAGACTTGAGCCCCATAACCCAGGCCAACACTTCCTGAGGGAGAGTTGCACTGTCGAAGGGGCAGTACTGAGGGAGCGCCGCACTGTCCAAGGGGCAGTACTGAGGGAGCGCCGCACTGTCGGAGGGGCGGTACTGAGGGAGCGCTGCACTGTCCGAGGGGCCGCACTGAGGGAGCACCGCACTGTCCGAGGGGCCGCACTGAGGGAGCACCGCACTGTCCGAGGGGCAGTACTGAGGGAGCGCAGCACTGTCCGAGGGGCCGCACTGAGGGAGTGCCGCACTGTCCGAGGGGCGGTACTGAGGGAGCGCCGCACTGTCGGAGGGGCGGTACTGAGGGAGCGCCGCACTGTCGGAGGGGCGGTACTGAGGGA
Source organism: Pristiophorus japonicus (assembly GCF_044704955.1). Classification (NCBI taxonomy): domain Eukaryota; kingdom Metazoa; phylum Chordata; class Chondrichthyes; family Pristiophoridae; genus Pristiophorus; species Pristiophorus japonicus. Next base: position 93,757,849 of record NC_091996.1, read on the forward strand.
GCGCCGCACTGTCCGAGGGGCGGTACTGAAGGAGCGCCGCACTGTCCGAGGGGCGGCACTGAGGGAGCGCCACACTGTCCGAGGGGCGGTACTGAGGGAGCGCTGCACTGTCCGAGGGGCGGCACTGAGGGAGCGCCGCACTGTCAGACAGGCAGTACTGAGGGAGCGCCGCACTGTCGGAGGGGGAGTACTGAGGGAGCGCCGCACTTTCGGAGGGGGAATACTGAGGGAGTGCCGTACTGTCAGAGGTGCCGTCTTTCGGATGTGACGTTAAACCGAGGCCCCGTCTGCTCTCTCAAGCGGACGTAAAAGATCCCGTGGCATGATTTCGAAGAAGAGCAGAGGAGACATCCCTGGTGTCGTGGCCAATATTTATCCCTAAATAAACCTCTCAAAAAAAACCCAGATGATCTGGGTCATTATCACATTGCTGTCTGTGGGAGCTTGTTGTGCATAAATTGGCTGCCGCGTTTCCCATGTTACAACAGTGACTACACTCTAAAAGTACTTAATTGGTTGTGAAAGGCGCTATATAAATGCAAGTCTTTCTTTGTAGATGGTGTCTTCTGCTAAACTTTGGGGCAGATAAAGAAAGACTTGCATTTCTGCAGTGCCTTTCATGACACCTTCCATCACTTTGCTGATGATCGAGTGTAGACTGATGGGGCAGTAATTGGCTGAGTGGGAGCAGCTCTGAGATAATTCTTGGCCTTTGTGCAAGGGTACAGCGATGCACTCCTGGTCCCTTCGGCCGGAGGGCCTGGCCCAACGACGCGCTCCAGGTCCCTTCAGCCGGCCGGTCTGGCCCAGCCTCGCACTCCGGGTCTCTTAAACTAGCCAGCCAGCCGGCCCAGCCCAACGACGGGCTGCACCTGCCCTAGGGCCCTGCCAAAAGCTGCTCTACCTGAATCTGTGTAGGGGCAGACTCGGACATCAGCGAGGGGAGTAACCTACTACTGGCTTACATTTTAGACTTTTAATTGACTTTTAAACTTTTAATCAACTTGAGAAACTTTTAAAAATAATTTGGGAGGCTGACAGTGCAGTGCTCCCTCAGTACTACCCCTCCGACAGTGCAGCGCTCCCCCAGTACTGCCCCTCCGACAGTGCGGCGCTCCCTCAGTACTGCCCCTCCGACAGTGCGGCGCTCCCCCAGTACTGCCCCTCCGACAGTGCGGCGCTCCCCCAGTACTGCCCCTCCGACAGTGCGGCGCTCCCTCAGTACTGTCCCTCCGACAGTGCGGCGCTCCCTCAGTACTGCCCCTCCGACAGTGCGGCGTTCCCTCAGCACTGCCCCTCCGACAGTGTGGCAGTCCCTCAGCACTGCCCCTCCGACAGTGCAGCGCTCCCCCAGTACTGGCCCTCCGAAAGTGTGGCGCTCCCTCAGTACTGCCCCTCCGACAGTGGCTCCACCGTGGCTAACAAGGGAAATTAGGGATAGTGTTAAATCCAAGGAAGAGGCATATAAATTGGTCTGAAAAAGCAGCAAACCTGAGGACTGGGAGAAATTTAGAATTCAGCAGAGGTGGACAAAGGGTTAAATTAGATGGGGGGGAAAGAGAGTATGAGAGGAAGCTTGCTGGGAACATAAAAACTGACTGCAAAAGCTTCAATAGATATGTGAAGAGAAAAAGATTAGTGAAGACAAACGTAGGTCCCTTGCAGTCAGATTCGGGTGAATTTCTAATGGGGAACAAAGAAATGGCAGACCAATTGAACAAATACTTTGGTTCTGTCTTCGGAAGGAAGATACAAATAATCTTCCGGAAATACTAGGGGACCAAGGATCTAGTGAGAAGGAGGAACTGAAGGAAATCCTTATTAGTTAGGAAGTTGTGTTAGGGTAGTTGATGGGATTGAAGGCTGATAAATCCCCAGGGCCTGATAGTTTGTATCCCAGAGTACTTAAGGAAGTGGCCCTAGAAATAGTGGATGCATTGGTGATCATTTTCCAACAGTCTATCGACTCTGGATCAGTTCCTATGGACTGGAGGGGAGCTAATGTAACAGCACTTTTTAAAAAAGGAGGGAGAGAGAAAATGGGGAATTATAGACTGGTTAGCCTGACATCGGTAGTGGGGAAAATGTTGGAATCAATTATTAAAGATGAAACAGCAGCTCATTTGGAAAGCAGTGATCGGTCCAAGTCAGCATGGATTTATAAAAGGGAAATCATGCTTGACAAATCTTCTGGAATTTTTTGAGGATATTACTAATAGAGAGGACAAGGGACAACCAGTGGATGTGGTGTATTTGGACTTTCAAAAGGCTTTTGACAAGGTCCCACACAAGAGATTGGTGTGCAAAATTAAAGCACATGGTATTGGGGGAAATGTACTGACGTGGAGAGAGAACTGGTTGGCAGACAGGAAGCAGAGAGTTGGGATAAATGGGTCCTTTTCAAAATGGCAAGCAGTGACTAGTGGGGTGCCACAGGGCTCAGTGCTGGGACCCCAGTTATTTACAAAATGCATCAATGATTTAGATGAAGGAAGTGAGTGTAATATCTCCAAGTTTGCAGATGACATTAAGCTGGATGGCTGTGTGAGCTGTGAGGAGGATGCTAAGAGGCTGCAGGGTGACTTGGACAGGTCAGGTGAGTGGGCAAATACATGGCAGATGCAGTATAATGTGGATAAATGTGAGGTTATCCACTTTGGTGGCAAAAACATGAAGGCAGAATATTATCTGAATGGTGACAGATTAGGAAAAGGGGAGGTGCAATGAGACCTGGGTGTCATGGTACATCAGTCATTGAAAGTTGGCATGCAGGTACAGCAGGCAGTGAAGAAGGCAAATGGCATGTTGGCCTTCATAGCTAGAGGATGTGAATATAGGAGCAGTGAGGTCTTTCTGCAGTTGTACAGGGCCTTGGTGAGGTCAAACCTGGAATATTGTGTTCAGTTTTGGCCTCCTAATCTGAGGAAGGACGTTCTTGCTATTGAGGGAGTGCAGCGAAGGTTCACCAGACTGATTCCTGGGATGGCAGGACTGACATATGAGGAGAGACTGGATCGACTGGGCCTGTATTCACTGGAGTTTAGAAGAATGAGAGGGGATCCCATAGAAGAATGTAAAATTCTGACGGTACTGCACAGGTTAGATGCAGGAAGAATGTTCCCGATGTTGGGGAAGTCCAGAACCAGGGGTCACAGTCTAAGGATAAGGGGTAAGCCATTTAGAACTGAGATGAGGAGAAACGTCTTCACTCAGAGAATTGTGAACCTGTAAAATTCTCTACCACAGAAAGTTGTTGAGGTCAGTTCGTTAGATATATTCAAGAAGGAGTTAGATATGGCCCTTACGGCTAAAGGGATCAAGGGGTATGGAGGGAAAGCAGAAAAGGGGTACTGAAGTAAATGATCAGCCATGATTTTATTGAATGGTGGTGCAGGCTCGAAGGGCCGAATGGCCTACTCATGCACCTATTTTCTATGTTTCTATGATAGTGCGGCGCTCCCTCAGTGCTGCCCCTCCGACAGTGCGGCGCTCCCTCAGTACTGCCTCTCCGACAGTGCGGCGCTCCCTCAGTACCGCCCCTCCGACAGTGCGGCGCTCCCTCAGTACCGCCCCTCCGACAGTGCGCCGCTCCCTCAGCACCGCCCCTCCGACATCGCAGTACGGCGCTCTCTCAGTACTGCCCCTCCGACAGTGCGGCGCTGCCTCGGCACTGCACTGGGAGTGACAACCTAGATTTTTTTTGTGCTCAACTCTCTGGGGTGAGACTTGTACCTTCGACCTTCGGACTCGGATGCGAGGGAGAGAGCGGGCCACTGAGCCGCGGCTGAGCTAGCCGTCAAGGTACGGGTCCCTGCCTCCGATGGGTTTTGGCGAATGCTGTTTTGGAGAACGGGAGAGAGAGCAGGGTGGCACGTGGTTGTGACCCTTTCCAAGGTCAGCCGGCTGACTGAATGCTCGCTGCCTGCCCTCCCACCTGAAGGCTGTTCACTCGGCCGTGTCGCGGGCATTAATCACCAACCTGCGGACAGAGGCACCACTTAAAGCATTATGCCGCGCCGCGTGGAGCCAACCCCAGGAATGAAGGATGATAAAGGCCGGGTGTGTGTAAGTGTGCGGGATGGTGATTAGAACCTTTAAAGGGCTTTGTCATACTCTGATGAATCATCAGCTCCTGTACCAGCACTTTTCTTGTTTTATTATTGACTAATTACGCACGCTGTGAACATCACGACTATAACACCGACCCTGCTCAGAAACAACTGGCAGAGTACAAAAATCAAAGACTTGAATTTGCATAGCGCCTTTCACCACCGCAGGATGTCCCAAACTGTGTCACAGCCAATCAAGCACCTCTTTATTTGAAGTCTAGTCACTGGTGTAACGTAGGAAACGCGGCAGCCTATTTGCGCACAGCAAGCTCCCACAAACAGCCATCTGATAACTGACCAAATCATCTGTAATTTTAGTTGTAATAGAGTTCCCTCTAGTGGATTACTGCAGTAATGCAACTACTTATGTAAATAATAAAGGATCATGTGCCAATGTCACATGATGACACTTTCTGTGTAGAGCCACCTTGTGTGTGATGTCGTCAGAATATATCCCACTGGCGATGAGGCTGGGATTTCTGGATTCACTAGCTGATTGAGGGATAAATATTGGCTCAGGCCACCCGGGAGAACTAACCTGCTCTTCTTTCGAAATTCTGGGCGTGGGATCTTTTACATACATCGGAGAGGGACAGGGCCTCAGTTTAACGTCTAATCCGATGACGGTACCTCCGACAGTGCAGCGCTCCCTCAGTACTGCCCCTCCGACAGTGCGGCACTCCCTCAGTACTGCCCCTCCGACAATGCAGCGCTCCCTCAGTACTGCCCCTCCGACAGTACGGGGCTCCCTCAGTACCGCCCCTCCGACAGTGCGGCGTTCCCTCAGTACCGCCTCTCCGACAGTGCGGCGCTCCCTCAGTACCGCCTCTCCGACAGTGCGGCGTTCCCTCAGTATCGCCCCTCCGACAGTGCGGCGCTCCCTCAGTACTGCCCCTCCGACAGTGCGGGGCTCCCTCAGTACCGCCCCTCCGACAGTGCGGCGCTCCCTCAGTACCGCCCCTCCGACAGTGCGGCACTCCCTCAGTACTGCCCCTCCGACAGTGCGGCGCTCCCTCAGTACTGCCTCTCCGACAGTGCGGGGCTCCCTCAGAACTGCACTGGGAGTGTTGGCCTTGGTTATGGGCCTCAAGTCTCTGGATTGGCTCAAATCACGACCTTCTGACTCCGAGGCAAGAGAAAGTGCTTCCCACTGAGCCATGGCTGGCACCTAATTTGGTGCCCATTGCTGGGCTAGGTAAAGTAAATCACACCACGTCTACTGGTGTGCATTTCGAGACAGGTTGCTAGCTGTTCATCTTCACTCCCTGCGCCGTAATAACAACTTGTATTTATATAGAGTCTTTAATGCAGTGAGGTGTCGCAAGGCGCTTCACAGGAGTATTATGGGATAAAAATTTGACATTGAGCTACATAACTAGAAATTAGCGCAGGCTTGGTCAATGAGGTCGGTTTTAAGGAGCATCGTGAAGGAGGAAAGAGAGGGGGAGAGGCGGAGAGGTGTAGGGAGGGAGTTCCAGAGCTTGGGGCCCAGGCAACAGAAGGCACGGCCACCAATGGTGGAGCAATTATAATCAAGGATGCTCAGGAGGGCAGAATTAGAGGAGTGCAGATATCTCGGGGGGTTGTGGGGCTGGAGGAGATTACAGAGATAGGGAGGGGCGAGGGCCATGGAGGGATTTGAACACAAGGATGAGAATTTTGAAATGGAGGCGTTGCTTAACCGGGAGCCAATGTAGGTCAGCGAGCACAGGGGGTGATGGGTGAGTGGGACTCTGTGCTAGTTAGGACATGGGGCAGCGAGCACAGGGAGCGATGGGTGAGCGGGACTCGGTGCGAGTTAGGACACGGGGCAGCGAGCACAGGGGGTGATGGGTGAGCGGGACTCAGTGCGAGTTAGGACACAGGTCAGCGGGCACAGGGAGCGATGGGTGAGCGGGACTCGGTGCGAGTTAGGACACGGGGCAGCGAGCACGGCGGGTGATGGGTGAGCGGGACTCGGTGCAAGTTAGGACATGGGGCAGCCGAGTTTTGGATCTCCTCTAGTTTACGTAGGGTAGAATATGGGAGGCCAGCCAGGAGCATGTTGGAAGTCAAGTCTGGAGGTAACAAAGGCACGGATGAGGGTTTCAGCAGCGGATGAGCTGAGGCAGGGGCGGAAACGGGCGATGTTACGGAGGTGGAAATAGGCGGTCTTAGTTGTACCGGTCGAAAGCTCATTTGGGCGTTAATTATGGCACCAAGATAGCGAACAAGAGAATAGAAATGGAGCGGGTTCGCTGAAGAGTGGGCAACGCACTCCCCCAGATCACCGCGTGCGTGTCGAAGGTTGGCAGCTGTGTGCCGACTGATACAATCCAGGGCCGGAGCACTCAGAGATCTCCCGCTGAGTGGGGAGGTGCAAAAGCAATCCTGAAAGAGGCAGTGTGCAGCACAGTAGCCGAGAACACCTCGGGGACTGTCCAGGGTAATGGCCGTGACTAATGCAATCTGCAGTGCCGGGCCGTCAGGCCCAGCAGGGACTCCGTGAAGAGACCAGTGGCTTCACTGAATGCAAAGGAAAGCAACAGCTCCCATTTCTATAGCGCCTTTCACTCCCTCAGAACGTCCCAAAGCGCCTCACAGCCAATGAAGCACTTTTTATTTTGAAGTGCAGTCACTGTTGTAATGTGGGAAACGCGGCAGCCAATTTGTGCACAGCAAGCTCCCACACACAGCAATGTGATAATGACTCAGATTATCCGTTTTTTGTGATGTTGATTGAGGGATAAATATTGGGCCCAGGACACCGGGGAGAACTCCCCTGCTCTTCTTCGAAATAGAAATCTTTTGCATCCACCTGAGAGCCGACGGGGCCTCGGTTTAACGCCTCATCCGACAGATGATTGCAGCGCTCTCTCAATATTACACCGAGAGTGTCAGCCTGGATTATGAAACTTAAGTCTCTGGAGTGGGACGTGAACAGAGGCGAGAATACTACCAACTGTCCTGGAGCCAATATTTATCCCTCAATGAACATCACAAAAGCAGATTATCTGGGCCATTATCACATTGCTGTGTGTGGGAGCTTGCTGTGCGCAAGTTGGCTGCCGCGTTTCCCACATTACAACAGTGACCACACTCCAAAAGTACTTCACTGGTCCTCAGGGTGTGAACAGAGCTATAGAAATGCAAGTCCGTTTTCAATGTCAAAGAATTTATCTAAACTCATATTGCCCTGCACTGGTGTGACTCTGTTGGTCAACAGCCGCTGAACAGGTCTGCGGGTAGAATTTCCCAGGGGTCAGCGGGCACGATCGGTGGCGGGTCAGGTGGGGAAATGGATTTTACATAAGAACATAAGAAATAGGAGCTGGAGGAGGCCATTCAGCCCCTCGAGTCTGCTCCGCCATTCAATGAGATCAGGGCTGATCTGATCATGGACTCAGCTCCACTTCCCTGCCCGCTGCCCATAACCCTTATTGCTCAAAAGTCTGTCTATCTCCGCCTTAAATATATTCAATAACCCAGCCTCCAAAGTTCTCTAGGGCAGAGAATTCCACAGATTTACAACCCTCAGAGAAGAAATTCCACCTCATCTCAGTTTTAAATGGGCGGCCCCTTATTCTGAGACTATGCCTTCTAGTTTCCCCTATGAGTGGAGAATATCCTCTCTGCGTCCACCTTATCGAGACCACTCATGATCTTATAGTTTCGATAAGATCTCCTCTCATCCTTCTGAACTCCAATGAGTACAGGCCCAACCTATCTTTAAAAGTCAACCTCCTCATCCCAGGAATCAACCGAGTGAACCTTCTCTGAACAGCCTCCAATGCAAGTATATCCTTCCTTAAATGCGGAGACCAAAACTGTATGCAGTACTCCAGGTGTGGCCTCACCAATACCCTGTACAGTTGGAGCAGGACTTCCCTGCTTTTATACTCTATCCCCCTTGCAATAAAGGCCAACATTCCATTTGCTTTCCTGATTATTTGCTGTACCTGCATACTAACTTTGTGTGTTTCATGCACAAGTACCCCAAGGTCCCTCTGTCTTGCAGCACTTTGCAATTTTTCTCCACTTAAATTATAATTTGCTTTTCTATTTTTTCTGCCAAAGTGGATAACCTCACATTTTCCCACATTATACTTCATCTGCCAAATGTTTGCCCACTCACTCAGCCTGTCTATATTCCTTTGCAGATTCTTTGTGTCCTCCTCACAATTTGCTTTCCCACCTCTCTTTGTATCATCAGCAAACTTGGCTACATTACACTCGGTCCCTTCATCCAAGTCATTAATATAGATCCTCCCTGCATCTACCCTGTGAAGTCGTGTAATCATTTTATATGTTTCAATGAGATCACCTCTCATTCTTCTAAACACTAGAGAATATCGGCCCAGTCTGCTCAATCTCTCCTCATAGGACAATCCCCCCATCCCAAGAATCAGTCTGGTGAACTTTCGTTGCACTCCCTCTGTCATGTATTCAACCAGCATTGTAACCCATGTATAAACTGACCTAAGTTGTACACCGTGAGAACACTGACCACTAGGTGGGAGACACTCCTAACCTAGACCTTCAGGTATAAAAGGGGAAGCTCCACCCACCTTCATCACTTGAGTGCTAAGGAATAAAGGACAGGTCACAGACTGACCTCCTCTCAAGCATGGGCCTCGTGTGCATTTATACTGTGTAGTAAGGACGTATCAATGGCGACAAAAAACTGGGATTTAAACCACGCGAGCATGGCCACTAGCAGAACAGACGAGAGGTACTGTGTTAAGGAATGGTTGGGACAGAGATTCAACATTGTTAAAGCAGCACACAGTTCTCCAGGCAGACAAGGGCAGTCAGGCATGCCCCAACATGTAGTCGAACCCAGAGGGGGAGTTCGACAGAGACAATGGCAAGCTGAACAGCGATTCACGCCATTGCAAGGGACAATGCGGCCAGTAATGGGGCCATCAACACCTGTTAATGGTGCACTCAAGGACAATAACAGGGGCAGTCAGGGACGATCGACTGGCAAGGGACCTTTTGTTTCAAACCGCAACTCATGCTGGAAGCGTGGAGGCATACATTCAGCCGGAGTTTGCAGAGATGAGCAAAATACCTGCAGAAATTGCAGAAATGGACACTGGGGGAAATCGCTGGAAGCTGAAGTTCAGCGAGTGCACGTATACAGTTCATACACCAGGACGCCACCGATAATGATGAAAGTGCTCCTCAATGGCATCCCAGTATCAATGGAGTTAGACACGGGTGACAGCCAGTCCCTGATGGGTATCAAACAGTTCGAAAAGTTGTGGGCATCCAAGGCCAGGAGGCCAAAATTATCGCCGATTGACGCACAGCTACAGACTTACACAAAGCAGATCATTCCGGTGCTAGGCAGCGCCACGGTAGTCGTGACCCACAAAGATTCGGAGAACAGGTTGCCATTCTGGATTGTCCCGGGGGACGGTCCCGCACTGCTGGGGAGGAGTTGGCTTGCTGTCATGAACTGGAAATGGGGCGATGTCAATGCAACTTCCTCTGTGGAGCGAGTATCATGCTCACAGGTCCTGGACAAATTTGACTCATTATTTCAACCCGGCATTGGCACTTTCATGGGGGCCAAGGTAGTGATTCACATAAACCCGGAAGCCAGACCAGGACACCACAAGGCCAGAGCGGTGCCGTACGTGATGCGGGAAAAGATAGAAGGCGAATTGGACCGCCTGTTGAGGGAAGGCATCATCTCGCCAGTCGAATTCAGTGACTGGGCGAGACGGTGCTCAAGGCGGATGGGACGGTCAGGATATGTGGTGATTACGAGGCCACCATCAATCGGGTGTCACTCCAAGACCTGCTACCGAGAGCGGAGGACCTCTTTGCGACGCTATCCGGTGGCAAACTTTTTTCAAAATTGGACCTGACCTCAGCTTACATGACCTAGGAGCTGGCGAGTGAGTCGAAGAAGCTGACCACCATCACGACACACAAGGGGTCGTTTGAGTACAACAGATGTCTGTTTGGGATTCACTCGGCCGCCGCGATCTTCCAACGAAATATAGAAAGCCTCCTCAAGTCGATTCCAGGGACGGTGGTTTTTCACGATGACATCCTCATCACGGGTTACGATACTGAAGAACACCTCCACAACCTGGAGGAGGTGCTACGCAGACTGGACCGGGTAGGGCTGCGACTGAAAAAGGCGAAGTGCGTCTTCCTAGCTCCAGAGGTAGAATTCCTGGGGATGAGGGTAGCAGCAGACGGGATCAGCCCTACTGCATCCAAGATGGAAGCGATCCAGAGAGCACCCAGACCCCGTAACACGACGGAGCTGCGTTCGTTCCTGGGGCTCCTGAACTATTTTGGTAACTTTCTTCCCAAATTGAGCACGCTGCTAGAGCTGCTGCACGTGCTCCTATGCAAAGGTCGCGAATGGGTCTGGGGGGACAGCCAGGAAAGGGCTTTTAATAGAGCACGCAATTTGTTATGTTCCAACAATCTGTTAACGCTATATGACCCATGTAAGAAACTTGTGTTAACGTGCGATGCGTCGTCCTATGGTGTCGGGTGTGTGTTACAGCATGTCAATGCCAAGGGTCAGTTACAGCCGGTAGCTTATGCCTCCAGGAGTCTGTCCCAGGCAGAAAGGGGCTACGGGATGGAAGAAAAGGAGGCGCTCGCATGTGTATATGCGATAAAGAAAATGCACCAGTACCTGTTTGGCAGGAAATTTGAGCTGGAGACAGATCACAAACCCCTAACGTCCCTTTTGGCCGACAACAAGGCCATTAATGCAAACGCATCGGCCCGCATACAGAGGTGGGCACTCACGTTAGCTGCCTATGACTACACAATTCGGCACAGACCGGGCACCGAAAACTGCGCCGATGCACTCAGCAGGCTCCCACTAGCCACCACTGAGGGGGCTACCGAGCATGCTGCTGAGATGGTCATGGCTGTTGAAGCTTTCGGAAGCGAAGGCTCATCCGTGACAGCCCGTCAGATTAAAGTCTGGACAAATAGAGACCCGCTATTGTCTCTAGTCAAGAAATGTGTCCTGAATGGGGACTGGGCAGCCACGTACAGGGCATGCCCTGAGAAATTTAAACCATTTCACAGGCGCAAGGATGAACTCTCGATTCAGGCCGATTGCCTACTGTGGGGAAACCGCGTAGTCATGCCCCAGATGGGCAGAGAGGTGTTCATCAGAGAACTCCACAATGGGCACCCGGGCATTGTCACGATGAAGGCAATTGCCAGGTCACACGTTTGGTGGCCAGGGATAGACGCAGATCTGGAACTTTGTGTTCGCAGGTGCAACACGTGTGCCCAGCTGGGCCACACGCCCAGGGAAGCCCCCCTTAGCCCCTGGCCATGGCTCGCCAAGCCTTGGTCACACATCCATGTGGACTACGCAGGTTCTTTCATGGGGAAAATGTTTTTGGTTGTAGTAGACGCCTACTCCAAATGGATCGAGTGTTACATTTTAAATTCAAGCACATCCTCTGCCACGGTAGAAAGTCTACGGGCAATGTTCGCCGCCCACGGTCTACCGGACATCTTGGTCAGCGACAATGGCCTGTGCTTCACAAGCACTGAATTCCAGGACTTCATGGCAGGCAGAACGAACAGTGCAGATAATCAAACAGGGGATGCTCAGATTCCAAGGGGGTTCCCTACAAACCCGCTTATGACGCCTCCTGTTGGCCAATAGATCCCGACCACACTCGCTCACAGGGGTTCCACCCGCAGAGCTACTAATGAAAAGGACGCTCAAAACCCGATTATCCCTTATACACCCCACCATGAAAGAAATTGTCGAGAGCAGGCGCCAGTCACAATATCACTACCATGTCAGGAATGCGAGGGTGCGATGTATTGATGTAAATGATCCTGTTTTTGTCCTCAACTACGCTGCAGGGCCCAAATGGCTCGCAGGCACTGTGGTTGCCAAAGAGGGAAATAGGATTCTGGTAGTTAAACTTACCAATGGACAAATCTGCCGCAAACATGTGGATCAAACAAAAAGGAGGTTCAGCCACCCCATAGAAGAAGCAGAGGGAGAACACGATATAGAGTTCGCTCCACCACAGGTGACCGAACACCGGAACCAAAGGGAGGAGAGCCCAGTCACTGTGGGCAGTCCGGACAGGCCTGAGGCACTGCAAACAGCAGACACTCAGGCCAGCGCCCAACAACCGGAGCCCCAACTCAGGCGCTCTACAAGGGAGCGTAAACCACCAGAGAGACTCAACCTGTGATCCCAATAAGACTTTGGGGGGGGGAGGTGATGTCATGTATTCAACCAGCATTGTAACCCTGACCTAAACTGACCTAAGTTGTACACCGTGAGAACACTGACCACTAGGTGGGAGACACTCCTAACCTGGACCTTCAGGTACAAAAGGGGAAGCTCCACCCACCTTCATCACTTGAGTGCTAAGGAATAAAGGACAGGTCACAGATTGACCTTCTCTCAAGCATGGGCCTCGTGTGCATTTATACTGTGTAGTAAGGACGTATCACCCTCAATGGCAAATATATCCTTCCTTAGGTAAAGAGACCAAAACTGTGCTCAGTACTCCAGGTGTGGTCTCACCAGGGCCATATATAACCTGCAGGTCGGGGCTAGAAAAAGAGCTGAAGCATGCCACTGCAGCTTCCAACGCGAGCTGACACACATGTGCGACGGCTTCGAGGTGGGCGGCTGGATGGCGTCATCAGGACCCAGATCACCGTTTGGAGCGTGGGCAGGAACTCTGGTACAGCAGAGGAACGGGAAGGCCGTGGCGGACTTGCGCCGAGTGATTGGGGCGGAGGAGCAATGAGGGATCGTGGCTGAGATTTAGTGAGTGATCGTGACGGAGGTGCGGCGGGAGATTGTGGCGGAGGAGCGGTGAGGGATCATGGTGGAGGCGCGGCGAGTATTTTTGCGGCGGAGGAGCAGTGAGTGATCGTGGCGGAGTTGCGGCGAATGTTTGTGGCGGAGGAGCAGAGGGAGATCGTGGCGGAGATGCGACAAATGAGGGTACGGGGCCCAGAAGAGCCGAGGGCCCAGGAGCAGCAGAGCAGATATGTGCGCGCACTAGGTCCGTGCAGCAGAGCAGGTCTCCAGTTGTCCTGGTCCAACCCTTGCCACTGGACCAAGGCCTCGGTTTGTCAAGCCCGTGTGGTGGCTGGTGTGCAACAGCCACCACACGTTAAAAAAATCCACCCACAGGCATCTTCCACCCCCTCAATTGGAGTTCAGGACTGGAACATCGAGTCCTTCATTGAAACATCTGTGAACTCATGTGAAATCCTGGTTCGAGGGACCACCTACAAGGATGTAATTGCAGTAAGACGTCTTTACTCTTATACTCAAATCCTCTTGTAACAAAGACCAACATAGCCTTTGCTTTCTTAATTGCTTGCTGTACCTGCATGTAAACTTTCAGTGATTCGTGTACAAGGACACCCAGGTCCCTCCGAACACCAACATTTCCCGATCTCTCACCAGATAAAAAATCTTCTGCTTTTCTATTTTTCCTATCAAAAGTGGGTAACTTCACACATTTATCCGCATTATATTCCAGTTGCCATGTCCGTGCCCATCCAGTGCCACTGATAACCAAGGGCCCAAGCTCTGACCCCGAGACCCGCCACACCCACCAGACCATCGAGCACATCGATACAAAGCTGTGATTTCCTACCTTGAGGGGCACTTTCTTGGAGCAGTGCTGGGCCGGTTGGCTCTCCAATGACACTTCGTAGAACTGCTGAATATCTGTTGGCGAAGATACAAGGTAATAAGCATCAACAAATACTCTCACCCGGACACCGCTGCTGATTCGATCCAACGTGGGTCTGGAATTGAACCTTTCCACGAATGGACACTTATCTCAATATCGAAGCTTTACTCTGTATCTAACCCCGTGTTGTACCTGCCTTGGGAGTGTTTGATGGGACAATGAAGAGGGGGCTTTACTCTGTATCTAACCCCTGTACCTGCCCTGGGAGTGTTTGATGGGACAATGAAGAGGGGGCTTTATTCTGTATCTAACCCCATGCTGTGCCTGCCCTGGGAGTGTTTGATGGGACAGTGTAGAGGGAGCTTGACCCTGTATCTAACCCCATGCTGTACCTGCCATGGGAGTGTTTGATGGGACAGTGAAGAGGGAGCTTTACTCTGTATCTAACTCCCTGTACCTGCCCTGGGAGTGTTTGATGGGACAGTGTAGAGGGAGCTTTACTCTGTATCTAACTCCCTGTACCTGCCCTGGGAGTGTTTGATGGGACAGTGAAGAGGGAGCTTTACTCTGTATCTAACTCCCTGTACCTGCCCTGGGAGTGTTTGATGGGACAGTGAAGAGGGAGCTTTACTCTGTATCTAACTCCCTGTACCTGCCCTGGGAGTGTTTGATGGGACAGTGTAGAGGGAGCTTGACCCTGTATCTAACCCCATGCTGTACCTGCCCTGGGAGTGTTTGATGGGACAGTGAAGAGGGAGCTTTACTCTGTATCTAACTCCCTGTACCTGCCCTGGGAGTGTTTGATGGGACAGTGTAGAGGGAGCTTTACTCTGTATCTAACTCCCTGTACCTGCCCTGGGAGTGTTTGATGGGACAGTGAAGAGGGAGCTTTACTCTGTATCTAACTCCCTGTACCTGCCCTGGGAGTGTTTGATGGGACAGTGCAGAGGGAGCTTGACCCTGTATCTAACCCCATGCTGTACCTGCCCTGGGAGTGTTTGATGGGACAGTGTCGAGGGAGCTTTACTCTGTATCTAACCCGTGCTGTACCTGCCCTGGGAGTGTGTGATGGGACAGTGTAGAGGGAGCTTTACTCTGTATTTCATCATCATCATAGGCAGACGCTCTGAGTCGAGGAAGACTTGCTTTCACTCTAAAAATGAGTTCTCAGATGACTGTACAGTCCAATGCGGGACTTGCAGTCTCTCTCACAGGTGGGGCAGTCAGTGCTTGAAGGAAAGTGTGGTCGGGGAGCCTCGGTTGACACACGCTCCTTCTGCTGTCTATGCTTGATTTCTGCTTATTCTCGGCGATGGGACTCGAGGTGCTCAGCGCCCTCCCGAATGCTCTTCCTCCACTTTGGGTGGTCGTGGGCCAAGGATTTCCAGGTGTCGATGGGGATGTTGCACTTTGTCAAGGAAGCTTTGAGGGTGTTCTTGAAGCGTTTCCTCTGTCCACCTGGGGCTCACTTGCCGTGTCGAAGCTCCATGTAGAGCATTTGCTTTGGGAGTCTCGTGTCGGGCATGCAGACGATGTGGCCTGCCCAGCAGCTGCCCTGGGAGTGTTTGACGGGAGCCCCTGTAAATACTCTCACACTCCCAGTAACCTGTCAATATTGACACAATCTGTCATGTATTCTCCTGTCAGTGTAATCCATGTATAAACTGACCCAAGTTGTACACCGTGACAACACTGACCACTAGGTGGTGAACTTGTGGGAGACACTCCTAACCTGGACTTTCAGGTAAAAAAGGGGAAGCTCCACCCACCTTCTCCACTTCAGTGCTGGCCAATAAAGGTAACTGGTCACAGAGTGACATTCTCTCAAGTATGGGCCTCGTGTGCATTTATACTGTAAAGTAAGGACATATTATTGGTGACGAGAAACTGGGATTTAAACCACGCGAGCATGGCCTCTAGCAGCACAGACGAGAGGTATTGTGTCGGTGATGAGTGGGATGATTTTATTGAGAGACTACAGCAAAGTTTCGTCACCAAGGATTGGTTGGGACAGGATTCGGCCGATAAACGCAGGGCTCATCTCCTGACGGTTTGTGGATCCAGGACGTACTCCCTGATGAAGAAACCGCGAACAAGACTTTTGAAGAGCTCAATAAGTTGATCGGGGAACACTTTAAACCGGCGAGCAGCATGCACATGGCGAGACACCGGTTTTACACGCACCGGCAGCGAGAGGGGCAAAGCATTCCAGACTTTGTGGCGGACCTCTGGCGACTGGCGAGCCTATGTAAGTTCCCAGATGCATGCAGAGCGGAGATGCTGCGAGACTTTTTTATTGAGGGCACGGGCACGCTGGCGTTTTCAGGAAACTGATTGAGACCAAAGTCTTGACCCTGGAAACGTCGGCTTTGATGGCCCAGACATTTATCTCAGGGGAGGAAGAAACCAGAATGATGTTTGACAAAAATCTTGGTTTAAATGCAGCAAATGGACAGGGAGTCAACATTGTTAACGCGGCACACAGTTCTCCAGGCAGACAGGGGCAATCGGACATGCCTGAGCATGTAGTCGAACCCAAAGGGGGAATTCAACAGAGACAATGGCTAGCTGAACGGCGATTCATGCCATCGCAAGGGACAATGGGGCCATCAACACCTGTCAATGGTGCATTTAAGGACAATTACAGACACAGTCAGAGACGATCGACTGGTAATGGACCTTTTGTTTCCAACAACGGCTCATGTTGGAGGTGTGGAGGCAAACACACAGCCAGAGCTTGCAGGTATCAGCAATATACCTGCAGAAATTGCAACGTCAGCGGTCACTTGGCACGTATGTGCAGGAAGCCTGCAGCCAGGTTGATGTACGAGGAGGATAGGCCCGATGTAAGACCGACGAGGCTAAATGAACACTGGGGGAAATCGCTGGAAGCTGAAGTTCAGCGCGTTCATGTGGAGCACATATACAGTTCATACACCAGGATGCCACCGATAATGATGTAAGTGCTCTTCAATGGCATCCCAGTATCAATGGAGCTAGACACAGGGGCCAGCCAGTCCCCGATAAGTATCAAACAGTTCGACAACTTGTGGGCATCCAAGGCCAGGCGGCCAAAATTATTGCCGATTGACGCACAGCTACGGACATATACAAAGGAGATCATTCCGGTGCTAGGCAGCGCCACGGTAGTCGTGACCCACAAAGATTCGGAGAACAGGTTGCCACTCTGGATTGTCCCGTGGGACGGTCCCGCACTGCTGGGGAGGAGTTGGCTTGCTGTCATGAACTGGAAATGGGGCGATGTCAATGTAATTTCTACTGTGGAGCGAATATCATGCTCACAGGTCCTGGACAAATTTGACACACTATTTCAACCTGGCATTGGCACTTTCATGGGGACCAAGGTAGTGATTCACATAAACCTGGACGCCAGGCCAGTACACCACAAGACCAGAGCGGTGCCATACGTGATGCGGGAAAAGATAGAAGGCGAATTGGACCGCCTGCTGAGGGAAGGCATCATCTCGCCAGTCGAATTCAGTGACTGGGCGAGCCCAATTGTGCCGGTGCTCAAGGCGGATGGGTCGGTCAGGATATGTGGTGATTACAAGGCCACCATCAATCGGGTGTCATTCCAAGACCAGTACCTGCTTCCGAGAGCGGAGGGCCTCTTTGTGACGCTATCCGGTGGCAAACTTTTTTCAAAATTGGACCTAACCTCAGCTTACATGACCCAGGAGCTGGCGAGTGAGTCGAAGAAGCTGACCACCATCACGACACACAAGGGGTTGTTTGAGTACAACAGATGTCCGTTCGGGATTCGCTTGGCCACCGCGATCTTTCAACGAAACATGGAAAGTCTCCTCAAGTCGATTCCAAGGACGGTGGTTTTTCAAGACGCCATCCTCATCACAGGTTGCGATCCCGAAGAACACCTCCACAACCTGGAGGAGGTGCTACGCAGACTGGGCCGGGTAGGTCTGCGACTGAAAAAGGCAAAGTGCGTCTTCCTAGCTCCAGAGGTAGAATTCCTGGGGCTGAGGCTAGCAGCAGACGGGATCAGCCCTACTGCGTCCAAAACGGAAGCGATCCAGAGAGCACCCAGACCCCATAACACGACGGAGCTGCGTTCGTTCCTGGGGCTCCTGAACTAATTTGGTAACTTTCTTCCCAAATTGAGCACGCTGTTAGAGCCGCTACACGTGCTCCTACGCAAAGGTCGCAAATGGGTCTGGGGGGGGTCAGCCAGGAAAGGGCTTCAACAATCTGTTAACGCTATATGACCCATGTAAGAAACTTGTGTTAACGTGCGATGCGTCGTCCTATGGTGTCGGGTGTGTGTTGCAGCATGTTAATGCGAAGGGTCAGTTACAGTCGATAGCTTATGCCTCCAGAAATCTGTCCCAGGCAGAAATGGGCTACGGGATGGTAGAAAAGGAAGCGCTTGCATGTGCATATGCAGTAAAAAAAAATGCACCAGTATCTGTTTGGCAGGAAATTTGAGCTGGAGACAGATCACAAACCCCTAACGTCCCTTTTGGTCGACAACAAGGCCATAAATGCAAATGCGTCGGCCCGCATATAGAGGTGGGCACTCACGTTAGCCGCCTATGACTATACAATTCGGCACAGACCAGGCACCGAAAACTGCGCCGATGCACTCAGCAGGCTCCCACTAGCCACCACCGAGGGGGCAACCGAGCATGCTGCTGAGATGGTCATGGCTGTTGAAGCTTTCGAAAGTGAAGGTTCACCCGTGACAGCCCGTCAGATCAAAGTCTGGACAAATAGAGACCCGCTACTGTCTTTAGTCAAGAAATGTGTCCTGAATGGGGACTGGGCAATCAGGCCGATTGCCTACTATGGGGAAACCGAGTAGTCATGCCCCAGATGGGCAGAGAGACGTTCAGCTGCGAACTCCACAATGAGCACCTGGGCATTGTCATGATGAAGGCAATTGCCAGGTCACACGTTTGGTGGCCAGGGATAGACGCAGATCTGGAACTTTGTGTTCGCAGGTGCAACACGTGTGCCCAGCTGGGCAGTGCGCCCAGGGAAGCCCCCCTGAGCCCTTGGTCCTGGCCCGCCAAGCCATGGTCACGCATCCATGTGGACTACGCAGGCCCTTTCATGGGAAAAATGTTTTTGGTTGTAGTAGACGCCTACTCCAAATGGATCGAGTGTGACATTCTCAATTCAAGCACATCCTCTGCCACGGAAGAAAGTCTACGGGCAATGTTCGCCGCCCATGGTCGACTGGACGTCTTGGTCAGCGGCAATGGCCCGTGCTTTACAAGCATTGAATTCCAGGACTTCATGACAGGAAATGGTATCAACCATGTCAGAACGGCACCGTTCAAGACGGCCTCAAACGGCCAGGCGGAACGAGCAGTGCAGATAATCAAACGGGGGACGCTCAGAATCCAAGGGGGTTCCCTACAAAGCTGCTTATCATGCCTCCTGTTGGCCAATAGATCCCGACCACACTCGCTTACAGGGGTTCCACCCGCAGAGCTACTAATGAAAAGAACGCTCAAAACCAGGTTATCCCTTATACACCCCACCATGAAAGAAATTGTTGAGAGCGGGCGCCAGTCACAATGTGACTACCATGACGGGAGTGCGAGGGCACGATGTACTGATGTCAATGACCCTGTCTTTGTCCTCAACTATGCTGCAGGGCCCAAATGGCTCGCAGGCACTGTGATTGCCAAAGAGGGAAATAGGATTCTGGTAGTTAAACTTACCAATGGACAAATCTGCCGCAAACACGTGGAGCAAACAAAAAGGAGGTTCAGCAACCCCATAGAAGAAGCAGAGGAAGAACACGATGTAGAGTTCACTCCACCACAGGTGACCGAACACCGGAACCAAGTGGAGGAGAGCCCAGTCACTGTGGGCAGTCCGGACAGGCCTGAGGCACCGCAAACAGCAGACACTCAGGCCAGCGCCCAACAACCAGAGCCCCGACTCAGGTGCTCTACAAGGGAGCGTAAACCACCAGAGAGACTTAACCTGTGATCCCACTAAGAGTTTGTGCTGGGGGTGGGGGGGGGGGGGTGATGTCATGTATTCTACTGTCATTGTAATCCATGTATAAACTGACCTAAGTTGTACACCGTGAGAACACTGACCACTAGGTGGTGAACTTGTGGGAGACACTCCAAACCTGGACTTTCAGGTATAAAATGGGAAGCTCCACCCATCTTCTCCACTTCAGTGCTGGAATAAAGGTTACTGGTCACAGAGTGACCTTCTCTCAAGTATGGGCCTCATGTGCATTTATACTGGATAGTAAGGACATATTACAATCTTGGGGATCCTCTCGTCAAAACCTCCACACTACAAGTTTAGCAAGTTAAAGGCACCATATAGATGAAAGTTGTTGTGGTTGCACAAGAGTCTAAGTCCCATCAGAGGCTGGGGAAATTCTTATCGATAACCTGCCCTTTGATCTCTTAAGTTATGTGCTCCTAATTTTGACTTTTGGATATTCTTTCTCTCTAACTGACCCCTCAGTCCCATTGTCGAGTATCTCCCCTCCACGCTGCTGCCTCACCCCCCCCACCCCACCCTCAGTCTAGCCCCCTCCACTCCGACGTTCCTTGCTGAACCAATCGGAAGGAATCATCCCGATTGAACACGATATTGGACTGCAGAGATCTGACCGAAACCCGAAGGGACATTTTAATCATTGGCGCTCGGTCTATTCGCGTGAGAAGAGGTCAACGAGGAGCATCGCTCGACACTGCCCTTGGCTCAGCTCATCCGCTGCGGAAATCTTTGTTACCTCCAGACTTGACTATTCCAACGCACTCCTAGCTGGCCTCCCACATTCTACCCCACGTAAGCTAGAGCTGATCCAAAACTCAGCTGCCCCGTGTCCTAACTCGCACCGAGTCCCGCTCACCCATCACCCCCTGTGCTCGCTGCCCCGTGTCCTAACTCGCATCGAGTCCCGCTCACCCATCACCCCCTGTGCTCGCTGCCCCGTGTCCTAACTCGCACCGAGTCCCACTCACCCATCACTCACTGTGCTCGCTGTCCCGTGTCCTAACTCGCACCGAGTCCCGCTCACCCATCATCCCCTGTGCTCGCTGCCCCATGTCCTAACTCGCACCGAGTCCCGCTCACCCATCATCCTCTGTGTTCGCTGCCCCGTGTCCTAACTCGCACCGAGTCCCGCTTACCCATCACCCTCTGTGCTCGCTGACCTACATAGAAACATAGAAAATAGGTGCCGGAGTAGGCCATTTGGCCCTTCCGAGCCTGCACCACCATTCAATAAGATCATGGCTGATCATTCACCTCAGTACCCCTTTTCCGCTTTCTCTCCATATCTCTTGATCCCTTTAGCCATAAGGGCCATAGCTAACTCCCTCTTGAATATATCTAATGAACTGGCAACAACTCTCTGCGGTAGGGAATTCCACAGGTTAACAACTCTCTGAGTGAAGAAGTTTCTCTTCATCTCAGTCCTAAATGGCTTACCCCTTATCCTTAGACTGTGTCCCCTAGTTCTGGACTTCCCCAACATCGAGAACATTCTTCCTGTATCTAACCTGTCTAGTCCCGTCAGAATTTTATATGTTTCTATGAGATCCCCTCTCATCCTTCTAAACTCCAGTGAATAAAGGCCCAGTCGATCCAGTCTCTCCTCATATGTCAGTCCAGCCATCCCGGGAATTAGTCTGGTGAACCTTCGCTGCACTCCCTCAATAGCAAGAACGTCCTTTCTCAGATTAGGAGACCAAAACTGAACACAATATTCCAGGTGAGGCCTCACCAAGGCCCTGTACAACTGCAGTAAGACCTTCCTGCTCCTATACTCAAAACTCCTAGCTATGAAGGCCAACATACCATTTGCCTTTTTCACCGCCTGCTGTACCTGCATGCCAACTTTCAATGACTGATGTACCATGACACCCAGGTCTCATTGCACCTCCCCTTTTCCTAATCTGCCACCATTCAGATAATATTCTGCCTTCATGTTTTTGACCCCAAAATGGATAATCTCACATTTATCCACATTATACTGCATCTGCCATGAATTTGCGCACTCAACTAACCTGTCCAAGTCACCCTGCAGCCTCTTAGCGTCCTCCTTACAGCGCACACCGCCACCCAGTTTAGTGTCATCTGCAAACTTGGAGATATTACACTCAATTCCTTCATCCAAATCATTAATGTATATTGTAAAGAGCACTGAGCCCTGCAACACCCCACTAGACACTGCCTGCCAGTCTGAAGAGGACCCGTTTATCTCGACTCTCTGCTTCCTGTCTGCCAACCAGTTCTCTATCCACGTCAGTACATTACCCCCAATATCATGTGCTTTAATTTTGCACACCAATCTCTTGTATGGGACCTTGTCAAAAGCCTTTTGAAAGTCCAAATACACCATATCCACTGGTTCTCTCTTGTCCATTCTACTAGTTACATCCTCAAAAAATTCCACAAGATTTGTCAAGCATGATTTCCCTTTCATAAATCCATGTTGACTTGGACCGATCCTGTCAGAGCTTTCCAAATGCGCTGTTATTTCATCTTTAATAAATGATTCCAACATTTTCCCCACTACTGATGTCAGGCTAACTGGTCTATAATTACCTGTTTTCTCTCTCCCTCCTTTTTAAAAAAGTGGTGTTACATTAGCTACCCATCAGTCCATAGGAACTGATCCAGAGTCGATAGACTGTTAGAAAATGATCACCAATGCATCCACTATTTCTAGGGCCACTTCCTTAAGTACTCTGGGATACAAACTATCAGGCCCTGGGGATTTATCAGCCTTCAATCCCATCAATTACATTGGCTACCCTCCACTCCATAGGAACTGATCCAGAGTCTATGGAATGTTGGAAAATGACTGTCAATGCATCCGCTATTTCCAAGGCCACCTCCTTAAGTACTCTTGGATGCAGACTATCAGGCCCTGGCGATTTATCGGCCTTCAATCCCATCGATTTCTCGAACACAATTTCCCGCCTAATAAGGATATCCTTCAGTTCCTCCTTCTGACTAGACCCTCGATCCCCTAATACTTCCGGAAAGTTATTTATGTCTTCCTTCGTGAAGACAAAACCAAAGTATTTGTTCAACTAGTCTGTCATTTCTTTGTTCCCCATTATAAATTCACCTGAATCTGACTGCAAGGGACCTACGTTTGTCTTCACTAATCTTTTCCTCTTCACATATCTATAGAAACTTTTGCAGTCAGTTTTTATGTTCCCGGCAAGCTTCCTCTCATACTCTATTTTCCCCCTCCTAATTAAACCCTTTGTCCTCCTCTGCTGAATTCTAAATTTCTCCCAGTCTTCAGGTTTGCTGCTTTTTCTGGCCAATTTATATGCCTCTTCCTTGGATTTAATACTATCCTTAATTTCCCTTTTGAAATTGAGGCGTTGCTTAACCATCCTGGTTTACAAATCCCTACATGGCCCTCGCCCCTCCCTATCTCTGTAATCTCCTCCAGCCCCACAACGCCCCCCCCCCCCGCCCCGCCCCCACCCACGCCACACCCCACCCCCGAGATGTCTGCACTCCTCTCATTCTGCCCTCTTGAGCATCCCTGATTATAATCGCTCCACCATCGGTGGCTGTGCCTTCTGTTGCCTGGGCCCCAAGCTCTGGAACACCCTGCCTAAACCCCTCCACCTCTCTACCCTCCTTCAAGATGCTTCTTAAAACCGACCTCTTTGACCAAGCCTTGCCCTAATTTCTCCTGAACCTGAACTGGTACGGTGTCAAATGTATTTTTTGTCGCATAGCACGGCCTTGGGACGTTTTACTATGTTAAAAGCGCTATATAAATGCAGGATCTTGTTGCTGTTGACATGAGGATTAGAGGAGAAAAAAAATCAAATGAACTCATTGACTTTCCCAGCTGAGAATTGTGGATGTTTGGAGGAATATGTTCATTGCTATTGTCATCATCACAAATCACCTCGCAACCCCCAAGCTCCTTAACTCCATGTAAGCTTCTTAGGTGACGTCAAGCCTGTCCTGCTCTTTAATCCACCCGATGACCACTCTTCATTTTTAAAAGCTCGACGAAACAACAAACTCTAGCAATAAGGAGTAACGCATCCCACCACAGGCCAGTTCTGCATGGGGGAGGGGTTAGTGGCAATGGATATCCCATCGAACACTCCCAGGGCAGGTACAGGGGGTTAGATACAGAGTAAAGCTCCCTCTACTCTGTCCCATCAAACACTCCCAGGGCAGGTACAGGGGGTTAGATACAGAATAAAGCTTCCTCTACACTGTCGCATCAAACACTCCCAGGGTAGGTACAGCGCGGGGTTAGATGCAGAGTAAAGCTCCCTCTACACTGTCCCATCACACACTCCCAGGGCAGGTACAGCACAGGTTAGATACAGATTAAAGCTCCCTCTACACTGTCCCATCTGTCATGAATGTATGTTTGGGGTTACTAGCCACCAGGTGGCGCCACTGTCCGAGGTCATTGGGCTATACGCACGTGTGTGCAACCCAGCTATAAAAAGCAAGCCATCATATAATGTAATCACTTTGGGCCCAAATAAAGCAGAGCCAGGTTTGTACCCGTGTTAGTTTGCAGTATTCAGTCTATCAATTTATTGCATACATAATATTTGGCGACGAGGTAACTTAAGAACCTTCGCATGCAAAAATGAGCACAATTGGAATTCTGGAGAGATTCGTGGAGGGAGAGGACTGGGCAGATTTTGTAGCTCGCCTGGACCAGTGCTTCGTGGCCAACAAAATGGAGGAACCCACTGACGCAGTTAGGCGCAGTGCGGTCTTCCTCGCGGTTTGCGGTCCGAAAATCTATGGACTCAAAGAATCTTCTCTCGCCTGCAAGTCCAACGGTCAAGGACTATGAGGAATTGTGCGCTCTGGTACGTGACCATCTCAAACCAGAAGGCAGCATTCATCTCACGATATCGATTCTACAAGCACGTCCGTTCTGAGGGCCAGGATGTGTCGGAATTCGTTGCCGACCTAAGATGTCTAGCTGGACCATGTAAGTTCGAAAACGCGTTGGGAGACATGCTGCGGGATTTCTTTGTAATCGGCATCATTACCACGAGGTGATTCTGCGTAAGCTACTGGCGGCGGAGACGCTGGATTTGAGCAAGGCCATCATGATTGCCCAGGCATGCATGACGATGGACAAAAACTTAAAGCAGATATCATTGAAAAATCAGAACTCGGCAAGTACTGTAAACAAGATTGTATTGTCGTTTGGCAGAACTGCATATGGCAGGACCTACTCGACTGCGTATGCGAAACCTGTGGCTGCCCAAAGTCCACCAACGTGAATGAATCCGATTTCACTGTGTTGGCGTTGTGGGGGCAATCATCGGCCTCATCAGTGTTGGTTTAAACAGTACATTTGTAAAGGCTGTTCGAGACTGGGGCATCTCCAGCGCATGTGTCCGCAACTGAGCAAGCGTGCTGTGACACACCACGTGGCAGATGATGAACAGTATAGCGTGGATCCGGCCATGCAATCCGAGATACCAAAGGAGGAAGTGTATGGACTGTATTCGTTCCAAACAAAGAGCCAACTGATAATGATTAATGTGAAACTTAACGTTGTGCCGGTACCGATGGAATTAGACACGGGTGCGAGCCAATCAATAATGAGCCAGAGGACATTCGACAAGCTGTGGGATACTAAGGCTGAGGCTTAAGCTGAGTCCAGTCAATGCCAAGTTGCGTACATACACTAAAGAACCCATAATGGTGATTGGCAGTGCAGTAGTCAAGGTGTCGTATGATGGTGCGGTTCATGATTTACCGTTATGGATTGTTCCAGGCAATGGTCCAACGCTGTTCAGCAGGAATTGGCTAGAAAAAATCAAATGGAATTGGAACGATATCAAAGCATTGTCGTCGGAGGATGATATTCCATGTGCTCAAGTGCTGAGCAAGTTCCCCTTGCTGTTTGCTGTCTGAACCAGGCATCGGCAATTTCACGGGAGCTAAGGTGCAGATCCACGTGGACTCGGATGCAAAACCCGTCCATCATAAAACTCGGGCAGACTCGTACTTGATGAGGGAGAAGGTTGAAATCGAATTGGACAGACTCCAGCATGAAGGGGTCATATCACTGGTCGAATTTAACGAATGGCCCAGCCCCATCGTTCCTGTGTTGAAGAGTGATGGCATTGTCAGGATTTGTGGAGACTACAAGGTTACGATCAACTGAGTTTCAAAACAGGATCAATACCCTTTACCGAAGGCTGATGACCTGTTTGCAACGCTAGCCGGGGGGAAGTCGTTCACTAAACTGGATCGGACGTCGGCCTACATGACACAGGAGCTGGTCGAGACGTCGAAGAAACTTATGTGCATCAACACTCAAAGGACTGTTTATCTACAACAGGTGTCTTTTTGGAAGTCGCTCGGCTGCAGCCACATTTCAGAGGACAATGGAGAGTCTACTGAAGTCCGTCCCTAGAACTATCGTGTTCCAAGATGACATCCTCGTCACAGGTCGTGACACTGCTGAACATCTGAACAACCTGGAAGAGGTTCTACATCGTCTGGACAAAGTGGGACTCAGACTGAAACGTTAGAAGTGCATCTTCATGGCACCGGAAGTCGAATTCCTGGGGAGGAAAATTGCTGCTGATGGTATCAGGCCTACGGACTCGGAAACCAAGGCCATCAAAAATGCACTCAAGCCTCAGAATGTGACGGAGCTGCGTTCGTTCCTTGGTCTACTCAACTACTTCGGTAATTTCCTACCTAGATTGAGCACTTCATTAAAGCCACTGCACATGCTGCTAAGAAAAGGCGACAACTGGGTTTGGGGTGCGTCTCAACATAGAGCTTTTGAGAAAGCTGCTAATCTGCTTTGCTCTAACAAGCTGCTGGTACATTATGATCCGTGTAAATGTCTAGTATTGGCCTGTGATGCTTCGTCATGTGGAGTTGGTTGCGTACTCCAACAAGCTAATCAGTCGGGTAAACTACAACCTGTTGCGTTTGCTTCTAAAAGTTTGTCAAAGGCAGAAAGAACCTACAGCATGGTAGAAAAAGAAGCATTAGCCTGTGCGAATGGAGTTAAAAAGATGCATCAGTACCTGATTGGTCTTCGGTTTGAACTGGAAACAGATCACATGGTATATTTGGACTTTCAGAAGGCTTTCGACAAGGTCCCACACAAGAGATTAGTGTGCAAAGTTAAAGCACATGGGATTGGGGGTAGTGTGCTGACGTGGATTGAGAACTGGTTGTCAGACAGGAAGCAAAGAGTAGGAGTAAATGGGTACTTTTCAGAATGGCAGGCAATGACTAGTGGGGTACCGCAAGGTTCTGTGCTGGGGCCCCAGCTGTTTACACTGTACATTAATGATTTAGACGAGGGGATTAAATGTAGTATCTCCAAATTTGCGGATGACACTAAGTTGGGTGGCAGTGTGAGCTGCGAGGAAGATGCTGTGAGGCTGCAGAGCGACTTGGATAGGTTAGGTGAGTGGGCAAATGCATGGCAGATGAAGTATAATGTGGATAAATGTGAGGTTATCCACTTTGGTGGTAAAAACAGAGAGACAGACTATTATCTGAATGGTGACAGATTAGGAAAAGGGGAGGTGCAACGAGACCTGGGTGTCATGGTACATCAGTCATTGAAGGTTGGCATGCAGGTACAGCAGGCAGTTAAGAAAGCAAATGGCATGTTGGCCTTCATAGTGAGGGGATTTGAGTACAGGGGCAGGGAGGTGTTGCTACAGTTGTACAGGGCCTTAGTGAGGCCACACCTGGAGTATTGTGTACAGTTTTGGTCTCCTAACTTGAGGAAGGACATTCTTGCTATTGAGGGAGTGCAGCGAAGGTTCACCAGACTGATTCCCGGGATGGCGGGACTGACATATCAAGAAAGACTGGATCAACTGGGCTTGTATTCACTGGAGTTCAGAAGAATGAGAGGGGACCTCATAGAAACGTTTAAAATTCTGACGGGGTTAGACAGGTTAGATGCAGGAAGAATGTTCCCAATGTTGGGGAAGTCCAGAACCAGGGGTCACAGTCTAAGGATAAGGGGTAAGCCATTTAGGACCGAGATGAGGAGAAACTTCTTCACCCAGAGAGTGGTGAACCTGTGGAATTCTCTACCACAGAAAGTTGTTGAGGCCAATTCACTAAATATATTCAAAAGGGAGTTAGATGAAGTCCTTACTACTAGGGGGATCAAGGGGTATGGCGAGAAAGCAGGAATGGGGTACTGAAGTTGCATGTTCAGCCATGAACTCATTGAATGGCGGTGCAGGCTAGAAGGGCCGAATAGCCTACTCCTGCACCTATTTTCTATGTTTCTATGTTTCACTCATTTCATTGTTTTCGGAAAACAAAGGTATAAATACCAATGCATCGTCCCGCATCCAGAAGTGGGCGCTGACATTATCTGCCTATGATTATGTCATACGCCGTAGACCTGGCACTGAGAATTGTGCCGATGCACTGAGCCGTCTGCTGTTGTCCACACCGGAGGTGGAGACACCACAACCTGCAGACCGACTGTTCGTTATGGATGCTTTTGAAAGTGAAGGAACTCCTGTCACGGCCCAACAAGTTAAGACCTGGACCAGCCAGGACCCGATATTATTATCGGTTGTGAAACATTGTGTCCTTAGTGGTGATTGGTCTGCCATAACCAAGCAAATGGGTGATGAGACCAAACCTTACAACTGTCGCAAAGACGAACTACCATTCAGTCAGATTGTTCACTGTGGGGTAATCGTGTTGTTATGCCCAAGAAAGACAGAGAGAAATTTGTACATGATCCACATAGCACTCATCCCGGTATTGTCATGATGAAAGCCATTTGCCAGGTCTCATGTATGGTGGCCTGGAATTGACTCTGATCTGGAATCATGTGTTCATCAGAGCAACACTTGCATGCAGCTAAGTAAAGCACCAGCGTAATCGCCGCTGAGTCTGTGGTTGTGGCCATCTAAACCATGGTCCAGGATCCAAATCGACTTTGCAAGTCCCTTCCTGGGAAAGATGTTTTTAGTTGTAGTGGATGCATATTCCAAGTGGATAGAGTGTATAATCATGTCATCCAGTACATCCACAGCTACCACTGAGTGCCTTCGTGTCATGTTTGTCACTCATGGTCTGCCCGACATCGTTGTAAGCGACAATGGACCTTGCTTCACTAGTCTGGAGTTTCGAGAATTCATGAAACTCAATGGTATCAAACATGTGAGGTCAGCACCATTCAAACCTGCATCTAATGGTCAAGTAGAGCGTGCGGTCCAAACCATCAAGCAGAGTATGAAACGTGTAACTCAAGGTTCACTGTAGACTTGCTTGTCATGCATATTGCTTAGTTACAGGACAAAACCCCACACGCTTACCGGGGTCCCCCCTGCTGAACTATTGATGAAGAGAGGTCTCAAGACCACTCTTGTCCACGCTGACTTGAACGATCATGTTGAATACAGACATCAAAGTCGGTATGTCACACGACATTTCTGTTAACGATCCTGTGCATGTACTAAATTATGGTCAAGGTCCCAAGTGGATCGCCGGTACTGTTACGGCCAAGGAGGGTAACACAGTGTTTATCGTCAAGCTCAAGAATGGGCAGACATGCAGGAAACATGTTGATCAGATAAAGCTGCGGCACACGGATGAACTGGAACAGTCTGAGGAAGACACAATCAGTGACCAACCAAACTACCCTCAGTCATCAGAGGACTCCGCTGTCATCAATGAATCTGGACTTTCAATCCCTGACATGATCATTGCCACTCCCATCAGATCGGCTACCCAGCCCCCAGTCATAACAGACTCAGAATGCTCGCCCAAGGCTGGAGTTGAACTGAGACGATCAACTTGGGAGCAGAAATCCCCGGACCGTCTCGGTTATGTTCAGAATAAATCCACAGGACTGTATTGTAAGCTCAAACTGTTGTGACCTTGGTCTCTTTATTCAGAGTGAGGAAGCAGCATGGTGAATCACCTTTTATACCTGCTTGCCCAGGGTGCACAGGTGACCCTTGTCTCCCACAGGTGTGTCCCTTAAGTGGCAAGTCTTACATATTGGTGAAGTTTACATACATACATAATATCACTCCCTCACTCCCCCCCAAAGTCTTATGTACAAGTTATTTGCAAGTTGAGGCGATCTGGCGGCCTGCGTCCCCGGGTCGATCACCTGGGTTGAAGTCCTGACGTGGTGGGTTCATCCTCGAGGTTGACGGCGAGGTCGATTGTGTTAGTGGGTCGCTGGGGGCCAGGGTCTTTCACAGTGGTTCCTGGTTATCTGTAGTTCGCAGTTTGGTCTGGTCCAAATGCTTTCTGCGTTTGCCCAGTACATGGTTTCACAATCAAATGCTCCATTTTCATCACAAACACTCCATTCCCCCCTTTGGCTAACACAGTGCTGGCAGCCCATCTGGGGCCCTGAACATGGTCTGCATCATTTATTCTGATGTCGCGTGGGGGAGCCGGGAGATCATGGTACGTTCTCTGTGATAGCATATGGAAGGCTCGGTTCTGAGTGATTCTGTCCGGTGACTGAGTAGCAGCAGGGATAGCCGGGTCTGTAGGGAGTCAACTGTGACACGTGTGGTGCATGGCTTTATGATTTGGGCTGCTAGCTCCGGACTATTATCGCTGACCCTAAGGTCTGGCAAGCCCGGATGGCCGATGTGGCATTGAGGCTTTCAGTAGTGGTGGGAGGCCTCGTGGTCCCTGTGGATCCTGGGCCATGGTCATCATCGTCATCATAGGCAGTCCCTCGGAATCGAGGAAGACTTGCTTCCACTCTTAGCATGAGTTCTTAGATGGCTGTACAGTCCAATACGAGAACCACAGTCCCTGTCACAGGTGAGACAGATAGTCGTTGAGGGAAGGGGTGGGCAGTGAGCCTGGTTTGCCGCACGCTCCATCCGCTGCCCGCGCTTGATTTCTGCATGTGCTCGGCGACGATACTCGAGGAGCTCAGTGCCCTCCCGAATGCACTTCCTCCACTTAGGGCGGTCTATGGCCAAGGACTACCAGTGGGGATGCTGCTCTTTATCAGGGAGGCTTTGAGGGTGTCCTTGTAACATTTCCTCTGCCCGCCTTTGGCTCGTTTGCCGTGGACGAGTTCCGAGAAAAGTGCATACTTTGGGAGTCTCGTATCTGGCATGCGGACTATGTGGCCTGCCCAGCGGAGCTGATCGAGTGTGGTCAGTGCTTCAATGCTGGGGATGTTGGCCTGGTCGAGGACGCTAATGTTGGTGCGTCTGTCCTCCCAGGGGATTTGCAGGATCTTGCGGAGACATCGCTGGTGGTATTTCTCCAGCGACTTGGTGTCTACTGTACATGGTCCATGTCTCGGAGCCATACAGGAGGGCGGGTATTACTACAGCCCTGCAGACCATGAGCTTGGTGACAGTTTTGAGGGACTGATCTTGAAACACTCTTTTCCTCAGGCGGCCGAAGGCTGCACTGGCGCACTGGAGGCGGTGTTGGATCTCATCATCAATGCCTGCTCTTGTTGATAGGAGGCTCCCGAGATAGGGGAAGTGGTCCACGTTGCCCAGGGCCACGCTGTGGATCTTGATGTTTGGGGGGGCAGTGCTGTGCGGCGAGGACAGGCTGGTGGAGGACCTTTGTCTTACTAATGTTTAGCATAAGACCCATGCTTTCATACGCCTCGGTAAATACGTCAACTATGTCCTGGAGTTCAGCCTGTGTGTGTGCACAGACGCAGGCGTCGTCTGCGTATTGTAGCTCGACGACAGAGGTTGGAGTGGTCTTGGACCTGGCCTGGTATGGAGGCCCCGGACCACCGACTGTATGAAGCCTCCCTGCCTTTCTATGCAACGTTGCAGGGGTGGGGCAACCTGATGGGATGAGCCTTTCGTCTTTGCGACGGATAAGCTGCAACATCCCGTCTAGCGGTTCGCCGTTAGCAGGCTGTAACGTGGGATCCTGGCTGGTCCGCTACGGTTGACCCCTTGCTTTCGAGCACTTCCACAACGAGTAGGTCTGCAGGCTGCGCCGTTTCCACCCCGGTAGTGGGCAACGGTAGCCAACTGAGGGGCATTAACGCCGTTCTCAGTACCTGGCCCGTGGCGGATCATGTTACAGTGCACAGACAATGTTAGATATTCTCGAAACGACGCATCGATAGTTGTGCCTCTGCTCTCCCAAAACTGTGGGATGAGCAGCTTGTCTGACTCGAGCAAATATTGGGACACTCTTTGGTACGTCTCTTTTGTCCCGTGTACGCAGGCTACTGCCTTGGTTAACTCACTGGATACCCGCTACTTTGGCTTGCTGTACAACACGCCTGACCCCATGTGATAACACATCACTTGCTACAATTACTTTGTCAGATACGTATACGACCGGTTTGTGTTCGCCCGCTAGTTTGGCTTGTTGTAAGGTACCCCCGACCCCATATGATAATACATCATTGGCCGCGAAAGAATGCTCACATGGGTTACATAGTGCAAACAACTTACTGGAACGTAGTGGGTTCCTGGCCTTCTCAGCGGCCGCCCTTTTACCTTTGCCTCAAACCCAGTCGTCTTCCTTGTTGGGCAACACATGCCTCTGTTTCGTTGTGGCGACATCCCGTGGTCTGGATGCTCTTTCGTTCCGTGGTCTGGACGCACTCTCGTCTGTGTCCATGATGCTGACTGCCGCGATCTTCCTCCCTAGGGATTTTGTCTCCGGCGTCGGGAAGACGCATTCAGATCGTTTAGTCCGGAGTCTCACTCTGCATGGTCGACCTGGAGCCTCTTCCATCGTCGCGAAGAGGTCGTCGGCTTTGGGTGGTGGGTACCATGCCTGTACCGCTGCTCGGTTGATCGTCACCTCCTCGTGGACGTGATGTGCGGTCTGTGCCTCGGGGATCTGCAAATGGATCTGCACTTCGATGCCTGGTTCAGCTGAAGGTGGGGCTTGCTCAACCTTTGAGCAAGGGAGACATCGTTCACCGGAGAAGGTACACAGAGGTCTTCCCAGTTCCATCGAATCTTCCCCATCCACCTTCTACCAAGCAGCATTGGCCCATCACCTGAAACAATCCACAGTGGTAAATCGTGCACCGCTTCCTCATGGGATACTCTTATGTCCGCACCACCAATAACTGGTATCAGTTCCTTGGTGTAGGTGCACAGCTTTGCCTGAATCGGGATTAGCTTGGGTCGTTGTGCTCTGTCGCCCCACAGCCTCTTGAATGCCTTCTGGCTCATTACTGATTGACTCGCCCCCGTGTCCAGTTCCATGGAGACTGGAGTGCCGTTGAGTTTAACTTTTACCATTATTGGAGGGCTTTTGGTGGTGAAGGTGTGTATCCCATATATTTCCTCTTCATCCTCAGGTTGAGTTGCCTCTCCTGCTCATTCAGCGTGATCCTCGCTGGATTGGTCGGCCTCTCCTGACTCTGCCACGTGGTGAGTCACAGGTCGTTTGCACATTTACTGGAGGTGCCCCATTGTTCCACAGCCTTTACACATAGGGCTTGAATCGACATTGATGAGCTCTATGACTGCCCCCGCAGCGCCAACATGGTGTTAATGGATATGCATTCATGCCCCATGGTGGACTCTGAGTCACTCTGGGCCTAGGTCTGGCCTCTGCGGTCGTGTGGGCCCTGCCCTGTACAATTCTGCCTGCTGAAAACATTATTTTATGCACAGTAAATGCCAGTGAGCTTCGATTCTGTGAAGATATCTGTTTCGTGTTATCGCTCATGGATATGAAGGCTTGAGCTAGCGTAATGACCTTGCTCAGATCTAGGGATTCGGCAGACAGCAGTTGGCAAAGAATGACCTTGTGGCCAATTCCAAGCACGAAAAAGTCCCGCAACATTTCCCCCAAGGATCCTGCAAATACGCACTGTCCCGCAAGGCGTCTTAGGTCGGCGCCAAAACTCACCACGTTCTGGCCCTCGGAGCGATGGTGCGTGTAAAAACGATACCTGGCCATTAAGGTGCACTCCTTCGGCTTGAGGTCTTCCCGAACCAGCGTACACCGCTCTGTGTAAGTCTTATCATTGGTTTGACCGGTGCCAGCAGATTTTTGAGGAGGCCATGTATCACAGACCCACATACGGTGAGGAGAATTGCCCTGCACTTGATCACCGTCTCAGCCTTGTCCAGTTCGTTGGCCACGAAGTAGTGGGCGAGGCGCTCAACGAAGGCTTCCCAATCATCACCCTCAATGAATCTCTCAAGAATACCAACAGCAACATTACCACGTGAAAGTTTGTGATCCGTTACTCGTCACCAATTTGTTATGTTCAGAATAAATCCACAGGACTGTAAGGTAAGCTCAAACTGTTGTGACCTTGGTCTCTTTATTCAGACTCCAGAGTGGAGAAGCAGCGTGGTGAGTCACCTTTTATACCTGCTTGCCCCAGGGCGCACAGGTGACCCTTAGGTCTCCCACAGGTGTGCCCCCTAGTGGCAAGTCTTACATATTGGTGAGGTTTACATACATATATACGTAACAGTCACAATTTGTAAAAAAAAGTTACTAATATCTTAAAGGGGGATATTGTCATGTATGTATGCTTGGTGTTACTATCCACCGGGTGGCGCCACTGTCGGAGGTCATTGGGCTGAACGCACGTGTGTACGGCCCAGGTATAAAAGGCAAGCCATCATGTAATGTAATCATTTTGGGCTATAATAAAGAAGAGCCAGGTTTGTACCTGTGTTAGTTTACAGTATTCAGTCTATCGAGTTATTACATACATAACACCATCAAACACTCCCAGGGCAGGTACAGCACGGGGTTAGATACAGAGTAAAGCTCCCTCTGCACTGTCCCATCAAACACTCCCAGGGCAGGTACAGCACGGGGTTAGATACAGAGTAAAGCTCCCTCTACACTGTCCCATCAAACACTCCCAGGGCAGGTACAGCACGCGGTTAGATACAGAGTAAAGCTCCTTCTACAATGTCCCAACAAACACTCCCATTTGCAGGTACAGCACGGGGTTAGATAGAGAGTAAAGCTCCCTCTACACTGTCCCATCAAACACTCCCAGGGCAGGTACAGGGGGTTTGATACAGAGTAAAGCTCCCTCTACACTGTCCCATCACACACTCCCAGGGCAGGTACAGGGGGTTAGATACAGAGTAAAGCTCCCTCTACACTGTTCCATCAAACACTCCCAGGGCAGGTACAGCACAGAGTTAGATACAGAGCAAAGGTCTCTCTACACTGTCCCATCAAACGCTCCCAGTGTTATGTCTGTAATGCACTTATGAATGACTCCACGAGGCAATGTGTTGTACTCAAACTGTAGTAACCTTGGTCCTTTATTCGTAACTCCAGAGTGAGGCACAAGCATGTTGGGTAGTCTTTTATACTGGTCCCTGCACACCTATGCAGGTGACCCTCAGGTCTCCCATCGCTGTGCCCTCTGGTGGACAGCTTCTGCCACAGGGGCAGGAAACCCCGGTCTCCACCAGTTGCACCCTCTAGTGGTGTCAGCATAGCATATACACAGTGTATTGATAGTACACTTATTGATAGTACATCAGGTAACAAGTCTCCATCTTATGCAACTATACAGAGAGTATATCTATAGGCTGCATATATAACACCAGGGGCAGCTACAGCACGGGTTAGATCCAGAGTAAAGCTCCCTCTACACTGTCCCATCAAACACTCCCAGGGCAGGTACAGCACGGGGTTAGATCCAGAGTAAAGCTCCCTCTACACTGTCCCATCAAACACTCCCAGGGCAGGTACAGCACGGGGTTAGATACAGAGTAAAGCTCCCTCTACACTGTCCCATCAAACACTCCCAGGGCAGGTACAGCACGGGGTTAGATACAGAGTAAAGCTCCCTCTACACTGTCCCATCAAACACTCCCAGGGCAGGTACAGCACAGAGTTAGATACAGAGTCATCATCAAGGGCAGTCCCTCGAAATGAAGATGACTTGCTTCCACGCCAAAAAGGGACGCGTTCACAGGTGTTTCAATGAAGGACCTAATATTCCAGATCCCGAACTACATCTTGAAGGGTGGAAGATGCCTGTGCGTGGATTTTTTTAATGTGTGGTGGCCGTTGCACACCAGCCACCAAGATACAGAGTAAAGCTCCCTCTGCACTGAAAAAATATTTAATTGGCTGTAAAGCACTTTGGGATGTCCTGAAGTGGTGCAAGGTTCTATAGAAATGCAAGTGTTTCTTTTCTTTCTACTGTACCCAGCAGAGCCTGAGGCCCATACACTGCCTTACCCAGCAGAGACTGAGACCTATACACTACCATACCTAGCAGAGCCCGAGACCTATACACTATCGTATCTAGCAGTGCCTGAGGCCTATACACTAGCATACCTAGCAGGGCCTGAGGCCTTTACACTACCGTACCCAGCGGAGCCTGAGGCCTATACACTACTGTACCCACCAGAGCCTGAGGCCTATACACTACCGTACCCAGCAGAGCCTGAGGCCTATACACTACCATACCTAGTAGGACCTGAGGCCTATACACTACCATACCCAGCAGAGCCTGAGCCCAGTACACTACCGTACCCAGCAGAGCCTGAGGCCTGTACATTACCATACCCAGCAGAGCCTGAGGCCTACACACTACCGTACCAGCAGGGCCTGAGGCCTATACACTACTGTACCTAGCAGGGCCTGAGGCCTATACACTACTGTACCTAATAAGACCTGAGGCCTATACACTACTGTACCTAGCAGTGCCTGAGGCCTAAACATTACCGTACCTAGCAGGGCCTGGAAGAGGTCGCTGTGGAAGATGGTGAGGAGCCTCTGTGTTCTTGCCTTGAAGCGATCATCCTGCGCTGGGTCCAAGTTGGACTGGTGCTCCTCCATCAGCTGTAGGGCTCTGTGGGAGTCTGAGGGGCAAAATCACAGATCGGCCTAGTGGGACAAATATACACACCCAAAAAATCCTACAAATCATCAACCGACCAGGTGACACGGAGTGACCTTGGCAAGATGATTGCCACAATCGGCGAGTTCCTCATCTCGGCTGAAAAAGAAGGGAAGAAAGACAGAGAGAAAGCGAGAGACAGAAAGCGTGAGACAGTCAGACAGAGAAAGGAGAGATAGAGAGAAAGAAAGGCAGAGAGAGAGAGAGAGAGAGAGAGAGAGAAACAAAGAACTTGCATTTCTACAGCATTTTTCACAACCTCAGGACATCCCAATGCGCTTTATAGCCAATAAAGTACTTTAAAAAAAATGTAGTCATTGTTGTAATGTCGGAAACACGGCAGCCAATTTGCGCAAATCCCTCCATGGCCCTCACCCACTCCAGCCCCACAATGCCCCCCCCCCCCACCCCGAGATCTCTTGTCTGCCATTTCTGGCCTCTTGAGCATCTCCCAATTATAATCGCTCCACCATTGGCGGCAGTGCCTTCAGCTGCCTGGGCCCCAAGCTCTGGAACTCCCTCCCCGAAACCTCTCCGTCTCTCCACCTCCTCCTTTAAAACGCTCCTTAAAACCTGCCTCTTTGACCAAGCTTTTGGTCGCCTGTCCCCAATATCTCCCGATGTGGCTTGGTGTCAAACAGTGTTTGATTACGCTCCTCGGGAGGATTTACTGCATTAAAGACGCTATATAAATGCAAGTTGCATTAATTTCGAATACAGAAAGCAGCGCAGACATGAAGGAAAAGCAGGGAAACTTTATTCTAAAAATATATTGATGAGAGACTGGAAGAATGCAAACTGGCTGATGACACAGTAGTTAACCAGAAAAACATACAAGATAATTACAACAGCAATGACATTGCAATCCAAGAGAAGACGAGGAGAATTCACATTGGAATAAGGTTAGAAAGTTAAAGTTAGAAAACTCACTCAATATTTTTTTGAAAAAGTAAAAAATGCATTCTAGGAAAAGTACCACTGGCTACATTTATTATTTTGTAGACTTGTTACCTTGCTTGGAGACGGCCGTGCCCAAGAAATGTTTGTCTCGGTTCTTCCTTGCTGATCCCACACAAGCCCATTAACTCTGAGATTACCTCTGATTAGGATTGGATTATCCGTGGCTCACTGCGCGTGTATCGCTCAGCGTTGCATGCTGGAGGATGTAGTTTCCTATGGAGTGGAGGGTAGCCAATGTAACCCCACTTTTTAAAAA
Organism: Pristiophorus japonicus; assembly: GCF_044704955.1. NCBI lineage: Eukaryota > Metazoa > Chordata > Chondrichthyes > Pristiophoridae > Pristiophorus > Pristiophorus japonicus. The sequence goes on from NC_091996.1 coordinate 93,795,670, forward strand.
AGGAGGGAGAGAGAAAACAGGGAATTATAGACCGGTCAGCCTGACCTCAGTAGTGGGTAAAATGATGGAATCAATTATTAAGGATGTCATAGCAGTGCATCTGGAAAATGGTGACATGATAGGTCCAAGTCAGCATGGATTTGTGAAAGGGAAATCATGCTTGACAAATCTTCTGGAATTTTTTGAGGATGTTTCCAGTAAAGTGGACAAAGGAGAACCAGTTGATGTGGTATATTTGGACTTTCAGAAGGCTTTTGACAAGGTCCCACACAAGAGATTAATGTGCAAAGTTAAAGCACATGGGATTGGGGGTAGTGTGCTGACGTGGATTGAGAACTGGTTGTCAGACAGGAAGCAAAGAGTAGGAGTAAACGGGTACTTTTCAGAATGGCAGGCAGTGACTAGTGGAGTGCCGCAAGGTTCTGTGCTGGGGCCCCAGCTGTTTACATTGTACATTAATGATTTAGACGAGGGGATTAAATGCAGTATCTCCAAATTTGCGGATGATACTAAGTTGGGTGGCAGTGTGAGCTGCGAGGAGGATGCTATTAGGCTGCAGAGTGACTTGGATAGGTTAGGTGAGTGGGCAAATGCATGGCAGATGAAGTATAATGTGGATAAATGTGAGGTTATCCACTTTGGTGGTAAAAACAGAGAGACAGACTATTATCTGAATGGTGACAGATTAGGAAAAGGGAAGGTGCAACGAGACCTGGGTGTCATGGTACATCAGTCATTGAAGGTTGGCATGCAGGTACAGCAGGCGGTTAAGAAAGCAAATGGCATGTTGGCCTTCATAGCGAGGGGATTTGAATACAGGGGCAGGGAGGTGTTGCTACAGTTGTATAGGGCCTTGGTGAGGCCACACCTGGAGTATTGTGTACAGTTTTGGTCTCCTAACTTGAGGAAGGACATTCTTGCTATTGAGGGAGTGCAGCGAAGGTTCACCAGACTGATTCCCGGGATGGCGGGACTGACCTATCAAGAAAGATTGGATCAATTGGGCTTGTATTCACTGGAGTTCAGAAGAATGAGAGGGGACCTCATAGAAACGTTTAAAATTCTGACGGGTTTAGACAGGTTAGATGCAGAAAGAATGTTCCCAATGTTGGGGAAGTCCAGAACCAGGGGTCACAGTCTGAGGATAAGGGGTAAGCCATTTAGGACCGAGATGAGGAGAAACTTCTTCACCCAGAGAGTGGTGAACCTGTGGAATTCTCTACCACAGAAAGTAGTTGAGGCCAATTCACTAAATATATTCAAAAGGGAGTTAGATGAAGTCCTTACTACTCGGGGGATCAAGGGTTATGGCGAGAAAGCAGGAAGGGGGTACTGAAGTTTCATGTTCAGCCATGAACTCATTGAATGGCGGTGCAGGCTAGAAGGGCTGAATGGCCTGCTCCTGCACCTATTTTCTATGTTTCTATGTTTCTATGTCTAATCATCATCATCATAGGCAGTCCCTCAAAATCGACTCGCTTCCACTCCAAAAATATGAGTTCTCAGGTGACTGAACAGCCCAATACAGGAATTACAGTCTCTGTCACAGGTGGGACAGACAGTGGTTGAGGGAAGGGGAGGGTGGGACTGGTTTGCCGCACGCTCTTTCCGCTGCCTGCGCTTGGTTTCTGCATGCTCTCGGCGATGAGACTCGAGGTGCTCAGCGCCCTCCCGGATGCACTTCCTCCACTTAAAGCGGACTGGTCTTTGGCCAGGGACTCCCAGGTGTCGGTGGGGATGTTGCACTTTATTAGGGAGGCTTTGAGGGTGTCCTTGAAACATCTCCTCTGCCCACCTTGGGCTCATTTGCCGTGTAGGAGTTCCGAGTAGAGCGCTTGCTTTGGGAGTCTTGTGTCAAGCATGTGAACAATGTGGCCGGCCCAGTAGAGCTGGTCGAGTGTGGTCAGTGCCTCGATGCTAGGGATACTCAAGGACGCTAACTGTCATGTATCATTATGAAACAATAGTCAGAGAGGCAGCTCAGCCCCATGATGAGGTATATAGCATGTTTACCTGCACCACCGAGTGTTCCCCATTGAGGATGGAAGTCGAGATAGATGGCGTTCCAGTCTTCATGGAAGTGGACGCAGGAGCGAGCCAGTCAGTAATGAATCAAGAAGCCTTTGAGAAGCTATGGGACCATCAAGCTGAACGACCCAAGTTGGTCCCGGTTCAGGCAAAGCTGCACACCTACAGCGACGTACTTTGGTAGTGCGGATGTAAAGGTACTCTATGATGGCGCGGTGCACAAGTTACCTCTGTGGATTGTTGCAGGTGATGGACCAACACTACTCGGAAGAAGGTGGATGGAGAGGATCCATTGGAAGTGGGAAGACTTCACCCTTCCAGCGATCGACGTCCTCCGCGCTAGGAGGCAAAGCAAGCCCTCACTTGAGGGTGGGCACAGCACCCGAGGCACAGACCACTCAGCACGACTGCGTGGAGATGATCCAGCTGAGACGACCTGAACGCACCTTCCAGGCTCCAGTGGCAGGACTCCGGAGGAAGGAAATCACACAAACAGAAAACATCAACCACTCACCCAAGATAGAAATGACCCGCCAAGGGTCAACCAGATAGAGCTAAGCCCAGAGCACAGTCAGTGCAGAGGCGATTTGCACTAAAGGCTTGGGGGAGAGTGATGTCATGTATCCTACATGGGGACTGCTTGTACTATTGCAAGGTATGCCACCAGAGGGCACAGCAGTGGGAGACTTGTAGGTTACATGTACAGGCATGCCTGGCCTAGTATAAAAGGCAGGCCACCAGGTGTGATCTGATTCTGGAGTTATCAATAAAGGACTAAGGTCACTACAGTTCAAGTACAACACATTGCCTCATGGAGTCATTATCAGAGCTTCTAAAGACATAACACTAACGTTGGTGCGTCTGTCCTCCCAGAGGATTTGTAGGATCTTGCGGAGAAATCATTTGAGGTGTCTGCTGTATATGGTCCACGTCTCTGAGCCATACAGGAGGGCGGGTATCACTACAGCCCTGTAGACCATGAGCTCGGTGGCAGATTTGAGATCCTGATCTTCAAACTCTCTTTTCCTCAGACCAAGACCTAGCTCTGTCAAGCCCGTGTGGTGGCTGGTGTGCAACGGCCACCACACGGTAAAAAAATCCAAGCACAGGCATCTTCCACCCTTCATGATGTAGTTCGGGACCTGGAATGTCAGGTCCTTCATTGAAACACCTGTGAACTCATCTCTTTTTGGCGTGGAAGCAAGTCATCCTTGCTCGAGGGACCGCCTTTGAACCACCATAGGATCATATCGAATTTCCAGCACAGAAACAGGCCATTCGGCCCAACCAGTCCGTGCCGGCGTTTATGCTCCACTCGAGCCTCCTCCCGTCTTTCCTCATCTAAATCTGTTAGCATAACCCTCTATTCCCTTCTCCCTCATGTGTTTATCTCGGCTCTTAAATACATCTCTGCTATAAGCCTCAACCACTCCCTGTGGTAGCGAGTTCCACATTCTCACCACTCTCTGAGTAAAGAAGTTTCTCCTGAATTCCCTATTGGATTTCTTGGTGACTATCTTATTTTAATGGCCTCTAGTTCTGGTCTTCCCCACAAGTAGAAACATTCTCTCTGTATCCACTCTATCAAAACCTTTCATCATTTTAAAGACCTCTATTAGGTCATCCCTCAGAGGAAAGAAACCCAGCCTGTTCATACTTTCCTGATAGATTATAACCTCTCTGACGTTTAGGGTTTATTTTAGAATTGAAAAATAGGGATATTATGCTAAACTTGCATTGAACCTTGGTTAGACCACACTTGGAGCGCTGCGTACAGTTCTGGTCGCCATATTATAAAAAGGATATAGAGGCACTGGAGAGGGTGCAGAGAAGATTTACAAGGATGATACCACAAATGCGAGGGTACACATAATTGGGAAAGGATGACCAGGCTGGGTCGCTTATCTCTTGAAAAGAGAAGGCTAAGGGGTGACCTAATAAAGATCTCCCCGTCTTTCTCTGGAGTACTTACACTTAACCTGCACCTGGCTCTCGCCTCTGCTCTCCCCACGGACACCCGATTCCTTAGGGAGTGCTGAGCCACATTGCATTATGGCTTGACTCTGCCCTCGATCCGTGCTGTCCTCCACTGTCTTTGTCCCTTTCCGCCGTGCCTTCCACCATCTCCATCCTGTTCTTTGCTCCGCAATTTTCTGCCTCTTCTTGCGTTCCCTTCTCATTCCGTTCACCGGCTGTGTCCTTCTCCTGCTCCGTTCCTCCGGCCACGCCACTCACACCCCCTGCTCCTTCTCCCATCTCCTTGTCACTCAAGGAGCTTCCTTCTGCCTCACACTCACATTGGGTGGGGCCTTGGTGACACACCCCACCGCTCTCTGCCTTGCAGCTCCGAGCAATGTGTCCAGACTCGACGCAGTTATAATGGTACAGGTCCGGACAGCTTCTTACATGATGGTCGTGTCCAAGACAATAATAGCAAGCTCGTGGGGGAGTCCAGAACTAGGGGGCATAGTTTCAGAATAAAGGGGTTGCCCATTTAAAACTGAGATGAGGAGGAATTTCTTCTCTCAGAGGGTCGTGAATCTTTGGAATTCTCTGCCCCAGAGAGCTGTGGAGGCTTGATCATTGAATATATTTAAGATGGAGAGAGACAGATTTTTGAACGATAAGGGGGTGAAGGGTTATGGGGAGCGGGCGGGGAACATGATCAGATCAGCCATGATCTTATTGACTGGCGGAACAGGCTCGAGGGGCCGAATGGCCGACTCCTGCTCCTATTTCTTATGTTATTATATAAACTTTCACCTGCTTATCATGCAGTACCCGGAAGTACTGAACTCCTTCCATTGTCACAAATTTCATGCTGTAGGGTAATGATTTCACCCGCTCTGGGAAGCGCACCTTTACATAACGGGTTCCATCGGCTACCCGCGTTCCAGAATAGTATCTCCTCTTTATTACCGAGCAAACTTTAATGTCCCACAACTCCAACATTTTTTATTAGCACATCGTCCTCAATATAAAATCGGCAGGTTTAAGAATGAGACCACTGTTATATATGTGGACTTGTATTTACTCTGTACAGCCACTAGAGGGCTCATCCCCTGACGTCCCAAGGGATCCCATAATCCCTTGGGAGCACAGGTATTTAAGGAGGCCCCACAGGTTAGAAAGGCACTCTGGAGACCGGCAATAAAAGACTAAAGTCACACTTTACTTTGAGCTCACAGTTTTCAGTCTGACTCTTTCTCCGTACACAACAACCACCACTTCTTCAAAATACAGCAGAGATACATGATGAGGGCAGAGTTGGCTAAAGTAGACTGGAAACAAGGACTAAACGGTGGCACAATTGAGGAACAGTGGAGGACTTTTAAGGAGCTCTTTCATAGTGCGCAACAAAAATATATTCCAGTGAAACAGAAGGGCGGCAAGAGAAGGGATAACCAGCCGTGGATAACCAAGGAAATAAAGAAAAGTATCAAATCAAAGACCAATGCATATAAGTTGGCCAAGGTTAGTGGGAAACTAGAGGATTGGGAAAATTTTAAGCAACAGCAAAGAATGACTAAAAAAGCAATAAAGAAAGGGAAGATAGATTACGAAGGTAAACTTGCGCAAAACATAAAAACAGATAGTAAAAGCTTTTACAGATATATAAAATGGAAAAGAGTGACTAAAGTAAATGTTGGTCCCTTAGAAGATGAAAAGGGGGATTTAATAATGGGAAATGTGGAAATGGCTGAGACCTTAAACAATTATTTTGCTTCCGTCTTCACAGTGGAAGACACAAAAACCATGCCAAAATTTGCAGGCCACAGGAATGTGGGAAGAGAGGACCTTGAGACAATCACTATCACTAGGGGGGTAGTGCTGGACAGGCTAATGGGACTCAAGGTAGACAAGTCCCCTGGTCCTGATGAAATGCATCCCAGGGTATTAAAAGAGATGGTGGAAGTTATAGCAGATGCATTCGTTATAATCTACCAAAATTCTCTGGACTCTGGGGAGGTACCAGCGGATTGGAAAGCAGCTAATGTAACGCCTCTGTTTAAAAAAGGGGGCAGGCAAAAGGCAGGTAACTATAGGCCGGTTAGTTTAACATCTGTAGTGGGGAAAATGCTTGAAACTATCATTAAGGAAGAAATAGCGGGACATCTAGATAGGAATAGTGCAATCAAACAGACGCAGCATGGATTCATGAAAGGGAAATCATGTTTAACTAACTTACTGGAATTCTTTGAGGATATAACGAGCATGGTGGATAGAGGTGTACCGATGGATGTGGTGTATTTAGATTTCTAAAAGGCATTCGATAAGGTGCCACACAAAAGGTTACTGCAGGAGATAAAGGTACGCGGAGTCAGAGGAAATGTATTAGCATGGATAGAGAATTGGCTGGCGAACAGAAACCAGAGAGTCGGGATAAATGGGTCCTTTTCTGGTTGGAAATCAGTGGTTAGTGGTGTGCCACAGGGATCAGTGCTGGGACCACAACTGTTTACAATATACATAGATGACCTAGAAGAGGGGACAGAGTGTAGTGCAACAAAATTTGCAGATGACACTAAGATTAGTGGGAAAGCGGGTTGTGTAGAGGACTCAGAGAGGCTGCAAGGAGATTTGGATAGGTTAAGCGAATGGGTTAAGGTTTGGCAGATGGAATACAATGTCGGAAAGTGTGAGGTCATCCACCTTGGGAAAAAAAACAGTAAAAGGGAATATTATTTGAATGGGGAGAAATTACAACATGCTGTGGTGCAGAGGGACCTGGGGGAAGGTTAGTTTACAGGTGCAGCAGGTAATCAGGAAGGCGAATGGAATGTTGGCCTTCATTGCGAGAGGGATGGAGTACAAAAGCAGGGAGGTCTTGCTGCAACTGTAGAAGGTATTGGTGGCCGCACCTGGAGTACTGCGTGCAGTTTTGGTCACCTTACTTAAGGAAGGATATACTAGCTTTGGAAGGGGTACAGAGACGATTCACTAGGCTGATTCCAGAAATGAGGGGGTTACCTTATGATGATAGATTGAGTAGACTGGGTCTTTACTTGTTGGAGTTCAGAAGGATGAGGGGTGATCTTATAGAAACATTTAAAATCATGAAAGGGATAGACAAGATAGAGGCAGAGAGGCTGTTTCCACTGGTAGGGGATACTAGAACTAGGGGGCACAGCCTCAAAATACGGAGGAGCCAATTTAAAACCGAGTTGAGAAAGAATTTCTTCGCCCAGAGGGTTGTGAATCTGTAGAATTCTCTGCCCAAGGAAGCAGTTGAGGCTAGCTCATTGAATGTTTTCAAGTCAAAGATAGATAGATTTTTAACCAATAAGGGAATTAAGGGTTACGGGGAGAGGGCGGGTAAGTGGAGCTGAGTCCACGACCAGATCAGCCATGATCTTATTGAATAGCGGAGCAGGCTCAAGGGGCTAGATGGCCTACTCCTGTTCCTAATTCTTATGTTCTTATGTTCCAAGAGCTTATCACCAACCTTCAAGCTCAGTAAAAGTCTGTCCACCTCCTCTCGGCCACTGACCGTCACCTCGAGCCCAACATTTGGCTTTGGTCAGCAGGCAAAGCAGCTTCCTTCGCCGCAGTCCTCATGTATTGCTCGGATAATATCCCAAGCCCGTGTGTGCTCATCCTTGCTCTGAACCAAACTTTGCAAACTTCCTGGGGTCGTGCCCCAAACCCTCAGGCCTTTTATTCTCCCTTCCCCCCAACATTTACCCCCTGATTAAATTCATCCTGGGAACATTGTCTTTGTTTATGTGCCAAAAAGGCCCTAAAATCTGAAAAAAACCAAAAAACCCACGAGCAACTCTTTACAAACTTACTGCAGCTCCCTGCAGTAATCAGACAATTAGCAGCACCTGCTCACTCCCAGCCCCGCCCACCAAGTCACGGCTGATTGACAGAACGGAGCAGTGAATGGGGTACAGGGAGCAGTCAGAGAATTCGAAAGGAAGTGGGGAGTGTAAAAGGACAAGAGAGAGAGAGAAGGAGAGAAGGAATGCTGGAGAGGGAGATGAGAAGACTGGATACAGAGGCAACGTTTCCACTTGTGGGGAAGAACATAACTCTAGGCCATCAATATAAAATAGTCACCAAGAAATCCAATGGGGAATTCAGAAACATAGAAAATAGGTGCAGGAGCAGGCCATTCGGCCCTTCTAGCCTGCACCGCCATTCAATGAGTTCATGGCTGAACATTCAACTTCAGTACCCCATTCCTGCTTTCTCGCCATACCCCTTGATCCCCCTAGTAGTAAGGACCTCATCTAACTCCTTTTTGAATATATTTAGTGAATTGGCCTCAACAACTTTCTGTGGTAGAGAATTCCACAGGTTCACCACTCTCTGGGTGAAGAAGTTCCTCCGCATCTCGGTCCTAAATGGCTTACCCCTTATCCTTAGACTGTGACCTCTGGTTCTGGACTTCCCCAACATCGGGAACATTCTTCCTGCATCTAACCTGTCTAACCCCGTCAGAATTTTAAATGTTTCTATGAGGTCCCCTCTCGTTCTTCTGAACTCCAGTGAATACAAGCCCAGTTGATCCAGTCTTTCTTGATAGGTCAGTCCCGCCATCCCGGGAATCAGTCTGGTGAACCTTCGCTGCACTCCCTCAATAGCAAGAATGTCCTTCCTCAGGTTAGGAGACCAAAACTGTACAGAATACTCCAGGTGTGGCCTCACCAATGCCCTGTACAACGGTAGCAACACCTCCCTGCCCCTGTACTCAAATCCCCTTGCTATGAAGGCCAACATGCCATTTGCTTTCTTAACCGTCTGCTGCACCTGCATGCCAACCTTCAATGACTGATGTACCATGACACCCAGGTCTCGTTGCACCTCCCCTTTTCCTAATCTGTCACCATTCAGATAATAGTCTGTCTCTCTGTTTTTACCACCAAAGTGGATAACCTCACATTTATCCACATAATACTTCATCTGCCATGCATTTGCCCACTCACCTAACCTATCCAAGTCACTCTGCAGCCTCACGGCATCCTCCTCGCAGCTCACACTGCCACCCAACTTAGTGTCATCCGCAAATTTGGAGATACTACATTTAATCCCCTCATCTAAATCATTAATGTACAGTGTAAACAGCTGGGGCCCCAGCACAGAACCTTGCGGTACCCCACTAGTCACTGCCTGCCATTCTGAAAAGTACCCATTTACTCCTACTCTTTGCTTCCTGTCTGACAACCAGTTCTCAATCCATGTCAGCACACTACCCCAATCCTATGTGCTCTAACTTTGCACATCAACTTCTTAACCCAGAGAGTGGTGAGAATGTGGAACTCGCTGCCACAGGGAGTGGTTGAGGCGAATAGTATTGATGTATTTAAGGGGAAGCTGGATAAACACATGTGGGAGAAAGGAACTAGAGGGTTATGCTGATAGATTTAGATGAGGAAAGATGGGAGAAGGTTCGAGTGGGGCGTAAATGCCGGCATGGACTGGTTGGGCCGAATGGCCTTCTGTGCTGTGTATCCGATATAATCCTGTGTGAAGTGAAGGAATAGGAGAGCGGAGCAACGAGAGGGAGGGAGCAAGAAGTGGAAAGGTGAGAGAAAAATAGTTGGGATGCCAGGAGGTAGAAGGAGCAGAGATAGAAGTGAGGGTCACAGTCTCAGGATAAGGGGTCGGCCATTTAGGACTGAGATGAGGAGGAATTTCTTCACTCAGAGGGTGGTGAATCTTTGGAATTCTCTGCCCCAGAGGGCTGTGGAGGCTCAGTCGTTGAGTATGGCGTCTTTTGGTTGAGACGTTAAACCGAGGCCCCGTCCGTCCTCTCAGGTGGACGTAAAAGATCCCATGGCAAAATTTCGAAGAGCAGAGGGAGTTCTCTCCGGTGTCCTGGGGCCAATATTTATCCCTCAGCCAACATCACTAAAACAGATTATCTGGGTCATTATCACATTGCTGTGTGTGGGAGCTTGCTGTGCGCAAATTGGCTGCCGCGTTTCCCACATTACAACAGTGACCGCACTTCAAAAGTACTTCATTGGCTGTGAGGTGCTGTGGGACGTCCGGTGGTGGGGACAGGCGCTATAGAAATGCAAGTCTTTCTGTCAGGTTGTCCCAAAGTGGATGGTTCAGTTGTTGGACTCACTGAGGAGAAGACAAGGTTTGTGGTGGACGGGACAGTGGACAGCCCCAGGCCTCACCCACCTCCCTCACACACACACAGCCCGCCAACCTGAGCGGCTCCAGGACTACAGCTCCCAGCAGGCCCACGCCGCGCTGCGTCGTGACACAGGGACACGGGCGGGCAATGTGCGAGTGACGCAATGACACGGGCGGGCAGTGCGCGATGACGCAGGGTCCTCGGTGGATAGTGTGCGCGGTGACGCATGGACTCGGGCGGGCAGTGCGTGATGACGCAATGACTCGGGCGGGCAGTGCGCGGTGATGCAGTGACCCGGGCTCGCGGGTCAGACGGACGGTTGGCGATGCTTGGTGTGAGCGCGGCGGCGGTGCTGGTCGGGCGGCTCCCGGCCCGGGGGCTAGGCCTGGGCTCACGGTGAGAGACAGAGGGGGGCGCCTGCACCCCGGG